>NW_027492981.1:0-508488 GCF_021521415.1 Bidens hawaiensis | reverse complement strand
ATTTGATGTTTAACATATGTATATTTTTATATACATCAAGCCCCCTGATCTTCCCTCTGCATTCACGAACACGGAATCAAAATCATAGTTTCCCCGAAAGGACACCACCCTTATCTTGTTGCCATTCATGAATTGAGTTTCTTGGAGAGAGAAGAACGAAAATTTATAACTAGACATCATTTTCTGAACTCATTTGGCCTTCGCAGCCTCTCCTACGCCCCTAATATTTAATTGAAGGACATAAAATTCATAGAAGATGGTTAACAGTTACTCTCCTTGAATCATCTCATGAACAGGAGATTCGAACTTCTTCAAATTAACCCCCCATCATTGGCAAAAACCATTGTTTCCTTTGACCTCTACTTCCATGGCATCAGACAAAACAGATTTCGAATGAAAAACCATTAGGGGATTTTATATATTTTTTTATATATTAAACAATCCTTAGTGATTTGAAATATATCTGCATTTTATATTATGCACTAGCTTTTAGTCCCACGTGTTACGGGAACTTATTTAGGTTTTTTTAATCGTTTTGCTATTTCATTTTGTATTATGATTTGTTAATTTTTTTTTAAAGGAGTTTTGCTAAATGCATCTATTTTATACTTTACAAAGTGACCCCACTGCCACACGCGATTAGAAATAAATTATCTCAATAAAATATCTTATTTATAATATCATAAACAATTGAATTGACAATTAAAAGAATATATCATTATAAGGTATGAAAGCATGTATAATTTGGAACCAAAAAAGAATGAGAAAACAACAGGAGATAGAGAAAGATGAGAGAATTAAATTGATCAAACTATCCCTCTTCGTTGCAAACTTAGCTTGGGTTGATTTGCCTGGTGTAACATAAAAAAAATTGAAAAATCACATTTGGTTTGACATATTATGGCAAAGCGTTCTTCACAGTGAACTAGTTTGCAATCACTTTTTACGTCATTGATTTATATTTTTTTGCTTTATTACAACAATTAATTTAACGTGTATATTGATTTTTGTTTCATAAGTTATTTTATTTTTTTAAGAAACTAAAAACATAGTCTTGTTTGTTATTTTTTTTACGAACATCTCGATACAAATTTTATGAAAAACGGAGTTCTTTAAAAAATATGTATTTTTCATAATATAATTACGATATAATATTGTTGGTTCATTAACTTATTATCATTAAATTTTATTTATATATATATTGTTTAAATAATTATAAACTATATTTATTTAATATTTAATAATGAGTTTGGTTGAATTAGGTTAGATTGTGAATGAGAGTGGAATATTAGGTTTGGTTGGGTTGTGTAGATGGAAGAAAGAGAAACTAATTTTTTAATGTTAGATTGGGTTGGATTAGTTTGTGAATGGCAATAGTCTTAGCATTTAACACCAAAGTTAACTGGATTATATTTTTTGGACCAACAATGAAACCAACGTTGGTGATTAAGGATCATGCATATAAGTTTTAAACATTAGGGACGCTACATCGAAATTGGCTCAAAGCACGTGAACCAGAATTCTCTCCTCCAATTAACTTGAACAAAACTTATGTACACTTTAGGTGACAATGTTTACAACCAACTCTTGCAATTACGCAATCATCACAACTAAACTCCTCAACTTAATGTCAATTTCAGTTCGTTCTCTTAAAATAAATTAGCTAGACAACCAATATCAGTAGATCAATAAATTAGGTTCAAATCATGAATCCATCAAATCCAGATCCATAAATGAATCAGATCGTATTAGTATACAATGGTTAAAAACTTAAAATCAAACTAATCTACCGATATTGTCACTCATAACCTAAATTTGAGATAAAGAGTTAGATCGCAATAAACTGTCTAAATTATTGAATTTCAGGCCTACAAACGAATTCATCTTAACATTTGGAAGTTTTAAAGGAACGAAAAGTTGTGTAAAAATATCGTCTACCACAAACCACAAACTTCTTAATTTAAATCCTTAATTCCAAACATGTTGATTTTAACAAACTATTGGCATTAACTGTGTGATTAACCCCAAAATTTTATAACTATTGGACTGTTTAAAATTTTAAACACGGACATCAAAAAAATTAGGCCACAACTTTACGATTAATAGGCCTTCTTAGCTTGCGGCTCGCGACTTGATGAGCTTTATCGAATACCTCTGCTTCAGTTGCTATGCTATCCAGGCTTTTGTAGATAAGCCAACTATCTTACCCGTCATGATTATTGATCCTGTATCTTATATAACGCAGCAACTAATCACTTTTAAAGGTAACCAAAAACACATCAAATATGTGCCAAACATATAACAAAACACACATCACCAAGAAAGCACTTAAAAGCATGTTGTACAAAAAAAAAAAAAAAAAAAAAAAAAAAAAAAGACACATCATTGAAGAAAAAGCATATGGATTTTAATCCGAAAGGTGATACTAAACACATGTTTCGTTATTCTAAACAAATCGAACAATGTTATTATTAAAACTTTCAAATTTAATTTTTACCGAACCATGAAAGCCAACAGGCACCCACTGCGCAACCGAAACATATTAAATTATTGAAAATTTATTTATTGATAAGAATTGAAAAATACCCCATATAGAATTCTGCCAACAAAGAGCGGTCCTTTATTGATGATGGAATCGATGTAAATTCTACACCGTAATGATAAAAAAAATACCCTTTGAGGATGTTTGGGATTCTTTATTTTTACCTCCTTATGACTTATCCGTAAATTATAAATCACAACCTTATAACCTATGAAACTTTTCCATTCAGATATTAATCCAAAACATCTTTTTAATTTTTTAATAAAAAGACGAAAATTAAGAATTCCAAACACCCCAAAACATGTGTCATCAAATATAGATATAAGATAAAAATACAGAAAATGAAAAGGCCAAAAGGAACTTGAAATATAAGAAGTTATGCTTAAATATAACACGTGGTTCTACATTATTTTGAAATTAGTTTTGAAATATAATAGTAAAAAATGAGAAAATTCCTAAAATAGGCATTTATAAAAACAAATTTCTAGTTTTAGGTATTATTTGTAAGAAATTCCAGAAATATGTATTATAAACTAGTTGTGACGAGTAGTTTGTAGAAACCAATTAGAACTTGTCACGTATACTTAAACTAACCGTAACGAGTACGCTCACTAATAAGTCGCGACTAAATGACTTATTAATTACTCGTGGGTGTTAATTACGAGACATGAAACTTATTTAGTCATGACTAGTAAATATTAGTGAACCTACTTGTTACGGTTAGTTTAAGGGCACATGGCAAATTCTAATTGGTTCTACAAACTACTCGTCACGACTAGTTCATAATACCTATTTCTAGAATTTCTTACAAATGGTACCTAAACTAGAAATTTGTTTTCATAAATACTTATTTTGGGAATTTTCCGTAAAAAAAAATGCAAATGATAGAAAGGATGTGCGTACCTAGGACCTACCACATTATCTAATTATCTAATACAACTAAAGTTGAAATTTGGTGCCCCTTGACCCTTATTTGGGTCAAGTGGTGATCCAGCGTTGTTCACTTTTTTTTACTGTAAAGAACGTACCTGACTAAATGTTAATTTTTATGGTAATTTTTTTTAATCTATTGAATTCGCATAGATTTACCGTCCTAACGCTCGAGTTTGACCAACACCTAGGTTTTACTGGCCGACATCACCCCATTAGTCCACGTCAACTTTTATATAATTTTTTACTTTAGTTTCGGTAGCATGACGAATGTAACCGAACATGTTTTTATTAGTTTCGGTACCGTAAACGAACATGAAGTAAATCGGTCAAATTTCCGTAGACTTCCCACCTCAACGATCGAAACCGATAATGCTAGGGGTTTTACCAACGTTGCTTATACCGTAATGACCATAACCGACACTAACTGAATTCACGTCGACTCACCGTCGTAAAGCTCGGGTTTTACCGACACCCGGGCACCAATAACCAGGTTTTGCAGACCGAATAAATATGTTATATATTTTTTTAATAATACGTTATACGAATGCCACTACCTTTTTTTGGTTTTTATTTCAAAGATGTTAATTAATGAATTTTTTTATGTTTAGTTTCCATAACGTAATAAACGTAGTCAATATCCACCGAATTCACGTTTGAATCTCCGCTATTACGCCCGGGCTTTACCGACAAATTTGGCTGCGCAACGCACGGGTAATTTACTAGTTAGTATTATTCCCAATCTCCCATAGCCATCAATATGAAAGGATGAGCGTTTAAACTTTAAGAATTTATGTAACTATAGTAAGTGAGCATCACACGGGACAGCCCGAGAAACCAAAACCGAACTGAGCCAAGACCTACGCCTTCTTAGTCTTCGGTTTGAGCCGGTTTGTCTAAACCGACGAAAGTCAACCAAGAAACTCGATTGTATTAAGAAATTAATTAATCCTAGTCTGATATATATTATGCCCGAGTGTTCTACTTTTAACTCATTTGACTGGACTTTCGGTTTCCTCATGTCTGAATCTTGTCTTATTAAGCAACTTCAAGCCCAATTTAATCTTTTCAGTTACAAGCCCATCTAACAGTCCATGACCAAAGTCCAGCTCATTTAAAATGCACAGACAAATATAAAAAACCAACAACTAGAATTAATAAACTCATTAATATTTTTAATATTAATTTGCTATTGGATTGATAAATTTGTATATTTCAACCTCTCCCTCTTTCCCTTATTATCTCCGTCTATGGCATCTCCGGTAAACAACGGTCAGTTTCCTCCTATGGTCCTCGTCAACCGTCACCATATAATGTTCGCTGCAAACACGTCGGTTTCCTCCTATAGTCCTATGGTACTCCTTCGCTGTCTTCGTACAACCACGCACTGCCGTTATAGTTAATCTACACATTTTTAGTTGTTTATAACATCACTTATATATAAATCATAAATGCATAGTTATTTCAAACAAAAGTTCATTCATCCGTAATAACAAATAAAACAATTACATATAAGGAAAATATAAGAAAAGGATCCAAATTAGAAGAGGTACAAAATTAAATTTGTTCAAATAACTCACACGTACTCAAATTAAAAAGCAAGAAAGAGTTCAAATACTTTTCATCATGCATCTTTTGCCAACACTTAGGTCCAAATAATTGTCTTTGGCATACCGTTGGCCCAACGGAACAAACAATCAGATCAAACAAGCGCACAAACGAACATGAGAATTGGGATGACAGCCCGCAACTCTTTTCATATAATAAAACGAACTTAACAAAGTTACATGGAGAATAGACTCCTTGAGTGACACACAAAATAAACAATAACCTAGACCCCTATATTACAAATCTACTTAGCTTTCTCTCAAATGCATACCTTTCCTAAATCTATTACAATTCAATTAATTAAAATAAATAAACTTTAATAAAACGTACATAACAAACTAAACCCTTAACTTTGATAATAATTCAAGATTAACCTTCATTCACCCCCTTAATCTTGAATTGTTTATCTTCTTGATTTTGTACCGCCAAGGTCTTAAGATTAACCTTCATATACATGTTTTCAACTCCTGCACAGCATATTGTTTTGGTATTATAGAGAAATAACTCACGAATAATAAGGAGAAGAAAATTGAATTAATAAGAACTCAAACCGTTATTGATTTGAATAACTCAAGAAAATAACATGGAATATATAGGAAAACTCCAACGTTTTAGAACCATAATGATTATTATAAATTGTTTATTGGATTACATCAAAACAGAAGGCAAGCGGGCAACAAGTTGTGCCGCTACCCCTTTTAGAACCTATATACTCGGACTTTTAGAAACAAACAATACAACGTAATAATTCAAATAATTCAACATACTAAGTGGATAACTTGTGTAGTACTTTAGCGAATAACTTGATCAATATCGCGTGCCACGGACTCTATAACTTCATTGTTCTGCATGGCCGGGCATGGGAGTCTTGGATCACCCTTCAATATACATTGTTAGATATGTGAGTTTCACAACTGATTCATATATATATATAGACACACACACCCCTTGGACACTTGGGAAATTGATCTTAACTATGCCCTATTGCCCTCGCCTTTAGATGTTCCTTTGGTCTTGTTTTGAGGGTTCCTACTTTTTCCTTCTTTTCTATTGTCCTTTTTATCTGCTTTAATCTTCAACTGGATCTCAGAGATAGGTTTCTTCAAATTTGTCATATTATAACTCAAAGATAACTGATCATTTGACTTAAGTGGTGGGTTAACAATCAAATTTGGGGCCAACTCAACGCTATTTTTAGATCCGAATCTTTCCAATTGGTCGAAGATTGTGGCAGGTAAACACCCGTACATCAAAATCAAAATTCCATCCACAGGAAAGAACATCTGTGGCAAAAAAAATAATAAGAAAATGGATGGCATATGTCCATTTTGCCCATCAAAGTAAACAAAATGTTAATTTGACCAGCTTTTTCTCAAAATCTTAAATTTCTATCCAAAATCCAATCGATTCGCCTACTTACCCAACTACATTTAAGGGCGTAGATTCGTAGAATACTCGAGTATATAATAAAAAAAATATTTCCAGATTTTTTTTTACCGGGTCTGTTTTTTGGTTCACCTTTACAAGAAAAGGGCGTATGATAGACGAACCTGAACGACGGCAAATATGAGTAACATTATAATAGCACCGAACAAGAACGGGCCCAAGAAATTGAATTCGTAGCCTCTTTTGACGGCCCAGAGTGTGAACAACGTGAGACTCACAATAATCATTATTATCAAAACAGTCACTTCGAGTATCACCTTTCCTGGATAGCATATATTTAGAACTTTAGATGTAGAACTATTAATGAAACCGTGAGAGAACAAGCATTTCCAAAAAAATATATTGTTTCTAAAGACAATTTAACCTACTAATAATAAAAATATAAAAAAAAAAACTTTAAAAATGAAAAAAAAAATACAAAGAGCTTTTCTCAGAAAGTATAATTAGACGAAAGAAACAAAAATGTTCTTTTTTATTTTATTTCCTTTATGTCACGTTTTTTAAAGATGATTTTTAAATAATAACAATTTGGAGATCCTTTGGGACTGCTCGCTCCAAGATAGTTGCATTTTAATGCATAGATGATTTATATTTTTACCTTTTTAATATTTCCACGTCAGTTCAAGTTTTCTTTATTATTTTATTTTTTAGTCTTTTTATTGCTTTAATAATTTACTAATTCAATTTTATTTCATTACAAATCTTAATGAAATCTAGTAGTTGTAATTAGGGATGAGCAGTATGGACTAGCGACCCGGTAGCGGTATGGTCGGTACTGTATACTCAGGGGCGGATTTATATATAAAAGGGGTGGTTCCTCGGAACCACCTGAGTTTCGAAATAATAGTGTACTTTTATATAGAAAACATCATAGGAACCACCTTATAAATTTGGAAGGAACCACTCTAGTCTCAAGTATACACACTGGTTCGCTGGTAAAGAGTTGGTTTTGTATAGGTGAGGTCGCGAGTTTGACCCGGACTTGCTACGTTGTTTTTGAACTGTTGTTTTTTTTAACCAAGCCTTATCTCTACTATATGTAACATACGAGTTAGGGACCTCTTAAATTTAAGAGGTACCTAACTTGTTGCTACAAGTACAACCTCTAAAGCATCCAATTTTGAATTTTAAGGGTTATAATTGTTTTTTCATTAATCAATATTACGTAAATATTGACCCTTTATCTTTGGGGTTTTTTTTTTGTAAATTTAACCAACATTTACATTTCAAGCCCATCATCTTTATCCACATTTTCCTCAAATCTATTTGCTTTATATCTTCAACTATACTATTATTTCTAAAAATTTCAGACATACCTTTGCAATGTTCTTATCTGCATAATATTCGCTGCAATTATAAACATATTTAGATAAATAGAACAAATTAATTATGTAAATCATTTGTTACATATTTACTCTATTTATCTAAAATATTTATTATCCATCTAGCAAATAACAAACCACATTAAATATTAAATGAACTTACAAAAACTTTTATACAACTATGGACTTGATTCTAGCATATTATCCACCTTGGTAGTAGCTTGCCTTTGGGCATCATTGAATGGCTGCACAAAAAGTTAAATCAAAATGTTAATAAGTTGTTTATTTTTCCAGGACATCATATTCAATCAAAAATTGTTCAACAATGAAAGTTATTTAGTTATAGAATTTTTTTTTCAACCTTCATATAATATTACAATTTCAAAATACTTTTTAAATCATCCTGCTAAACATAATATAAAAAACACAAACATAACAAAAGTAACATCTGCGTATTATACTCATATTAAAAATCCGTTCATCAAAATTACATGCTGCCCATAAATTATTATTATTATTATTGGTTACATTACACGATATTTATCATTTACCTATTAAATTAAAGGAGACCAGATTATATATAAAGTTTAAAATTTTTATTCCCTCTACAGTTTTTTGGCGCAAATTAACTGCTAAACTATGTCAAATGTGTTTCAAATATTAAGAAGTGGGTTAGTGGGGTGACACATGTCAAAATTGTATTTGTTGGGCAAGTGTAAATAAAAACTATTTAAAGACATCTTCGGTTGCAACAAAACATCCTTGCAATGTCTCAATCTACTTCTACAATAATGAAGATAATCCTAAAGAAAACACACACGGATCACAAGGTAATAATATTCATGCTTACATAAGTTAATATAAAATATAGAAAGGATTTTCACGAGAGTAGAAACACCAAATAGAAATATTTATTGCATATCTAACAATAAAATATACATAGACACATTTAAGAAATATAAAGAGTAAATATGAAATCTTTATTGAATTTTAATAAATTAGTTATTTTTAGTTATATATTCCATAAAAAAATTTTAATTTAATATTTGGACATTTATAAATGTATTTACAATATTATTTATATACTCTTTTAGCATCTGAATTATTTTAGCATGACTTGTTATGATAATTTAACCAATTTACTTCAATTTGATTAAAATAGTATACATCAATTAAATAAATATTATTTTATTGAGGTGACCACATGCATATGGAGGGAATGTCCTTAAATTATTTTCACCTTTTTTCAATTTAGTATGGGGTAAAACCTTTACCCAAAACAACAATAATAATAGTAATAATATGAAAATGACTTTAAGTAAAACATGCATGTCATTTAAAATAAAATACATAATCCACAAGATATAGTTTCCTAGAATGAAAAAGTAGGACTGGAATAAACATCAAGTCAAACATTGTAACAAATGCATGATATAAGCGCACGAAACTAAATTCCAGGAGAAACTATAGTCTCTATGTAGATTGCAGCGTGGTTTAATTGACTTGTAAAGGAAGGAAATAAATAAGCGAGGTGATCAAACCGCAAATCAACTTCGAGCACTTGCCCCCACTCCGTGATCACAAGACATGACCCACTTAATTTGTAAAACGTGACAGAGGTAATTAATGGAAATCTAACAGACACATTATGACTATAAGATAACAACTTCATCCACACACCGTTAATTAGCTTCCATAAACTTACAGTCCCATACTCTATAAATCCGGGACAAACAATCATATGAAGTTCGGAGTTTATATCCACTAAAACACCCAAATTTCCTAGACCAGAGACATTTGGAAAGCGTAATTCTGAAAATTCCATTGTGTTTACATCAAACCGAAGTATCATTTTTTGGCCCAAATGCCAGTATTGGGCAACGGTGAAGTATAAACCATCACCACATAAAGTTCCCGGCGACCAATTGTAGGTTTCATTATGGTACGGACGATTTTTTTAGGAAGCGTACAGTCCTCCACGAGCTTAAGCGCATTGAATAGACATAAATGGCCATAGTACCTCGTCTACGTTTTATGTGTACAATGTTGTAATCGTATGAAGAGCCAACACAAAAACCAATTGTATCACTCCTATATTTGTAGAAACCTTGTGAGTTGGAGTTCGACAATTTTTTGAAGATAGTTGTTAATGGATTCCAAACGACCAACTCCCACGTGGTTATTAGGCAAACACATATCATGCCATCTAAACTTGCTAAAAATAACAAATTTTCCGGTCGGGCATTAAACGGGATGCTAACGCTGGTGGTTAAGAAATAGTTTGCGGCTTTATAATTCATCGAACGAAGCTTGCACGAGCGTGGACCTACCTCGAGGATTTTCTGATCGCCTGATGCCCGCATATTGTCACAGTGAGCCGTTAGAAACATCGGCGTTGACATGAAAGCCAACCATTCCTCGCAAACAGTTTTGCATTGGGCTACAGTTTTTGGTGGGAGTTTCGCAACTATCTCCAACATTATTACCATAATCGGAAGGGATGACATAGTCATTTTGATCTAAACAATGTAGTTTGGAAAAAGAAAATTCACGTTTAGTTTAACATGCAATCAACTTTTGTGTAGTGCTAGGGTAGGAATTGACTTTTAGTTTAATCACAAGAGGGAATTCCTCACATACTACTTATGATTAAAAAAATAAGATGGGCTGATAAAGAAATAAAGTTGTGCCGATATTTAATTAAAGATATTTGGGCTTTTGGCTTTGGTATGCCAACAGCTTAGGATTTACTTAGCTGGTTCTTGACAGCTATTTTCTATAATTTATTGTTTAATTAAAAGAATGTTTTTTAGAAAATACTGTTTTCTTGCATATTTAAAAAAATTAAAATTGATGGTTTCGGATAATATACGAATAAAATTGAATTGCATAACTTACGAATTCATATTAGCATTACAACAAATTTAATATATGGACCTAAACAAATGTTACAATTAGTTAGCATCTTGTTAAAAATCTACCTAACAAACCTAGAGGATTTTAAGCAACCTATCATATATTCGTTTTAGTAAATTTGAATTTTTTTAAATGCCGGATGATATTTCAAAAATATATTTTTAATTTTCAATCAATCAATCAATCATGCCCAGTAAAATCCCACCGACAGCAAAGCTATAAGTAGGGTCTGGGGAGGGTGGGATGTAGGCACACCGTACCTCTATCCAAATGAATAGAGAGGTGGCTTCCAGAGAGACCCTCGGCTCTAAGTACATGTGAATGAAGCAAAATAAAGGAAATCAAAGTTTAACAGTTATATAAAAACTACTACTAATTATAATAATATTAATAATAAGATCACAGTTTAACAGCTATATAAAAGCTAATAATAATAATAATAATAATAATAATAATAATATATGTAAGGGAAATACCATTATGGTATGTGACCTAAATAAGTTAAGTCTAAGCCCTAAGGTATTCAATTCTCTCTAAAAATCCTTAACTTTAATTCTACTTCTCCACGAATTCCTATCCTCAATCATGTCCTCGGAGAGGTTTAGGTCTATCAAATCATGCCTAATCCTCTCATCCCAAGTCAATTTCGATCGTCCTCTTCCCCTCCTCCCCTCTATAGTAATGTTTTCTACGGATCTAACAGGATTCGTCGTCTGTCTTCTCTTTACATGTCCAAACCATCTCAATCTCCACTCTCTTATCTTGTCTGCTATGTTCGCCACCCATAATCTCTCGCGAAACACACCGTTTCTTATTCGGTCTAGCCTTGTGTGCCCACACATCCAACGTAGCATTCTCATTTCTGCTACCTCCATCTTCCGCACTTGTGCCTTCTTGATGGCCCAACAATCTGTTCCATATAGCATTGCAGGTCTAACTACCACCCTATAGAATTTTCCCTTTAGTTTAGTCGGGAAACTCTTGTCGCACAATATACCTGTGGCTGCTTTCCATCTACACCATCCTACCTGAACTCGGTGGGTCACATCACTGTCTAATTCCCCATCGCTCTGTACAAATGATCCTAAATACTTGAACTTCGTTACCTGCGGGACCACCTGCCCTTCAATTGTGATCTGTGCGTCTTCATTGTCGTTTATCCCACCAAAATCACAGTGGAGGTACTCCGTCTTAGATCGGCTAATCTTTAAACCTTTTGTCTCTAAGGTTGTTCGCCACTCCTCAAGCCTCATGTTTAGATCTTGTTTTTTCTCAGCAAGTAACACAATATCGTCTGCGAACATCATGCACCACGGGAGAGTCCTCTGAATCGACTTTGACAACTCATCCAAGACTACTGCAAAAAGAAACGGGCTCAACGCTAACCCCTGGTGAAGACCTACCTCTACAGGAAAGAAATCAGTATCCCCCACTAGCGCACGGACACTTGTTTCACTCCTGGTATACATATCCATAATTATCTCTATGTATTTCCTGGGCACTCTTCTACCCTCCAAGCACTCCCAGAGCACCTGTCGTGGCACACTGTCGTAGGCCTTTTCTAGGTCAATAAACACCATATGTAGATCACGCTTCTTCTCCCTATACTTTTCCATTAATCTTCTTATAAGGTGTATTGCCTATGTGGTGGAACGCCCCGGCATGAAGCCAAAATGGTTGACCGTAACCTGAGTTTCTCGTCTAAGTTTAACCTCAATCACTCTTTCCCATAGCTTCATAGTATAACTTAGTAGTTTGATTCCTCGGTAGTTACCACAACATTGGGCGTCTCCTTTGTTCTTATAGATAGGAACTACAACGCTGCTCCTCCACTAGTCTGGCATCTTACCTGATTTGAGAATACTATTGAACAGAGTAGTTAACCACATGACTCCTTCCTCCCCTAGACACTTCCACACCTCGATGGGTATGTTGTCTGGGCCAACCGCCTTAGACCTTCCCATCCTCCTAAGTGCATCCTTCACCTCTTCTCGTGTGATCCGTCGGCAGTAGCAGTTATTCGATTGTTGTCGTTGAAAGTTTGTGTTGTCATATTCTTCTTGGTAAGCTCTCGCATTGTTAAAAAGATTGTGGAAGTAGGTTTGCCATCTTAGCTTGATGTCCTGCTCCTTGACCAGTACATGCCCATCTGTATCCTTTATGAACTTCACCGGTCCTAGATCTTGCCTTCTACGCTCCCTGGCTTTGGCAATCTTAAACATAGCATGTTCCCTTTCTTTTGTTTCTAGACTTTCATACATCCGTTTAAAGGCCGCCTTCTTTGCTTCCGCCACTGCCTTCTTCGCCTCTATCTTGGCCGTTTTGTAGTTGTCCCTCAATTCCACTCGCTCCTCCTCATTCGTGCACCTCATTAGCTCCCTAAAACATCCTTGTTTGTCCCTTATCTTGTCTTGCACTGCGTCATTCCACCACCAAGACTCCTTATGCCCACTTGTCTTTCCTGTTGTGACCCCGAGAGTCTCCTTTGCTACTTGGATGATCTTTGTCTCCATAGCTTCCCATATATGAGTTGAGTCCCCATTTAGTCGAGCCCGCGTATGCAGTATGAGTTTATCCTTAAACAGTAGGAGATTTTTGTCCTTCAAATTTCCCCATCGAATTCTCGGTGTACCTTTCTTCTCTCGAACAGTCAGCTTATTTCTGAAGGCTATATCTGTCACTAGTAGTCGATGTTGAGTCACAACTGCCTCCCCAAGTATGACTTTGCAGTCCTTCCACCAACGTCGGTCTCCTTGCCTCATCAAAAGGTAGTCAATTTGCGTGTGGCGTCCGCCACTGCTAAAAGTGATTAAATGAGAATCTTGTTTCCTAAAATAAGAATTTATAATACCTAGGTCATGTGCCACCGCAAACTCTAGAAGATCTGTTCCGGTCTCATTCCTGTCACCAAAACCGAAACCCCCATGTACGGCTTGAAAACCATCGTTAGCCTTACCAATGTGTCCATTAAAATCACCTCCTATGCAAATCCTCTCCCCCCTAGGTATGCCCCCTACCACTGCGTCTAGGCAATCCCAAAATTCTCTCTTTTCCTGATCCCCTAGGCCTACATGAGGCGCGTAGGCGGAGACTACTGCCACTACTTCCTCTCCTAGTACTAATTTCAACACCATAATCCTGTCATTATGTCTTATCACCTCCACCACACTAGTGTGTATTTCCTTAACCACTAGAAACCCCACTCCATTCCTAGCTCCATCAGATCCCGAGTACCACAACTTATACCCATTACATTCAGCCCCTCTATGTCCTTTCCACTTAGTCTCCTGGAGGCATGCTATCTGAACCCTACGTCTTTTAAGCACATCTACCAATTCTAGCAACTTACCATTTAATGTTCCTACATTCCAAGAAGCCAAACGCAATATACGCTCCCTATCTTTACTCTTTCCTACACCCCTCGTTTCAGGACATGGTCTCAAGTAATAGTCATGGTTCCTACGCTCTATGGTTGCAACTAATCACACAAACACAAGCAATAGAACACCAAACTAATAATAATGATAATAATAGTGTGTAGCAATAACAATAATAGTCAAGAGATCTTAAAATGAAAATAACTCCAAAGATCCGAATCACGTATGTTCTAATGATAATAATAATAATACTAATAATAATAATAATAGTGAGAAAGGAACGAGTATACCGTGAAGATGACGCAGCCGGGTTACAAGAAGCTCACTCTTTTGCTTCAGCGTCGTGGCGGCAGCTTGTGTTAATGCGGAATAAGAAGAGCAGCCAGCAGCTTGCGAAAGGCCGGCAGCGTGAGGACGGTGTGTTGAATAAGCAGAGCAGCCAGCAGCGTCGTGTGGTAAAAATAGAAGATGATGCAGCGGTGGACGTAAGTGCAGCAGATACCTACGGTGGTTGGCGGCGGAGCTCCGGCGCAAATCACCTCGGTAACGAGTATTAGCCTTACGAATCGAAGATCTGTAGTTCAATTGAAGCTAAAGAAGCTGAATAAACGTGAAACTGAAAACCCTAAGTAATATGATTGAGGCGAAAAGAGGGATCTGAAACTGAAAACCCTAGGTAATTCTTGCTGATACTGAAAACCCTAGGTAATTCTTGCTGATGCATACGAATCGCCGGAAAAGTAATTCTTGCTGATACTGAAGGAACCAAAACCCAAACCCGACCCGGAAACGGGGTCGCCGGAAAAGTAAAGGCGGCGGTGGTGGTTAGAAGAAGAAGAAGAACCTTCCCTTTCCTTAATTTTCTAAAGTCTAAAAAAAATCACAGGTCCTTGCAACCATTATTTTAACGATTTTTTATATCAGATCGTACATCTCCCAAAATCTCAATTGATCCTCTATGCGTAACCCTAGAACTCTCTCTCAATCTCGATCGGCGCATAATATCAATCGTCTATCTTCTTCAACGATTCTGGTATTCATCATTTTCGTATGTAATAGTCTTCAACATTATAACTATAATACTAACCCTAACTTTGATTTACATATTTGATATACATACGGTGAAATATCGGTCTTCTTCTTCTTCAACTTTAAAGGTATCATCAATATCACTTCGGTTATACATATTCAATTTACAAATTCGATTGTACCTATTTTATTGTTTACAGAAGCAATATCGATTTTATTATTTACAGAAGCAAACGGGTTAAAAACGCGACTCCGGTTGCCGATTCAATTCAGCCGGACAAGAAAAAGGAAGAAGAGGTTTACTCGATCAGCATTAGTGGTGAACAAGGTGGATCCGGAAGAATTCGGGGCTCCAACCCGGAAGAATATTAAGTCTAAGAAGGTTGGGTCGGGCAGAACTCAAATTAATTTGAGGAAGGTTTTAGAAACCTGGTTGCTTGAGGGTGTTCGTGTGTTGTATAATTTCGACACCGAGGTGGTATCCTATCCTTGATTAATTCATAACTGATTGATCATGCTTTTTTTGGCAGTTTTGATTGTTTTACTTATAGACTTGTTTTATGGTTTTGAATCTGTTTTTTTGATCAAATTAAGGTTTAAAGAAAAGATATCATTTTTAGTTGTTTTAATTATTTTAAGGTAGTTAGGTACATGATTTGTGGTTTTGAATTTGTTTTTATCAGATTAAGGCTTAATGAACTCGTTTTACTTGTGTGATATGTTTACTTTTAGTTGTTTTCGTTACTTTAAGGTATTTAGGGACATGTTTTATGATTTTGAATCTCTTTTTGATCAGATTAAGGTTTAAAGGAAATGTGTTACTTGTTTGATACGTGACTTTTCAGCTGTTTTAGTTATTTTTAAGGTATTTAGGGACATTCTCTGTGCTTTTGAATATGTTTTTTTTATTACCAGACTTAGTTTTAAAGGAAATATGCTACTTATTTGAATATGCTACTTTTTAGTTGCTTTAGTTATTTTAATGTAGTGGTTATTAGTGTTTTACATAATGAAATCTATGTTTGAATCAAATACTCATTTTCAAACGGTTTAATTAAGGTTTCGAGTACGCAACGATTGAGATTTGTTTTTATTTATAGGGAAAGTTATGATAAATAGTTTTTTTTTTGGCTAATATATTTTCTGAACTGTGGTGTAATTTTTCATAAATTATAGGGTTAACCAAAGCGTCGGCTACTGAAAACATGTTGGTTTGTGATTCATGTGTACATAAGAAAAAAGTGGAAGCTAAACCGAGTGTTGTGACTCGTGGTCAAGTTAGGTATGGATTGTTTATTGATGCATTTTAACAACTTTAGTTAACATCATCATTCATATAACTTTAGTTAACATCACCATTCTAGTTAGGTGTCGATTTGATTGATAAAGTCGGATCCCGTGTTAGACTTCGCCATACTCAGGTACATTTATTTATTTAACATGTCAACTGTATTAAATGGCCCGTGAGGGAATACCAATATTAATATATAAATAATTTTATGGGCAGAATTATGAGAACTAAACGCGCTTTCTAGCCATTTCAACCTACCAGAGGACAAGTCCATTTATAAGAGCAACAGGGGTGCAAATATTGGAAACAATGCTGGTAAGCTTGTTTAAAATAAAATACTTTTGGTGTCTTTGTGTGTCTACTTTATGTTGTTTAATTACATTTATTTTGCAAAAAGGTTCCGTTAATAACTACGCTAGAATAAAACATTTAATAAAAAACAATCTATGAGACAGATGAAACACATAAACCGATATAGGTAAAGATTAAACATATAAACGCATACCAAACTAAAACATATAAAACACAAACTAAAACATATAAAACACAATAATGTAGGTTAATTTATAAAATGTATATAAAGTAGGAGCAACTATAAAACAAATAAGTTGCATACCTTTGAAAGTACTTTTGAGAGTAGATGCAAAATTCTTCAAGCTTTCACGGAGAGACCTTGATGTAATCTGAGAATGTAAGACATGTTTATAGTTTAAAATGATTTGTAGGGATTAAACCAAAGAATCAATCACAATAAAAAAACATATATAAGAAAATGTTATAGCAAAAGACTAAATTAATAAATACATTGCATACCTATCAATGTAAGAACCTGTTAAAAACTATGAATTTAGAGTGATATTCTGAATTCTGAGAGTTGAAGCATATAAAAAAAGGAGGTTATAGTTACATTCCCTATATTGAAGCAACATACTCACCAACAAACAGGAACCCACGTTCAAGTAACTGTTAACACATATGACATTTAATTTTATTTTTCAAAATTCAATTAACATAAGTTATCTATTTACCTTTTTACTATATGCCTAAAATTGGTTTACATAAAATATTTTTGTAGATATTTTTATATTATGTATCAATTTTGTTCTAATTGTATTAACTGTAATTATTTATTTATATTATTAAACTTTGAGTAATAATGAATTTACATAATCTCATAAATATATTAACTTATATATAATATTGAATTCATTAAAGTTTGTTTAATATAAAACGTAAGTTATAAATAAAATGTGAAGTTAACAAATTTTGTAGATAGTGTTTTAATTTAGATCAATTTGGTAATGTGATGCATATTTATATACTTGACTGATTATATTGGTGACAAACATAATTTATAAATAAATTAAAAATGTAACATATTTTGTAGAACATGTGTTGTATAAGATACCAACCAATTAACCCCATGATCTCATAACCTCCTAGTATTTTTTCTTGTAAATAGGAGATAACATAATTTTTTAAAATTTCAGTTTTATTTTTCTCTTTAAAGAAAATATATAGTGATTTTGTATCTAGCATAGATGATTTAAATATAAATATATAATTTAATGATTTATTAACATCATAGAACCATAACGTGTACCACAATTAACCCCATGATCTCATAACCTCCAAACATTTTTTACTTGGAAATAGGAGATAACAAAATTTTTCAAAAGTATAATTTTATTTTTCTCTTTTAAGAAAATAAATAGTTATTTTCTATCTAGCATACATGATTTAAATATATAATTTAATCTTTGATTTATTAGCATCACAGGAACAATAACTAGAACCATGGGATTTATTAACTCAACATTCATTAAAATAAAGATAGCATAACTAAGTGAACAAAGACAAATAAACATCACATTAACAATAACTAAAAACATGGACCCGACATTCATTCAAATAAAGATGACATACCTAAGTGAACAAAAACAAACAAACATGACAAAACCTAATTGAAGCTAAACAAAACTAAACTTAGAAGATCTAACGGTTAATATTAGTAACTCGGTTACACTTCTGGACAGAGACACGGGGTTGTTTTTTTATTTTCATCTTGGGACTTAAACCCGTGTTTTTTTTTTTGTAAATTTAATACGTTAATTGTGTCATGATTATTTGGAAACTTATACATTTAATGTTTTATTACTTATAGGGAATATTTTAAGGTCAACAAACTTAACTACGATCGATTATGAACCAAACATGCCTGAGGCACGTGACATTAAGATGTTGGGTTGTTCTTATAGTCCGTGTTCGTGTTGAACAGCATCTGCACTTTTTATCTTTACTCCCATTTTGTTTTAAAACCCTGCTATGCTTGTGTTTAATTTTTGTTTACTTTTCTTATTTTACTTCACAGTTTAGTTTAATAAAGCTTCGTAACTATGATTTAGTTTTCCTTATCTGTGTATTTATTTTAAGGCTTTGAGTTATTCTGGTTACTTTTTATCAATAAAGAACGATAGTTGGTTAGAATTAATAAACAACTATTATATTTACTTTAATAGGTTATTCAAATACTCAAGCAAACCATCTATATCACAATCTTAGATTATCATGACCTAACTCGCAGGGTTGTCTTAGAAAATTTAAATACATCGGCTGAGCCGAAATAAAAAGGCCCGTAGGCCCTAACATGTAACAAAATATATAATCTATTTTTTTTAAACGACGATTAACGTTATTTTTTTATTTTGTTTCTACATTTAGTTTGGGCCTAATGGCTTAAATAGACTGTGGATAAAAAAGGTTTTGGACCCAATATATTTAAGATGATTAAGATCCATACATAATTTATAGAAATATATATACAAAAAAAAAATTGGGCCCAAAATTTACGTGTCTCGGCCAACCGTCTACCTTGTCCCACCCAAAGGCAGCCTTACTAACTCGATAGATTATAAATGTTAGTTGTATGTATCTTTTCATTTGTAAATAATACATGTAAATATAAGCGTTTAGTTAGTAGTTACAAGTAAGTAATCCCGCATATCTGTATTATTCTAAGTAGTATACTCGGTATCTGTGTAATTAGAAGAATTTTTTTCCAGATGTTTGTTGGCCATAATTAAGCACAATAGCTGTTTAAGATTCTTTTGCGTTAAATATTGAATCATCAAATTAAGAAGGAAAAAGTAATCTTTTAATTTTTAATTGTCTTAAGATTAAGAAATTAAATACCAAAATGTTATGACCAAGATCAAAAATTTGAAGATTTTCATACTACTTTATTATTGTAATATAGTATTGATAGATGATCTCTAATAAATTTTGCTATTAAAAAGGATTATATTCATAGTTGATAACATTAATTTAAGAATATTAAAACAAACATAACTAATATATGATAATAAATATTTAGTGATAAAGAGTTCTATGATAGCATGTTTCTTTTTTTAAAAATACATGGTTTGAATCGCGTAATTAAGAGTAGTTGTTTGCTAAATTTTACCTATACGGTTTTATTAATAATTCATATAATCATAATAGTTTTCCCGTATGTATTATAAAATTAAAAAAAATAACTATAGAGGGAGCTACATAACTGTAATAAGGAGAAAACATTCCATAATTGTATTTAATATTATTGGAAACATATTGCAAATTTTATTATACAATTATGTAGTTATTTATTTAAACTATTTCAATGATAAATGCGCTCCATATTTATCATAGAATTTCTTTTGTCGAAACTATTCACCAATCTTATTTGTATTTTCACCTTTGCATGTTAGTTAGGTGAGGCACTTTGAGTTATTGACTTATATCTTTGACCAACCAAGAGGATTCTTCAAATTTCTTAAAAATGTATGATGTATGTTGTTAATGTATTTATTTGAAAGTATCAGTTTAATTTATAAATTGTTATTCATGCTTGGTAATTTCAAAAATAGAGCGTGAACTTTATTATTTAATTTACAAGGTATACGTCAACTTGCAATGACTAACGAAGACCCAAAAGATCGTAATGATGTATCTTCCTCAACTGCACCTACGGCAGCTCAAAAACGAAAAGAGTATAATGGACGATATTATGCTTCACACAAAGAAAATAAGAAAGCGTCTAAAGTATGTAATGGCAATACCTCTCAAAGTGATTCGTTATTATCTTCGATGGCTAATAGATCGGTAGAGAGAAAACCACTACAACCTTTACAAACTAACAGTAGTCAAATGACACGGATGACAAAAGAGAATGTGTCATGTACTCTGGCTAAAAAACGAAAAGAGCAAAATAGACGATATTATGCTAGGTGCAAAGAGAATCGAACTCGTAATTCAAGTGATACTTAAAATACACAAACTCCTGTTGATGATCAACCATCCATCCTAGATGAGAACATAGAAGAGGACCCATACAATTTTGTTTATGATGGTATGTCCTCATTGTGGAGCAAAACGATTTAAATTTGAATTTCCTACCTTTTGTTGTATGGGTGGGAAAACAAACTTAGCTGATTGCGAAATTCTTGTTGAATTGTACCGACTATTCACCTCGCAAGATGAAATGGGAGAGATTTTTAGGAAAAACATACGTGCTTATAACACCAACTTTTCATTCGCCTCAATGGGCGTGACATTGGATGATACATTGGCAAATATGGCAGACGGTGTATATACTTTTCGTGCACATAAAGGAATATATCATAGAATCGACCAATTGGTTTCAAGGGATGGAACACCTCGGTACTTACAATTGTATTTTTATGATCTTGATACCAAATTAGATCTTAGACTCCAATGGCGAAATCTTGATCGAGATATTACGAAGATCTTGACTCGTGTTCTTTCTGCAAACCCTTATGTCAAGACGTTTCGAAGTCTTGCTGAACTTGGACCTCTTGACAACTATAAAGTTACTTTGAATGCTTCAGTGGAACTTGACCAAAGGGTGTACAATCGACCAACCACATCCGAGGTTTAAATAACCTTATATTATTTCAGTTATTTAAAAGAAACTTATAATAACTTTTTTTTTTACTTATTTACAATACAACATTATATAGGTTGTTGGTATTTGGGTGAAAGGGAATGACAATATCACTTCATACAAAAGAAGCATTGTTGTGTACGGCAGGTCTGAATATAGTCAAAATATTCAGCCGTACTATGGTTGTTACGATCCATTGTGTTATCCTCTATTTTTCCCCAGTGGGGAGTCTGGCTGGCTTTCTAACATACCACGTCAAGGAGTATCAATCAGTGAAGTCCACAATGATCCCGATATCATCGACAAACCAACTAAAGGTACCAATATTCTAACTACGTTTTCTAAGTGAAGATCATAAATAGTACCCTAAAGTGTAATGTAATTCATTATTACCTTTTTTAATCTATTCAGATGCTAACACACAAGGTCGTAGAACAACCGTATCTATGCGAGAGTACTACTGTTACAAATTCCAAATTCGGTCTGCTGAGAATGTGCTTCTGTTTGGCGGTAGATTGCTACAACAATTTGTTGTAGACATCTATATAAAAATTGAGACATCACGTTTACATTTTTTTTTCAACGAAACCAGGATAAGATAAGAGAAGATTTGTACCAAGGTATCATGGAATGCGTCCATGCCGGTGAGGTTCATCCAAATAGAGTCCGACAACGGATCGTTTTGCCTGCAACTTTCATCGGAGGGCCTCGTGACATGCGACGCCGGTTTCTCGATGCTATGACTTTAGTTCAAGATGACGGCAAGCCTGATCTATTCATTACGATGACTTGTAATCCTCTGTGGTCTGAGATATGTGATAATTTAAAACCTGGTCAGACCGCAATAGATCGTCCAAAGCTTGTTTCAAGAGTGTTTCGTGCTAAACTAGAGGATCTTAAGGAACAACTTTTAAAGAAACATCTCCTTGGAGAAGTTAAGGCATACGTTTATGTTATCGAGTTTCAAAAGCGTGGTTTGCCACATGCACATATCCTTCTTATCATGTACCCGCAAGACAAAATAAATAATCCAGACCATTATGATAAAGTCGTGTGTGCGGAAATTCCTGACAAACGAAGGCTTCCCAAATTGCATGAGCTTGTTGTCAAGCACATGATGCATGGTCCTTGTGTAAATTTATGACCAAAAAGCCCTTGTATGCAGGAAGATACTGAATCATGTCGTTTTCATTATCCTAGACAATTTAATGATCTGACAACACAAGGAGAAGATTCATATCCATTATATCGAAGAAGAGACAACGGAATAAGGGTCAACGTACGAGGAAGTAATCTTGATAATAGGTGGGTTGTCCTGTATAACCCAATGCTTTTGATGATGTTCAACTGCCACATGAATGTCGAAGTTTGCTCAAGTATAAAATCCGTGAAGTATGTATTCAAATATATTTATAAAGGACATGACAAACAGGTCATTCAAATCGATCCAGACGAGCAAGGGGTTGTTATTAATGAGATAAAGAGATTTCAAGATGCACGCTATGTATCAGCCCCGGAGGCTATGTGGCGTATTTTTTCCCTCCCCCTTTCTCAAATCTCTCCTGCTGTATTGACGTTGCAACTTCATCTCCCTAATCAACATATGGTCAGGTTTAGAGATGATGATATTATGTCTGAAATTGTTGATAGGGAAAGAGATAACCATGTTGACTGCATTTTTTGAGACAAACAGAGCGGATGAAACGGCGAGGCAGTATTTGTATAAAGATTTTCCAAAGCACTTCACATGGAATGGAGGCTCACGTCGTTGGAATCGTCGTCAACAAAGGCCACAAAGAGGTCGTATTGTTTCGGCTAATCCAGCCGAGGGAGAAAGGTATTACTTACGCCTACTTTTGTCAAATATCAAAGGTCCTACTTCTTTTGAAGATCTTCGCACACTTAATGGTGTAAAGTACCCGACATTTCGAAGAGCGGCTTAATAGAGAACGATGATAGTTTATCGCGATGTCTCACAGAAGCCTCTCTATTTCAGTTTCCAAAGGCTCTCAGAGGGTTATTCGCAACAATATCGGTTTTTTGTAAACCTGGAGATGTTCGCAAGTTATGGAATGATCACTTTGATTCAATGTCTGAAGATTATAGGTTACATTGCCAAAATATCCATCGAGTTCAAGATATGGTTGTTACTGAGATAATGGGATTTCTGCAATCTATGGGTAAAAATATAAAAGATTTCGATATCCCAAGAATTACAAATGATGCTAACTTGCAACATGCATTTCATCGTGAGGTACAAAAAGAGTACAGGATAGTTGTGGAGCCTGAACACTTATCTGCTAGAGATTCACTTAATTGCGACCAAAAAATCGTGTATGATGAGATCATGATGCATGTGGACAATGATCGTCCGGGTTTGTTCTTTATAGATGGTCTAGGTGGAACAGGAAAAACATTTGTATACAAAGCCTTGCTTGCTCAAGTTCGTTCACGTGGTCTTATTGCTCTTGTAACAGCTTCATTAGGTACTGCAACTAATAATATGCCAGGAGGGAGAACAGCTCACTCCAGGTTCAAGATTCCCATCAATCTTAATAATAATTCAATGTGCAAGATCAAACATCAAAGCGGGACCGCTGAACTAATTAGGTTAGCCAAACTAATAATGTGGGATGAAGAATCGATGGCAAAACGACAGGCGATAGAGGCAATCGATCGCACATTACAAGATATCATTGGTGTTAGACTCCCATTTGATGGTAAGATAATGGTTTTGGGAGGTGATTTCAGACAAGTATTACCGGTTATTAAACGCGGAACTCGAGCACAGACTGTAGACTCAAGTTTTCGAATGTCGCCTCTCTGGGTCGTTACTAAAAAGATGCGGTTGACCATAAATATGAGGGCATTAAATGATTCGTTGTTTTCTAATTTTCTTTTAAGAGTTGGTGATGGAACTGAAGAATCAATCAAAGGAAACTTTATCCGCATCCCCGATGACATGACAATTCCTTTCACTAGCAAAGAAAATTCAATAAAGGAGTTGTTCAACGCAATCTTTCCATCAATTGAAAACAATGTATGCACTTCGGATTATATAGCGTCTAGAGCAATATTATCAACAAGAAATGAGAGTGTTGACGAGATTAATGATCAAATGATCGATAATTTTCAAGGTGAGGAAATGGTTTATTACAGTTTTGACGAAGATGAGGAAGATAACCACAACTTTTATCCATTCGAGTTCCTAAACTCACTAAATGTTAGTGGTTTGCCACCTCATAAACTTCGATTGAAAATTGGATGTCCAATTATATTGATACGGAATATCGATCCATCACGTGGTTTATGCAATGGTACAAGATTGATATGCAAAGGTTTCCACCATAACGCTATTGATGCGGAAATAGCTGCCGGACAACATAGCGGAGAGAGAGTATTTTTGATAAGAATCTCCCTAAGTCTTTCTGAAGATGATATGTTTCCGTTCGACCTGATAAGATAATAGTTTCCCGTTCGACTTTGCTTTTCCATGACCATTAACAAAGCTCAAGGTCAAACAATTCTGTACGTTGGTATTTATCTACCAGATTCTGTATTTTCACATGGGCAACTTTATGTGGCGTTGTCTAGAGGGATATCACGAGAAAATACAAAAGTGGTAGTACATCCCACCAAAGATTTTAGACGAGACGGAGTATACACCTCAAATGTTTTCTATACAGAAGTGCTACATGATGTATGATCTGCCCGTGTCTATCAAAATGTAAACATATTCCTATTTATACGTTTTGTGACTTCTGTTTTTATTTTTTTAATTTATTTGAGTAATATCTTTTGTTATTTTTATTATCCCTCAGTAATCAATGATTGTATGCACGACAATTGGTTATTTAAAAATTCAAAGACACCATGTACATTCGAATCCTTCTAAGTAGTATAAAATAAATGTGAAAAACTCTTAGTTTTTTTCCGAGTGTGAAAATAAACTTGTTTGCCTATATATTAAGATTTTTCTTTTACATATAACTTTCCATTATAACCAACTCATGTAATTAACTTGCAATTTTTACCTTCATGGATTTGTAAAATGTTAATTCTTAAATAATAAATAAATAGTAGTTAATAAAAGACAGCTGACTTTTAGGAGTTATGACTATATCAAAATGAATAACAATTTGATGGAGAAAATTAAGCTCAAAAATAACTCAAATGTCCCTATTCAAATGCTAATGCTCTTTTATATAGCTCAATTCCAGTTATCTTTCAGTAACACAATTCATCAGCATAATAACTACACAATTCACAAACATGGATACCATACTGGCTACGTTTTCTTATCTCGATATTAAGGTAATTATCAACTACGTAGTGGATATATGAAACTCCAACAATTAATTTGAATTAAGTCTGGAGTGAAAACATCATTATAATCATGAATAAATTGTCATGATGTTTGATTTTACCTGTTTTTTTCTTCATGTTTTTCCATCATGCTAAGTTAATCATATTTGTATTACATAAATTAGGAAACTGTAATGGACGAAACGCAACAGCAGCTTGAAGATTTTTCAGGTATGTATACTGAATACATATAGCATTATTACTTTGATAAAATATATATAAGAGACTAAACATTATTTTTTCAATATCGAAACCTACTATAGGAGATGTAGCAATGCAAGAGGCCAACACAAAAGAAACTGAACCTACACCAATTGTATCAACGAAACCTGAACAACAACCTCCTTGTGAATATTTTGATAACATGTTCGTCGATGATGAATGGTGGCTGCAAAATCATGATGAGATCATTAGGATATGCGAGAAGTATGACTAAAATTTATTATTCTTGATTTAGTTTATTACATTGATATAATAGTTTACTGAAGTAGACAATAATTTTAATGCTAATTTATTATTTATTTCATATTTCACATGTAATAACAATAAAAACAATTATATAATAAAGTTTTATAAAATATTATACGAATAACAAAACTAACTAACTAAAGTACTGCTATACAATATCTCACAAGTTAACTTATGAACCAACATAAACGACTACAACATTTCTAATTGTCGCCGCAGCATCGCGCGAGTACCCTACTAATTATGTTATATTAATATCATATTAGGGTTTTAACTTTTACCACATAACCACAGCAGCCGCTGCCTCTCATTCTCTCAACAGTCACGCACACACATACAGCCGCTAACCTGTTCTCTGACAGTCCGCCCACCGCCTACCACCGCTGCCCGCCGGCGCTCTCTTTTTCCGGCCATCCACACTCCAGAGAGCCCTCGGCTCTGCCTTCAACCTTCTACAAAGCTCGAATCTTCCCACTTTAAAGGTATATTCACATTCATTTGTTAAATGCTAATTAATTACTTGTTCTTGTTAATTGTTTTTTATTGTTGTTAGTTTTTAATTTATTTGTTAAATTTAGTTTTAATTTGTTAGTTTGATAGTTTTTGTTAGTTTCTTAGTATTTAATATGTTAGTTTGTAATGCAACGATTTCAAAAGATGAAGACGCGTAGGGAACAACTATAAGTGTTTGTTTTTTTTTAACTCGTAAGACTATTGTATTTCTACTATGTGTTTTTTAATTTCTAATGACGGTGCCTCTTTTATTATTTTATCGTATGTTTATTGTGAAATGAACTTTGTCTGAATCATCGAACTGACCCGAACCCCAAACCGACCTGGAATTTTGTTATGTCCGACTCTTTGAAATTGAAGCATCTATAAGTAGTGCACCACCCGAAAAAAATTCCTGGATCCGCCACTGTGTATACTATACTGTACCGATAGATTCAGTGCAGTATTCGATATCCACTTTTTCAGAAACTGAGTATCTATATTGTGGGTACCAATATCATTTCGAGTTGTAATCCGTAGATTTGGGACAAACGTCAACCGATGGAATCAGCATGACGTTCGCTGCAAGTTCGGCTTGCAGATCCAAACGGTTGTAAAACATTGATCACTCTAAACCAGAAAACATGAAATAATTTATAGTAGGATTACCGCTGGTGAAAGCGCATGTCAAACCGATCCCAGAAGATAGAGAGAACGTGAAGATACCAAAAAGCACATACTTGACACGACGTCAATTACGATAGTAGCACAACGGGCATAACACTGCATGTACAACAACAGAAACAAATAATTAATGATCAGTTAATGAATGTTACAACTTACACGTACTCAGACAACGTAACGTTACAAATAAACAGATTCTAGCTATAGCTTACTAATGAAGGGCGTGACGATGAGCATAATATAACAAGCCACTCCACCGTCAGTAGTTGTTAAGAAGGTGATAATGGGATCATGCGAGACAACAACCGCACCAAGAGTGACAGTGAGAAGTAACTGTATCGCAAGGATAGAGTAAATCTTACGAATAACTGACCACCAAAGTTGGGGCGTTTCCGTTGGCCCAGCTTCCAAGTCATCGGTTGTCGCGAACGCTAGCTAGTCGATTCATGTTGATGATCTAGTGAAATTGCACTGAAAATTGAGAGATATTAGGCTTTCAAATGAGGAAGCTAATTATGGACTTGTTGGTGAAGAAAGAAAGGGATTGGTAGAGGAGTTTATATAGTGAGTAAACAAGTGGGAATTACTTTAGAAAGGAAATGCATGAGAAGCTGTCTTTTTTAGGTTTTGTTTTGCAAAAGTTTATTTCATCCTCCATAAAGGAAACAAAAAAAAAAGGAAAGAAGATGATGTCTTCACACGTATTCAGGCTGATTATATATTGTCGTTTATAGATTTTTAATATTTTAGTAACTAAATAAAATATATATAAAGTATTAAAATTAGCGTATTTACATATATTTCATCCCTAAGTTTCCTTAGAGCATTTCCATTCCTTCCATTAAAATACCCACTATCTATAAAATTTAAAAAAATCATCCAATTACTCACTCCGTCATGCACTATTCATCTTCTCCATCTCTAAATAATGAAAATATTGTACAGTAATTTTTCATATATGAAAAGCTACTGTAGCACACCCCATCTCAACTGCATTGTACTTTTTTCAGCCTCATCACTTCTCCCGCGCTATCTTTTTAGGGTCATCGGCCTTTCTAGGCAAGCCAAAGGCAATTGATTCTCTCCGAAGCCAAATCGTCAACCCTCTTTACCGTCTCCATTCCTCTTAAGCAAATCGAACACCAAAATCAAAGAGTTCTGGTTCGAATCGAAGCAATTGGTGCCCTTGTGTTCACCGATACAAGCTGCAATAGGTACCCCTCTCTCTCTTTATCTCTCAATTTTATTATGTTTATTGTAGAATTCCAACTATCTTCATGTAATTTACCCTCATCCACCACAAATTAGGAACACCAAAGCTAAAACAACACTCAAACAAATTACTAAAACACAATATCTAAGAATCTAGCTACTGGCTATCAGGGGTGTTCACAGTCCGGTTTTAACGGCTTTTTAGGTCGAACAGTTATGTATTATCAAAAACTGAAACCGAGCGATTGAAAATTAAAACCGAACCATTACTAACGGTTTGGTTTCACGATTTGGATAAATTGCATAATCTTTTTATATGATTTACTGATTCCTAAGCGGTATACGAATATAGCTTTTCTTATAAGAACATAATAGCTTCCATATTATAAATTACTTGAATACATAATTATATTATTAATAGAACAAAAGTTGTTTCATTAAGTATTATGAAATATTAAATATAAGTTACATATATAGTGTATACAAAAGGGTTGTGTGTGATTGTAATTTTCATTTTGAATATACCAATAACCAGACAGTGTCTCTGTAGGCCGAAATATGTTTCCATATGGAAACATAATAGATAAAATACTATACGACCCGGTCCGACCCAACAATCAATTGCTTTTATTAATCTTTTGTTTGTCTGGTTAAGACTTCTGTAATGCTTCTATATGTAACTGCACTTTGTTTGACTGGTTAAAGGTAAATTCTTGTCATTCTGCTGCTCCTGCTGTTATTCTATAATCTATATGCTCCTATGATTTTTTCTAATTTTGCGTTTTTGTATTTTGAATATGCAGTTGTGTATGTGTGTCATATTCATTTGCCATCAAATATATGCTTAATCACATCTTTTATAAAAGAGCCCAAAACAGCCCACCTTTGAAAAATGTCATACTGAAAGATGGAATTTTTAGTGGTATAAACTATTGAAACTAATTGTACCGAAGTAGGTTGGTCGGTTCGGTTTTAGTGGTATAACGGGCTGGTGATGGCTGTTTAACCTTCTAATTTTTGTTTCTGGTCGTCTTTTTAATGTGCCATTGTGTATGTGTGTTATATTCATTTACCATCTTATATATTCAAATAAATGTAATATAAGTCTATAACGTTATGAAAGGGATGCCAAACCACCATAACCGAACCGCCCAACCCTATTGAGCTTTGTTTCTAAAGCTCAAGGTTGGTTTATGAGTCGGTTTTCAAGCTCGAGTTATTTGTTATTCATGTTTATATTATATATGATTTTTTATTTTTAGTTTTTTTAATGCAAGACAGTATGTATTGTTTAGTTATTTTTGTTGTTATTTTAGATATATTAATTTTCCTTTAAATGCATTGCTAATATATTAGATTAAGATCATATATATAAATAATGCTCGTTTTGGCTTTCGAGCTTGATAAGTAAAGCTCGGCTCGGGTCTTGGCTTGTTTATTAAGCCAACTTATTTAGTCTCGAGCTCGTTTAAGCTTGGCTCGATTCGAGCATTTAGCTAGTCGATCTCAAATAGCTCATTAACTCTACACAAAACATTAGCTGCTAGGTTGAACATAAAATCCTTGGATCTGGAAAGTAGCAAGTTTGACTCACTATAGTTAATTGCTGGTCATGTTAGCTATTTGCTTATTAACCAATTAACCCATGAATTGGGTATAATTGCATGATCAACAGCTTATTTGTTTATTCTTTGTTTACAAATAAAAAGCAATATAATTGTTCCAACATATTTCATCTTTAGCGTTGATAAAAACTTATGTGTATTTTGACAGGCTGCAAGAAAAGATGTCGAGCGAGCTTTTGGGGTACTTCAGCAACGATTTGCAATCATTCGAGGACCTTCACGAATGTTCAAAGTGAGTGTGCTAACAAATATAATGAAATCATGTGTTACTCTTCATAATATGATCATTGAAGATGAGCGCGATGATGGTGACAGTCTTAATATGGAGTATGATCAACTTGATGATGATCTCCCCGAGTTGTCGCGCACTTATATATCTGAGTTTATGGACTTCATCGAACGTCATCTTCGTATTAGAGATAACTCGGCTCATCATAAACTTCAAGAAGATTTAGTTGAACATCAATAGCTACTCTATTCTCAACAATAAACGATATCACGTTATATTTATTATTCCGTGAATGTTATTGGTTGGAGTTAGAAACATGCTATGTGATGATCATTAGAATCATTATGTAAGAACATAACTTATTAGCTCAACGTTTGTTTAAATTTTCATCTATTTGGGTCATTTGCTTGTAATGTGTTAGGAGTGTGCAACGGGTACGACCCGGCCCGATCCAACAAATTATTGCTTTTGTTAATCTTTTGTTTAACTGATTAATGCTTTGATAATGCTTCTCTAGATGCTCAATATGTGATTTGTTCTTTTGTATTGTGAAGAAACACGAAATGAATCTAACCTGATCCAAGACGATGTTCTCCGGTCTTCGAGATGAACGAACCACGACTTCCTCTTCTTCTCCGGTAGCTCGAGATCTGCCATGGATGTGGGGGGTGTGGAGGTGACTGCTAAGAGTTTCCTCTTGTTTACAGACACAAAAATATATGTAGAGGCCAAGTGTCCAAGAAGGGATCCCCTAAAATGAGAGATGAAAACCCCTTATATAGGAACTCCATGGCTACCATCATGAAACCCTAACCTTAATGGGCCAAGCCCGGTTAGGGGTTACCTCCACAAGTCTCCCAGCCCATTGGGCATTAATATAACAAATATAATATAAAGCACAATAAGTAAAAGGTCGTACCGGGTATTTAGGACCATACCTCCACATATTGCATCATATTCTATTCCAATGGTGTTTAATTAGATTGCAGTTGTGATTTGTTTGTATTGCAGAATAATATTGCGATTTGTTCCTGTGATTTCTTTGTTTGAAGTGCAACAGTTGTTTGTTCTTGTTGTAGCTCACATCTTTGTTTCGTCAGATTGTTTATATAGTTGATTATTTTAACTCAAGTTTTTTGTTTAGGCTTTTCTTTCCATTAACATTTTTGTTTTCTAATCATCATAAGTCTGCATGCTATGACCATGGCCTAATATATTTTTGTATGTAGATCAAGGTATACATTTATTCCAATGTTAAAGATTGAATAAGAGATTTTATGACTTTACAGGTCAAACCATTTTTATTTGAGCGTTTGATCCTCATGTTTGATTATAATGTTTGGTTAAGAATACTTCACGAGTTTGAGCCGAGCTTTGGCTCGTTTAACGTAATTCAATCTTTCTAAATATTTAGAAACTTTTTAAAAGAAAATTATAATATGACAAAATAGTAAGTAGTTATAATTGTAAGTGAGTAGAAAGAGAAAAAATTAATAAAAAAACAATATAGAGATAGAGATAGATATAGAGGATAGGATGTGAGGTGTTTTTTAAAATGAGAGGCAAATTTTAAAAAGTGGTGGTTTTTTGTTAACTTACGAGGATAAAGATAATGGAATGGATGAGAATGCTCTTATTACATATTTATCCAACCCTTAAAAATCAATTATATATTTTTCTTCCCTAAACCATATATATTACATAATTTCCTATTTAATTAAAATTAACTAAAAAATGATTATTTTACCCTTAATAAACTAGTTAAACATTTATTTACATATATTCCCTTTCTAACAACAATAATTACACTTGTTTATTTGGACTTACTTAAATGGTTATATGTCTAGATTTAATAACTTAAATTTTTGGATATTATTTCCGAAACATCACTCGACGCACTAAAATCTTAAATGATACAAGTTGAAATTCATCTAAAATGTTTGTAAACTTTTATAAAACTTTTAATCCCTATATTAATATTATTATTATTAGGGAAAAGTGAATATGAGGCTGTTAAACATCTAAGCTTAGATGTGAAACCATCAAAACAACATAGTTTTAAATATAAGTTAATAAAAATCTAATTTTATTCTTCTCATTCCCGTTCCATCTCCAGTTCTCCACTAATTTAGGAAAACTTGACAAATCCCTAATATACAATTCGGTGATCATAAGCAAGGATGTCTGGCAATTCATCTTCTTCAGTTACAATCACCCATCAATATTCAATTTCCGGGGCTACAAATTCAATCCAATAATCAATTTTCATTCAGTCATCCCTGATTTGATACTATTCATATAGTTTTCGTATGTGAGAGTTGAAGCCAACGCCTACAAACCAAGAAAATTTTTGAGCGATAACTCTCTAATCAGTGACGGAACTTGAATTGTTAAATAGTAGGGGCCGAAGATATTAAAAGTTAAATGTTAAGTTATTACACATAAAATAAACCAATATTTTTCACCAAATAAAAATCATAAACATTAAAAAACATAATTAATTCTTTAGTTGGTTTGGTATGAGCTATCAAAACTCATATATTAATAATACTATTGGAAGTATATATGCTATATTTATCGAAAATATATGTGCTATATATATTTAAAAGTTTTGAACTCAAAAACAGGGGCGTCCTTTCCCCCTCTAAAGTTCTGTCCATGTCTCTAATCTCTTCACCTCTTTCATCAATATTCCACTTAAACTAACAATTCTCTCTCTTTCTACAAAACCCACAATCGCAATATCAATCCGTTTTCTTAATTAGAACTTCCAACCGGAGATTACCGCTCCCGTGAAGGCTTCCCAGTTTGTCAATTATCATATGTCAAGTCAAAAGGAAAGTGGATTAATCAAAATCCGTGGAACATATAGGAATAACATGACACAACATAAAGAACGTGATAGGCAATCAGAGTATAAACGACTAGGAGATTCGGACTTCATTAAAACGATAAAATAGGATAGGCAATGGTTAGAGATGAGATACAAAAGCACCGCATCTAAACATGAACCGGGATACAAAAATTACAACCCATTTCCAGCTTAGCTTCTAAAGAACACCACACAAAAAGCCAACTTTGTGTTACCAATGGACAATCATGTTACTCATGCACAAAATAAAATGTTATAGACCGAAACCGTTACAAAGTATAAGACTTATGCCATAGTGATTTTATGGATAACAAGTGTGAAGTTTATAGTCTAAATGAGCACTCTTAACCACCAAACTAGTCTTTTGTTTGGCTTCTTAATTTGTTTTGTCAGTAACTGAGTTGCAGAATCACATATTTCTTGCTTTTCTTTTTCATATGCACACTTCCTTTTTCTTTTCATTTCATTAACGTTACTTAATATATACAGCATTACAAGAGAGTTTATTTTTTATAACTTTTTTCTAAGGGAAAAAAAATAGGCAAAACAATCATAGGCGGACTTATTTCACTAAGAGAGGGACAACCGACCCCCTTAAAAAAAAATTTTTGGGTACTACAAGTACGTGAAAACCCCAAGCGCCTCTCATAAAATTTTGCAATTGTCTTTTGAAACTGGCCACGTTAAATTTAAAAACCGACCTCTAAGAAAAAAACAAACTAGAAATTTAAAAGCTTTCAAATATAAATTGGCTTATTGGATTTTTATAATTTCAACTAATGGCTATTGGCCGATAATAATCCCAACTGAGTTTATCGTCATCGGTGGTTCCAAATTTTAAAAATGGCTCTTAGTGATCTCCCGTTAAAAAAAACTTAAGGCGTTAACTTTTTTCTGAATTTCAAATTGATTTTTCAGTAATTTTGATCAGAAGGATGATACGAGTCGATTGATGTAAAACTTAACTCGAAACGATGCTACAATATTACAAGTTTAGTCTAATAGCGCAACCAAGAATTTTTAGTCTAACCTAGATTTTTTAAAGGTTTAAACCTTATTAAAAAAACAATGCCACAAAAGATTAGGATCTGCAGCTGAAGCGTTGATCAATCGATCATCCCTTGACCCTTCGCTAGTTCGCCACCAGTTATCCTGATTCCCATCTTCGCTCGTCAGCCGACCGATTAATCTACTTCCGGTAAGGTTTCCTTCATTTCTTGGTATGTTTAGTTTTCATTGCGCATTTATAACACGTTTGCGTATTTTTGTGCATTATATAAAACTAGTGTTTCACCCATCGCGTTGCACCGGGGAAAAATGGTAAAACCCGAGCGGTGATAAAAACCTAAGCGTTGTCAGTCCTGGGCGTTGAGGCGGTAAGTCGACGCGAATTCGATTGATTTTGGTTACGTGTGTTGTGGTATCATAACTAAAACCAAAACTAAAAAAATAAATATTTAAACATTGAGGTTAGCCAATGGGGTGTCGTCAATTGGTAAATCTCGAGCGTGGTATAACCCGAGCATTGAGGCGGTAAGTCTATGAAAATTCGGTCGGTCCGCGTCACATTTGTTACGGTATCGGAAATGAAGAAAACAAATTTGGCATTCGGTCTGTTTTCATTATGGTATCGGAACTAAAACAAAATGCGGCGAGTTTACGTGAATTCAGTCAGTTTACGTCACGTTCGTTACTGTACCGGAACTAAAAAAATACAAAACTGGCATTCAGTCGGTTTATGTTATGTTCGTTATGATAAACAAAAAACTGTCGATCACTAAGGTGCCGCCAGGTGAAAAAGGCCATTGCAACACCAAAGTTGTCTTTTATTCTATACTAGCCAGTTGCCCGCGCGATGCAGCGGTGTACGCGCAAAGGCAACTGGTGTTAGTAAGTTTGTAACCTCGCAACGGTACGTGCGTAACCCGATGGTGGTATGCATTTAGGGTCGGCTTTAGCAATAGTAGAGGATTCGGCCTTACTTTTTTCAGCAGCAGGCTTAGAGTCCTTTCGGGATAGTGTACCATCTCGAACGTGATCATCAGTCAAGGAAGTAGCAAGGGCTATGGCTTTCTCAATCGTGAGAGGGTCTCGACTGACAACCGCGTCACGAAAAACAGTAGGGAGTCCACGGATATACTTGCGGATACCGCGGGACAAAGGGGTTACAAGATGTGGTACCACCCGGCTCAATTCCTTGAATCGGTTCGAGTAAGTCGAGTTATCACAACCAATTTGCTTTAGCTCCCAAAACTCAGTCTCGAGCCTTTGTAGTTCATGCTCGGGGCAAAACTCTCTCTTCATAGCCTCCTTAAGCTCCTCCCAAGGCATGGCTAATAATTCATCAACGCCTTGGAGGTCCTTGAATGTGTTCCACCAAGTAAGGGGACATTCCTCGAAAACGCAAGAGGAAAAACGAGTCTGTTTGTCATCTGGACACTCGCAGTGGATGAAAATGTTCTCCATCCTCTCAAACCAGCGGAGGAGCTTAGTAGCATTCTCCTCGCCAAGGTAAGGAGATGGCTTTGTAGTGATAGTTGTTTGGTGCACTCAAAGTAGCAGATCCATTCGAGTTGATATTTTGTAGTTGAGCCATCACCTCGGGCAAAGCAGCAGTGAACTCCTTCGTGATGCGAGCAGCCAAACGGCGGTCATGAGCAGCCGATGGACGGCGGTTGCTACGGCGACGAAGTTGAAAAGACATTCTGCGAGGACCAAACGTGAAATATTATAAGGATTGGGTAAGTTGTGTAAACGAGTTAATGAAAGACAATGAGGAAATGTGACTAATATGTGCTAGTGATTTGTCATGACTTGAGGATAAGTCGCGATTTAAAATAATGTGAATAATGTTTAAGCGATTACTATGTTTCTTCCAATTTAAATGAAAAATAACCAAAAATAGACAACAAATCAAATCAAGTGAGTTGGCCTCCCATAAGCTTTCCATGGCAATTTGAATGGTCCAACTAAATTGTAAAACCAAGCTTCGTGTATTGGGTCTCCCATGAGCATTCCATAGTAGTTTAAATGACCCAAATTACATATCGGGACTTAATATTGAGAATTGGGCTTCCCATGAGCGTTGCATGGCATTTTCTTGGCCCAATTAAATAATGATTTAACAACAATTTGAGTTGGTCGGCCCATGAGCGTTACATGGCATTTTAATTGACCCAATTAATTAACGAATTATCAAATCAATGGAGTGGGTCGGCCCATGAGCGTTACATGACATTTTAACTGACCCCACTAATTATCGAACAAACAAATAAAATAAGTAGTCGGGATATCTCGTGAACCACCACGGTGATATTCCCAACCAAATAACGAATCAAATGGGTTGTGAAATGGATAGTTGGAGTGCCCATGGATTGTCATTGATTTTTCCACCCAACTAAACATTTAAAAATAATTAAAACACAATTTTGGAAAGTTTCCGAATTTAGCCACGAACCACCGTGAATTCGGTTTATAAAAGGAATGCAACCGGTTGATCGGCCGCGTTCGATTCACTTAGGGTCCGGTTGTATGACATATTGTCCAGCTTTGGCCTAGGGACTCGAGTACTGTGGTCGGGTTATCCTCCAGGTAAGGAATAGCGTCTTACCTTTGGTTCTCGGAACCATTTTGCCAAGACCCAACTCATAGTTCTCTAGTCCCCTATGGCTACTAACCAAATATGTCATACTCCCATGCTCTAAGGAGAGGGGGTAAAAATAATTCTTGGGAATTCTTAAGGAATTTCCCAAATTAAGAAAAAACAATCTACTAAAATTTTTGAATGACTTTTAAAGACTTGGAAAATATTTTTGAAAGTGGGGCATAGACTCAGATTTGGTGTGTGCAATAATTCCTAAATATAAAAGATATATTTCCCAAAATAAAAGATATAATAGATAATTACCCTAAATAAAAGATAAAACTAACCAATTACTTAAAACAAAAAGATATTATAAATATTTACCTAAAATAAAAGATATCATAAATAATTACCTAAATAAGCTATAAACAATTAAAGAGCAAATAACACAGTTCAGATAGGCACGTATGGGGTTCCTAACATATGACTAGAAGAATTTCTAACCACCTATCTTAAACCTTCGGCTCTGATACCAATCTGTTATACCCCAACCTAAGGCGGAAGTGCCGGGGCGTGAGCATGATTGCTCATAACTCGAGGTAACTATCATACAATAATGGTGACGATATCTAATAATTAATTTATTCCATTTAAAGCAAAAACATCCAAATATAGCAAATAAATTTCCAAACAATAACCCATGACAAATAAAGAAATAATCCAGCTTAAAATTTAAATATATTGTCTTTATGATTTCCTAAAGTCTCGACTAGCAGTCCAATACTTCAATTCCTAAGTTCATGCGATAACCTGCATATACATAAAAATAGAATAGTTTTGTTAACAAAAATGATGAGTGAGCAAGTCATTAGTTTTGCAATGATATATAATAATATGAAAAGTAGCAAAACGTAAAGTACAGCGGTAAATGTAACCAAACCAATGAGCAAATAAATTGTCAAGCGAACCATTGCCAAGCAAATCGGGCGCCGGTTACACAAGACGGTCATATGATCATAATATATGAGAATATGGTGGACCTCTCCGAATGGGCAAAATAACCAAGTAAGCAAGTAGCAAATATGTTTAGCAATTCACACACAATACAATGTTTGCTATGTTAAGATATATATAATACAAATACTTTAAGTACGTATACTCCCCTAAAACATTTGAAAATAAGTAAAACGGGGGGAATGACAAAACTCACCTTAATAATAAGCGAGTTAATAAGATATCAAGAATAAAATAAAGAGTCTTCCGATTAACGCGCCGAACGAAGATAATCAACAGAACTTGAAACTTAGCGATATGAAATTATAAGCAAAAACGAACCTAACGCTGCTGGAATCAATTCAAACATTATGTTAATTTTAATGTTTAAATGAGTCGAGTCTGACCAGAATCCGAACTTCGAGTCGGAAGTCAGGTTTTGGCAGAAGCCTTAAAATTTTATTACGAGAAGAAAAGTCTTCTGGACCGAAGAATGAATCCGACCAGAAGTATGAGAAAACGAGAAGTCAAACAGATTAACTATTTTGCCCTTTATCGGGTTTTAAAGCAATTGACCAGCCAACACCCTTCAATTTCATAAATTTATTGAAGCTTATCGACTAGATGTTGTTTATGAACAAAACTTAGTTTACAACTTACCCGGAAAATGAACGAACAACGAGATATAACGGGTCAAAGGTCTTTAAACTTGCAAAGTCAACCGGTTTATGAACGGTTCTTCAATAAAACACCAAAAACTGAGAGGAATACGAGATGGCAAAGGATAGTGACGGCTGAGGGATGTTTGTTAGGGTTTAGGTAAAGTTTTGTGGCAGATGATTATGACTTGTTTATATAGGAAAAGCTAAAACGATTATTTATGGGCTTTTTGACTCGATTAAGTAAGTATATATGGTTTTAAATGACAAAATCAACGAAATAAACACAAAGATTCGTTCTTGGGCAGTAAATAACGAATTAGGACTTGTATCTTGACTATAATACTTTTACTTGGCCCTTAATCTACTCAAACGTGCCTAAAATACTTGATCTTATACCATAGACGAGCTAATGAATGAAAACGAACTAAGATTCTCGCGAACTGACTGTGCAGCAGCACCATAGCGATGCGCGGCCGGCTTCTGGACCCCCACCGTGCGGCGCTCCAGCCACCGGAGGGTGGTGTTTCAGTTTTGCACAACAATGGTCCCTCTAGTTTGGTTTTAGATCATTTCATGAACTTTTTATGATATAATAATGAATAGACATTATATTAAATAGGAAAGGCTTAAAGCGAACATTAGAAAGCTAGGTAACTCATAAATGTAAAGTTTTATTAAATATTAGGACCCGAATAACGTTCGTTTATCGATATAATTAAAACAAAACAAATATGGAAAATTCGAAATGTTACAATATAGATATAGATAATAAGAATAATAATTTACCTTGATTATTTTATTTAAATGACCCGATCCAATCCGGAGTGGACCAAATTAAAAATATCACATGAGTACATGACCTTCATAACGAAACAAAAGAAATATATGCATAATAAATTAGTAGTTAAAACTGAAAATAAAAGAACTTCAACATAGTGGCAAGAAAATAAAAGGGCATTTACAAGACATTATGGTTTGACTATTTAACATGGTTGCTTTTCCTCCCGAACTCCATGTGCAATTTACCACCAAATTAAATTATGATTTTGCAAACAAAAGTTAAGAGAAAAACATTTGTTTATTTTGTTTTCAATATATAGATCATGTAACATCCTAAAATGTGGGATTTATATTAAAAATGATATAAACATCTATTGAGAATATATATATGTTGCCATCTTCTCTTTTTTATAGACTTTGAAAGGAGATTTTAAAAAGAAATTTATGGCTAAACACTTATGCTATGTTACACTTATCATATATATTATGATAAGCTGGAAGTTTAATAGATGAAGGTTGGTGATTAAAGTACTGCAAGTGGCCAATTTCATTTATCAAATGAAGCTAATTATGGACAATATTAGACTTGTAAGGATGTTGTTAGTAGATAAAAAAAAGGTATATGAGTATAGTGGAATCATTAGAAAACAAAAGTGAAGGTGTTTTAGACTTTTTTGGTTGCTTTACTAGAATAAATAACAAAGAGAAAAGAAAAGGGGAACATATTAGAATGGACTTGAAGCATGGAATCTATCTACATTTTTATATATTAAACAATCCTTAGTGATTTGGAATTTATCTACATTGATATATTAAACGATCCTTAGTGATTTTGTTTCCATTGAAGCCTGCATTTAGTTTAATAAGTTTTTGGATGTAATTGAGACATATTTAATATTTTGGTCTCAACTCATTATTTTAGTTGTTTCTAATATTTAAGAATGTTTAATTTGGGTTTTAGCTGTGAGTAGGAGCTGCATGATAGTGTTTGGGCCGAATTTGGAGAATAACCCTCGACTGAATTTTGAAATTTCTTTTGACATATTTATTAAAGCAGTTTTGTATAAATCATGTAAAATCACATAAAATTCCAATGAAAGTAGGTCTGTAAACGACCGGACATTCAAAAACTGTTTGACGGGAAGCTCATTTATTTAATTAAATGACAAACACAAACAATTTTTTTTTTTTGTTAATTTAACTAAATGAATGAATATGAATAAAAAGTTTGTTTTCATATTTATGTTTGTGAATGTTGGTTTATGCTCGTTAAGATTTAATAAATACATAAGTAGTTATATTTATATAAATATAAACTAACTGGGGCTCACTTAAACTACTAATCATGATAGATATTTTGAAGGGTGTTTCTAAATGTCCCCACTTCCCCTTATTTTTACTAAACATATCCCGCACTCTAAGTTTTACATTAACACAATTCAAGCATTTCTTGTTTCTTTTTTGCCATTTTGTTATTTTTTTTAATATTGTTTTTAAAACATATCTTTTTTTAAGATTTTATGTAATAAACTGTACAAGTTTTGTCAACTGTGAATAAAGCATATGAGTTTATGTGATACTTAGTATTTTAACATAGACATAATGTAGTTTTTTAATGTATATGAACAGACCAGACGTATATCATTTTATAAATATAACAATGCATGAACATTGATAATAAATATTATTATTATCAGGAAAACTAAACACAAAAAGAGAAAAATTTACAGTTTTTTATTCATATTAAAGGAAAACTATAAAGCGAAAAAAAATGTTTTAAGTTTGTTTGTTTATTGTTCATTTGTATCCTTTTACGTTCGTGATCTGTTTGTTTAGGTTTTAAACAAACAAATATAAACGAACATGAACATGTCCGTTTCCCTTATGAACAAACACGAGCAAAAACATGTGTTTGAGTATATGTCCATGCTCGTATTCGTGTTCAGTTAAAGTTAAATAAGCGAACACGAACATGCCCTCAGTCGTGTTCGTTCGGTTCATTTACAAGCCTAGATGAATGTGTTCTTTTTTTTTTTTGGCTAGTAAACCACACGAGTCTTCTACATTTTGATTTGAACAAAAATAAATATATGGCCCAGAAATAGGCCAAAATCGTGATATACAACAGGCTATGCATGCTGTGTAAAAGTGTTAAAGTTATTGTAATAAATCTAAAATGATTTTTTTTTTTTTTGGTACAAATGGGAAAAGATCTTGGCTACTGATCCCAATTGACCACATAAGGGTATAAACATGAGATTTAAATGTTGGGAATTAAGAAGTGTGGTTAACAAATGAAATATTCATATAGACTTACAAACAACCCACTCGGGTTAGATTAATAACCCAATGTTTATATTTGATTAGTAGATGCTTGTAGACGACTGATGAATGACAATACATCTGACTTCTAAGAAGTCAAATGATCAAGGAGGAAGGTTATCAAGTAAGGACATCTTAAACAAATGTAAGCAATCTTTTCTTTTATGATATTATATAGATGAATACTTGGTGATTAATCTTATGTTAAATAGTAGCATAATTTGCATGTTGAAATAAACGTTCACGTTTCTTAATAGCTTAGAATGATTTTGATAAAGATGGACGTTATGGAACAGTGGGCGTATTCTCATGTAAATTTGCATAGTATTTTGAAGTAGTTACCTAGAGAATGCTGATGATTATGCATATTAAGATGTTGTTTGTTTTTTAAGACAAAAACTGTCTCCAATCTGATTTCATCTGATATCATGTCTGCAACTAAAGATGTGGTCTGAAGGTCTGCAATATGAAAATATAAGACTGTTTGTTTTATAAACTAGATATCGTCTGCATAAGCTGAAAATTAGTTACCTATCATAAATATCATAGTAGATAAAATTTATTTAACGTCTGTAGACTGCTAAAATAATTAGTTGTTGTGTACGAACTATGAAAATGGGTGGTAGTAGACGATTGGTGGCAGATGGTTGTAGTAGGCGGTGAATGGTGGGTGGTGGTGATGGACAGTTGTGGTGGGTGGTGATGGTAGTGGACGGCAGTGGTGGCCGATGGTGGGTGGCGGTGGAGATGGACGGTGGTGGCGGCGATAGTGGACGGTAGTGGTGGCCGACGGTGGGTGGTGGTGGTGATAGAGGTGGTGGTGGGTGGTAGTAGTGGACGACGGTGGGTGGTGGTGGCGATGAACGGTGGTGGTGGCGGGTGGTGGACGGTGGTGGTGGTGAGCGGTTGGTGGTGGTGGTGGACAGCGAGGGTGGGTGGTGGTGGTGGTGGACGGTGGGTAATGGTAGTGGACGGTGGTTGTGGCCGACGGTGGGTGGTGGTGGTGATGGACGGTGGTGGTGGCGAACAATGGGTGATGGTGGTGGTGCACGGTGGGTGGTGGTGGTGTTAGACATTGGGTGTTGATAGGATGTGAAGAAGTTGAACAATAACTTATTTTTTAAGACCATAAAAGCATTTTTCAGATCTTTTTCTTCTAAAAAAACAAATAGTCTTCAGAAGCTTATGTTTGTACACCTGCAGACGTAAGCCCCTTGCAGACATTTTAAACAAAAACAAACAGAACCTTAGTAGGTGATATCATCACGTGAATAAAAGCAAAACTTTAACGTATTAGGACAAGGGTAATTCTAACAATCTCGAATGTGGTGTTAGTGTAACTTAATTGTGGAGCTACGATGTGTATAGATGTTTGATGCTCGGTTAGTTGCATATAGTTTAATTCGTTAATTTAGTTGTTTTAATCATTTAGTTTAGGAACTTTGGTACTTCATGTGTGTTTGTTGTATTTTAGGTTACATGTACTTAAAGTGATTACTTTGGACCTGTACGAGCACAGGATGAAGACCCGGGATGTCCAGCACGCAAACAGAGATGGAAAAATGGATCAGCTGGTGAAGCCACCCATCACGTATCGCGATGGGGTGTGAAGATGGGGCATCGCGATACGCGATTGCATTAAAATAAATTAAAACAGTTGACTTTTGGTCCATGACCAGGGAAGAGACCCATCACCGATACGCGATGGGTCCCATAGACAAGAAAGTTAGGGTTTTTGTTTAAAACATGTTTTGACGACCCTAATCGAGATTATTCAGTTTTCAAAGCAGTTTTAGAGGGACAGAGCAGCCTACCATCAATTCCATTCTTCTCTAAGCTATATACATGATCTATATTATTCAAATCGAAGACCGAAAGATGCCGAGGCGCGACTAGTTCCTTCGAGTCATACCCGGGATGTATAGTTTGTAATCTTTCAGTTATTTTCTCATGTACTGGAACAACTAATTGTAATTGTCTTTGATTAATTTATGAGTATTGATGTTTAGTATGTCCGTGCATTCAGTCGGTTTAGGTTTTTGCCGGTCAGAACGATTAATTTGTCAGTTGCTATAATAATTGCTCATAGGGCTGTGTTAACTAGTTATTTTTTTAAGAAAGCATGCAATTGCCCTTAGTTGAGTTACACTGGCAGTGACCGTTTGATAACCAGTGCCATGTGTTAGTGATTGTTGATGCCTAAGGTTTAGCTTGTTAAACAATATTCTTTAGTTAACCAGTGATAATTAACCTGTTAATTTGCATGATAATACTGTTAGTTGCTTGCTTGAATTCCCAGGTGTAATTTGCTTTGCTTATTGATTAACTCTTTATTTAAGTTGTTTGTTTGATATTATAAACAAATCAATTGGTAGTGTGATCAGCACTTTGAATAGTTTACTTAATAATGTTAGGAATCGGTTTCATTTTACATTGGCCACATACTCCTCGTGATTCGACACCCTACTTACCCTGATTAGCTTAAGTTGATTAGGACACTAGATATAATTGTTTTTTATTAGATAGCGACAGACTAACATCAATGTTTGTTGCTAAATAAAATGGAGAAAAGTTCTTGTGATGATGAAGAGTGTTGTGGATTGAAATGCATGGTAAGGTAAAATGACAAGGTATGTTACCCCATTAAATCTCGATCTTACTTCTAGTTAGTTGACTTGTAAATAGATTCTTGCCGGATAAAGAATAGTAGTTATAACAAGGTTAGTGGTTATTACAAGGTTGTTAAGACGTAGTTCAGTTATCAATGGGGTTGACCTAAAATTCTAAACATTTTGTTGGAAGTAAAGATTGGCAATTGGCTTGTTAATGAATTAAAATATGAGATCAAGGCATTGTCTTGGAATAATAAATATATTTTTTTAATAAACCTTCTATGAATTTGAAACAAATGTAGAAGCAAATATGCAAAAGTAAGTTATCACTTGACCGAAAGTTAAAGAAAAACCAACCGTGAAATCGAACCTATGACCAGTTTAAGCAGTTTTAAGGTTTTAAATCAATCCATAAACACCTATAATTGTTACATGATTATCAAGGTTTGTGTTCAAACACTTGTTACGTCACGTGAACACCTGTTAGTTATTAGTTATTAAAGAGTTAGAATATACGTGAGTGCAAACCCGTTTAGTGATAATATTTTGTGTTTTATCGGTTCAAGCGTTTTATCAAGTTGGTAGATTTTGGGCCATATTTTACTTGGGTTATAATGTTATATATAGAGGTGCACAAAAAACCCGAGCCCGACCCTACCCGTAGGTACGGATGGGGTATGACTTTTAATGCTGAAATCCGAACCCGTACCTGATATAAACCCGATAATACCCGAAACCCGGTTCTAGTTATACCCGAAACCCAAAAAAACGGTTCTGGTTATACCCGAAACCCGAGTTTTTTGAATACCCGAACCGGGTTTTTTGCATATCCAAACTGAAATTTTTTTTTGCATACCCGGATATTAGTGTTTGTACATGTGTCTGTGTTGCACTCGACAATAGTTGTGTGGCTACCTATAGATCTAAAACTGTTCTCCAACGAATCTTTTTTAAGCACGTATTTGATATAAATACTTATTTAGAGCAACGCCTTTTGATATACCAAACAACAATTTAAAACACATAAAATATATGTTTTTTTATATAATTTGTTTAGTTGTTTACATATGTTTGAATGAAATTTGAAGTTTGTATGCAAAAAAAATGGAGTTAGAATAAAAAAACGAAGCAGACCCGTTAACAGCCGAACGCTGCAGAAAAATAGTTTTTTTAATATCCGGAAATATGGTATTCAAATACCCAAAAAATGGGTTTTTTCAATACCTGGAAATATGGCATTCAAATACCCGGTTCAATACCCGACCAGGACCTGGTACATAGGGTATGGTTTTTCAAGCCAATACTCGGACCCGACCCGAGCATTACTAATACCCGATTCCCGATTATACCCGAACCCGGGTTTTTCTAATGCCCGATTTATGCACCTCTAGTTATATCTCATGTAATTGGGTTTCAATTAAATATTTAAATAACAGATATGGGCTTCTAACTCTAACACATGGGCTTAGATGATAAACTTGGATCTTAACCTCGGGCTTGGATATTAACTAGATGGTTACATACTTACATGGGTCTAGCGGTTATACTGGTTTTGACGAGATCCGAATTATGTTGCATGTGAAATAGGCACCACATTACCTACTTCACCTTATTTTACTCCACCTCATACTAAAGAAATTGTTTAACCTTTCTTTACCTCTCTTTATTTAATGTAAATGATTATTAAATTATTGTGTGTCTGTAAATGATTTTAAAGTCTGTTAACTTTTTAACGCACCTTGCATTTAACGCCTCTTAACTCATGAAGGGAGTGGTATGGCACTCATTAACCCTTGCCAACTTAACTTTAACACCCTGAGCAATAAGGTATACCCATGGGCCTAACTGCTTGATAACAGCTGTCATATGAGACACTCGGTTAACTGGTCAAAAATTTAATTACGCACGGTACACATTTTTCTCATTGTTTGATAATCAAATTCGTTCATGGAATTCTTAGTCTATTCCGATTAAACATTGGGTGTACCCTAAATTGGTTTAATCTAATAGCGATTTACCCGCTTCTAAAGATTATCCAAGTTATTTTTTATGATTATTGTTGGTTTGACACTTCGGTAAATCGGCATCGGTTCTGGTATGTTACTTTCTTTAGTTTATTTTCCAACAATATATAGGAAAACTCCAACTTTTAAAACCTACATACTCGGACTTTAAATACAAACAAAACAACATAATAATTCAATACTTGCGTGTCACGAACTCATCCAATAGATTGTTGTGAGTTTCATAACAGCTAACAAATACACACAAAGCACGAGCAAAAGACAAAACAATTGAATCATATTCATACCTTGGGTGCTAGTAGTCTGCCCGGCCTTTCCCTTCTTCAAATCTTTAAGGAAAGATAGGCACTCCCTTCTCAAATGTCCCAAGTGAAATTAAGCATGCCATGTCTTTGACATGCTTTTCTTTGGTCTTGGTTAATTGAGGTTTCCTGACTTTTCTTCCTTTTTTAGTGAGCACTTGGGAAGGCTTAGGTGGGATATATATTGCCCTTTTTATCAGCTTTAATTTTCAAGTGGATCTCTGAAGAGGTAGGTCCCAGCAGAGCCCAGTTGGACCCGCAAGACTCACCTTGAAGGGGGACGTCTGCGCAAGGACCAACTGGTTCCGCAGGATCCACCATGCTCAGAGATAAAGACCTTACGCGCAGTACGCCAGCTGTTCCCGCAGGAAAAGCCTCCCAATGGTGAAGTACCCCGCCTGTTCCCGCAGCTGCGGATACAAGCCATCAGGGAAGGCTACCCGCACTAATAGCAAGGCTACACGCACAAGGCACTAAATAATTCAGTAGTCACCTGAAGAAGGAATGAGCAAGGCGGGAATACTCCCGCCCAAATGAGCCAGTCTGTACGCTTCTGGAAGATCTTTTGTACTATATATGCCAATGTATGGACAAAATAGACAAGATCTGACCAAAGCAGCCCATGAACCAATCACAGGGTGACAGCTCACCGACAACAGTACAAGGAGCACGCTCTAGTACAAAATGTCACTATCAGCCGCTGCCTACTCACCAACCCTTGTCGTGGCACGTACATAGCCTGCAGTTGGTGGAAAAGGAATAGTACACAGCCGGCGGAAAAGGAATAGTACACAGCCGGCCATGTCACTATCAGCCGCTGCCTACCCACCAACTACCAGCATGGCACGTGCGTAGCCCACAGTTGGTAGAAAAGGAATATTATACAGCTGGCTGTACCTGCTTGGGAACCTACCTTCGGCTATAAATACTCCAACACCTTGGAACGGTATCATTATCTTGTATCTTATCTTCTCCAGCTATTTCTCTTAATATACACTTATATTCAGAGCAATCTGGTCTGATTCTCACGCCGGAGGGTGGTCACAAGGAGGAACCCCCCCCCTTCTCAGTGACGAGCTCACGGTGTCTGTTTTGCAGGTCATCTGAAGAATAACCATCTTTGCCGGACCTAACCCTCGTGGGAAACATCTACTTAACCCCCAGATTATCCGTAATCTGCTAGGGGTCACTTAGTGTTTCTTCATTGGCGCCATCCGTGCATAAAAGCTAGAACTAATTTTCTCAGTTTTTTCAAAACCTCTGGAAAGATGGTTAAGGTTACTCCGGTGCCAAGGCTAGCGAGTGACCAAGAAACCCCGGTAACCACAACCCCAGCTACTGGGGGGAACACCGACGAGAACACAAATTTTACGAACACTACCCCGGTTACCCAAGCCGGGGCAAGTGCAGTAAATAACCATCCCCTGGGATTCATTGATACCCAGGTGGAAAGACAACAGACGAGGCTCCCCCGCCAAACACTTGATCAAGTTAAAGCGTGGGCGGAAGCACGTCAGAAGGAATTCCAAGCTGAGTTGGATGAACGCTTACGTTCACTCCAGCAGGCTGACGAATTCGGAAGCACTCGACAACAGCTCAACATGAGCAATGAGTGCGAGTCTTTGGACGATGATTGGGAGTCCGACAGTGACGCAAACCCTCGCCATAGGGCGAAAGGGAAGCGCAAGGAAACGGACTTCCAACCAAGAAGGAATTTTGGAGAAAACTTTAAACAAAGGAACGCGGGGGGAAACCCACGTGACTTCTCCAAAACCTTTAGACCAACTGTTGCAAATGCGGGAACGTCCAAATTTGCAAGGGACATTGCGGAAGCAATCGCCCCGAAGAGTGCCAAACAGATGTCCAACATCGGCACTTATGATGGTATATCCGACCCAGACGATCACTTGAACAGATTCATAGCGGGGGCAACCGTCAGCAATTGGACGGAACCCACGCGGTGTTACATGTTCCAGATGACGCTGGTTGGAGCGGCCAGGGCATGGTTTGATCGTTTACCGGTCCATCACATCTATGATTGGGCGGACTTTCAACACAAGTTCAGCCAACACTTCAGTCAACAGAGGAAATATACTGAAGAGCAGTGGACGATCCTCAACTGCATTAGAGAGGAGGATGAATCCTTACTAGACTTCATCACTCGCTTCAACTCGAAAAAGCTGAGTCTGGGCACAATAAGCGAAGATCTTGTTCGCGCCGCTTTCATCCAGGGCGCCGAATACCCAGAGCTTATCCGCACGTTGACGGGTAAGGACGGCATGCCATCCACATGGGATGCCATCATGAAGGCGGCCAAGCGCTTTGCCAAAACAGAGAAGCAACTGGGTAGGGATCTTCCCCAGAATACACACCTCTACACGCAGAGGACTAGAGAAAACAACGTTCGGATCGCCCGGCAAAACAAAAAGAGGAAGCTAGGTATTTGGCAGTTAAGGGTAAACTTTGACACCTCATCCAGCTCTCGCCCTCTAGTAGGCGGAAGTGATAACACGCACCCATCAAGCCGAAAACACCGGTGGACGCCACTCACCAAAAGCGTCACGGAGATATTTGCCACCGAAAAACTCCCATGGCCAAAAGCTCCAATGATCCGGCAGCGACCTAATGCGGATCAGAGCAAATCCTGTGACTTCCACGGGACAAAGGGTCACAACACTGAGGAGTGTACATCCTTGAAGGATATTGTTGAAACATTCGTCAAGGATGGAAGACTTACACACCTTGTGGCATCAATCAAGAATGGAGGAAGGAATGATAACAGATACAAAGGCAACGGACGAAAACCAGTTGACATCAGCATCCACATGGTTCATAGTAACGTCAGAGGAAGAAAAAGACGAACGACAGAACCATGCGCGTGGAAGGAAGCTGAGGTGCGCTTCCCGCTAGTGCCAGGAGGACCCAGCAAAGAAGGCCCAATCGTCATCAAAAGCCAGCTGGGGCACTACATCACTTCCCGCACTCTTGCTGACAACGGCGCCTCGTCAACGGTTATGTATAGGCAGTTCTTCGACAAGCTAGACGACGAAGACAAGGAACGCCTGGAAACGGTCTACGCCTCGATGGAAGGGTTCGACGGCAGCACGAACACCCCCCTGGGTATCCTATCTTTCCCCGTCATTCTCACGGACGGGAAATACTCCCGCACAGAAGACGTGGACTTCGTCGTGATGAGGAAGCCACACCACACATACGACATTCTCTTCGGGAGAGACGGGATGACAAGATTCAATGCAGTGGTATCTTCAGTCCACGGCATGATGGGATGGCCAACAGCTGAGGGTGTAGCGATGATCACCGGTATTCCCCAGGTATGCATCGCATCTGTCTCATCTAAACCCAAACCAAAGATGGCTAAACCAATCATCACCGAACCAGAAAAATGGGCCCTCAATGGCAAATGCCAGGACCAGGCTGTTACCATTGGCCCAACAATCACTGATCCTACGCGCAACTTACTCAAACGCTTACTACAGAAAAACGCTGACATCTTCGCGTGGACACCAGCTGACATGACTGGTGTACCTCGAAGTAAGGCAGAGCATAAGCTCAAGTGTGACCCGGCTTTTACGCCAGTCATTCAAAAGCGCAGAGTAATGGGGGCGGAACAAGCTAACGCGTGTAGAACCCAAGTCAAGGAACTCCTTGACGCGGGCATCGTACGCGTTAGCAAATATCAAACATGGGTTGCAAATCCCGTTATGGTACCAAAGTCTAACAAACAATGGCGCATGTGCATAGATTTCAAAGACTTAAACAAAGCATGCACCAAAGATTGTTATCCGCTACCCGAAATTGATCTTAAGGTAGATTCATTAGCACCGTTTCGCCTTAAATGCTTCCTTGATGCCATTCGTATAAGGGGTACCATCAAATCCACATGGCCATAGACGACCAGGACAAAACCGCATTTCGGACGCCCGATGGCACATTTTGTTATCAAATGATGCCATTCGGACTTAAGAATGCAGGGTCCACATACCAACGCCTGATGGACAAAGAGTTTCATGCCCAAATTGGGAGGAACTTGGAAGTCTACATGGATGACTTGGTCGTCAAAAGCCCTGAGCCAGAAGCGATGTTGAAAGACATCGAAGAAACTTTCAACACACTCAGAAAGATAAACATGAAGCTCAATCCGAGCAAGTGTTCATTTGGGATAGAAGAAGGGAAGTTCTTAGGAGTCATCGTTACTAAAGATGGCTTCAGAGCGAACCCTGAAAAGGTCGAAGCCATTATCAAAATGGAATCACCTACTACCATCAAGCAAGCTCAGACACTGAATGGACGACTAGTTGCACTTAACCGCTTTTTGGCAAACCATGCGGATAGGTCGTTCCCATTCGTGTCCACATTGAGAAACTGTTTAAAGAAAACACACTTCCGCTGGACACCAGAAGCGGAAGCAGCTTTTCAGGAAATTCGGTCACGCTTGATCGAACTCCCAACGCTCACAGCACCAGAAGCGGGGGAGGAATTAATCTTATACCTCTCCGCCACAGATAGAGCAACCGGGGCAGTCCTGCTAGTAGAGCGAAAAGGCATCCAGATGCCAATCTACTATGTTAGCCGTGTTCTAACAGACGTAGAAACCCGGTACTCTACCCTGGAAAAATTAGTCCTAGCACTTGTACAGGCTTCACGCAGGCTAAGACGATATTTCCAAGGTCACCCAATCACCGTTCTCACCAACTTCAAACTTGCAAACGTTCTGGGCAAACCCGAATTGTCGGGACGTCTAGCCAAATGGGCAATAGAATTGGGAGAATACGCGATAAAGTACAAGCCGAGACCAGCCATAAAAGGCCAGGTCTTGGCCGAATTTATTGCGGAAGTCCCCGCTTCGCGGGAGAAAGAGTGCCAGGAGGAGGCTCAACCCTCCCCAGCACAGGACATCGATGATGTCTGGCGACTCTACACTGATGGAGCAGCCAGCAACGAGGGTTCAGGCGCAGGGTTGAAACTAACCAACCCAGCAGGCCAAGAATACACTTACGCTATTCGATTGGATTTTCCAAGTACGAATAACGAAGCGGAGTATGAAGCATTCTTGGCCGGGCTGAGAATTGTGCGTAAGATGGGAGTGAAGAACTTGGAAGCCCACGTGGATTCCATGTTAGTAGCCAACCAAATAAACGGGACGTACACGGCCGTGAACGACACAATGGCCCTGTACCTCGCACAAGCAAAAACCCTTATGCGCGATTTTAACGATTGTAAAGTCATACACGTCAAGCGTAGCGAAAACAAATCTGCGGATGCGTTAAGCAAGCTTGCATCATTAGCCTTCACCCACTTGGGAAAGGACATCCGTATTGAACTCCTTGGAGCACCATCAGTCCCGCACAAGGAAATCTGTGTCATCCAAACCGGCACAGAAACATGGATGACACCAATAATAAATTACCTTGCGGCGGGTATACTACCAGAGTAAAAAACACAGGCAAGAAAAATACGTTGTAAAGCACTGAACTATCAACTCATCGATGACATCCTTTACCGACGTAACTTTCTTGGTCCACTCCTAAGATGCGTAGACAACCAAGATGCTGGTTACCTCCTATGGGAAGTGCACGAGGGCATCTGTGGAGTACACGCAGGTTCATGCGCTGTTGTAGCTAAGCTAAACAACGCGGGATACTTTTGGCCGGGGATGCATACGGATGCGCTGGCATACATCAGAAAGTGTAGGGCTTGCCAACTCTACGCACCCAACACGCATCGCTCAAAGAATGAACTTGTTCCAGTCACCTCTTCATGGCCATTTCAGAAGTGGGCCATCGATGTCACATGCCCATTTCCCACAGCAGCAGGAAACGTTCAGTTTCTAGTGGTAGCCATCGACTACTTCACCAAGTGGATAGAAGCAAAACCCTTAGCCCAAACAACCGCAAAACATATTAAAAAATTTATTTGGGAATTTATATTTGTCGTTTTGGACTTCCACAGACTTTGGTGAGCGATAACGGCACCAACTTTGCTGACAAGAAGCTACAAAAGTGGCTGGAAGAACTTCAAATCACCCACACCTTTACCTCAGTGGCGCACCCGCAGGGTAATGGTGAGGTGGAAAGAGCAAATAAGAGCATCGTCGACGGCATAAAGAAGACTCTTGGAACACAGATCCGGCTGGGTGGACGAAGTTCCACACGTCCTTTGGGCAAACAGAACGCTGAAAAAAGCCAGTACGGGAGAAACCCCGTTCAGCCTCACTTATGGTACTGAAGCCATGGTCCCGGTCGAAATTGGTTTACCCTCACCAAGGGTCTTGATTCAGCCAGAAGACAATGATGCAGAAAGACGGTTAGACCTTATGTTAACCGAGGAACGCAGAAACTTAGCCGGAGCGCGTGAAGAAAACTACAAGCGACAAATGCAAAAATACTACAACACGCGGGTAAAACTCTGCAACTTCAATGTAGGAGACTACATATTGCGTAACAACGAGGCTTCGAACCAAGAGCGCCCAGGAAAGCTGGCCCCGGTCTGGGAAGGACCATACATTAACAAAGAAGTTTTGGGAAAGGGCGCATACCGGCTCGAAAGGCTCGATGGCACTCCCATACCAAAAACATGGAATGGAGCTCAATTACGCAAATGTTACATGTAGATCAATTCCAAACTTGTAAAGAAAAAGCCTAGAGCCACTTCTAATGGAAATGATTCTCCTTTCACATTGTGTTTGTCACACCCTCAAAATCCACTAACGGAATTTTACCGTCAGAGGGTGTGAACTAACAGGATCGGAATCATCAGTTATAATCAAACCATAAAACAAAGTTTCAAAACCATGAAAACGTTTACGAGTAATTAAATGCGGAAGCGTAAAAACCTTTAACCAAAAGTTGCGTCACGCAGGACGACTTAAAACCAATGATAACTGTTAAAAATAAGTTTGCATAACAAAAGCATTTTCAAGCAATGCATGTTCCTAAACCGCACGCCCGCCTCGGCTACCTGAGAATAACATACAAAAAGTGTCAACACAAGGTTGGTGAGTTCACAAGTTATATAAAAATAAATGTTTAGCGTTTGCGTTCAGCGTTTTGCGTTACAGCGTTTTGCGTTAAGCGTTTTGCGGTACAGCGTTTTGCGTTACAGCGTCTTGCGTTACCAGATAGTGTTATGTCAATTATATATCTATAGGTAGCTAGCCTATAAAGCAAGTATTACTAAGTGTTCGACACCGAAGCTGACTGTTTATCAATTTGCCTTGCCACCAGGTCATCCAGACCATGGTATGTGTTTAGCCAAGATTACACCCGCTCGACCTCCATTCGAGTTTAGCGTTGGGTGGGGTTTGTCAAACCCAGTAGTACTACTCAACAGTGACTCGCTATTATCCAAATATTAACCGGTTCGATGTTATGAAGGACTTTAGTTTACGCGTTTGCCACTTAGTCTTTACAAGTGATATATAATCTATATTAACAAAATCTTAAATGCATTCGGAGTATGTTATCTCCCCCAAGAGAAAAGCGTTTAAAAAGTTTAAAAAGGGAAAGTGAAACTCACTGTTTGCGGAGAAATTCCCAAATTAAATCACCAAGATGTGCGTCACAGAAAAACTCTCTCTAGCGTTCTAAAACAACAAAGAGATTTTTCTAAGTGTCGGAATATTATCGAGTCTCTAGGCCCGGCACATAATACCTATGCACATAACATGTTTCGTGTTTCGTTTGTGAATCGTGTGTGACTTTAACAAGTGTATTTGTGATACATTACATGTGTAAGCAATCATATACGTGTCATGTATTCATAAAGTGCATCACTAGCAATTACTCCCCGTAAGGGTATTTTGGTCAAATCATGACAATTAACTAGCCATTATTCCCCATAAGGGCAATTTGGTCAAATTATGACAATAAATTAGCAAATATCATGTTTCATGCATTTTCACAAAACTCAGCAGCTAGTTTCACCGAGACAGAAATTCTACTTGAAAGATTGTACTATTCCACCGATCATAGCATCTCAATTAATTTACCAAAAATCATCACAGAAGCATATATGTCTTAGGTTTCCAGAACATATTTTATTATATTTTTATTCCACATAGTTTTCTCACAATCATCAAATCATTACAGCAAACTCATAACAGTCAAATTCATGCGCAACAGAATGTTATTTGCAATTCCCGTTAAACGGAAAATCCAATAAATGCAAGACCACTTGGGTTAGGTTCCTAACTCAATGAGTCAACTTCCAGAAGTGGAACCAACCCAATTGGTCTTGTAGTTCATGAGATATAACATTTACAAAACAACCTAACAGCAGGTCTAACAACTCAGCTTTGCACAACGTTTTTGTAAAATCATAAAAGTTAACTTCTACTTGTCCAAAAATTTCAAGTTTATATTCTTTAGAAACTAGACTCAACCTAGTTTACTGTAGTATCAATAATCTTAACCAATTTTCACATTTACACTTCGTTACAGTCACTTAAACATTAATAACACATTCTGTCCAGAAACTGTTTGCATCCAAACTCAACATATTAACAATCTATGAACTATCATGCATTCATATAACACTCTAGACTCCATAAACACCATCCATGCACATCAATTACACATTACATACATGATTAGGGTTTTTGTTTGAACTCAAATCAAAGACACAATAATTAACGTGTAACAATATCAATACTAGTTATCATATCATTACTTAATCAACAACAATCATAATAACACAACACCATAAAAAAAATTGGAGTAAGTAAGTGTTAAGCGTCATTTAAACCCTAGTTTAAATGTAATGAAGTGTGCGTTATAGATTCAGTGATCTTAAGTTTGAATTGACGGAGTTGAGTTAACGGAGTTAACCTGAAATTGACGATTGTCACATCATTCCCATGTTAAAGAATTTTCGTCCCGAAAATTTGAGTCAAGTCGTGATGAGTGTCTGAAAAAGTAAAAAAAATTTTCAGTTTGTCATATCATCCCCTAGTAGAAAGAAATTTCGTCCCGAAATTTAATTCATACCTCCGGTGATTTCTGACGGTTTGCTGGGTTTCGCGGTTTTCTATGTTTGGTCAGCCCTTCAAAAAGGTGAGGATACTTCTTCATCATTTGATCCTCGCGTTCCCACTTGAACTCCGGTCCACGTCTCGAGTTCCAACGAACCTTAACGATTGGAATTTTGCTGTGCTTGAGTGTTTTGGTTTCCCAGTCCAAAACTTCAACTGGTTCTTCAATGAAACGTAACTGTTCATCAACTTGCAATTCCTCCAAAGGGACTACTTGGGTTTCATCAGATAAGCATTTCTTCAAATTCGATACGTGAAAAACATTGTGTACGCCACTGAGTTCCGTTGGTAGGTCCAGTCGGTATGCCACCGGACCAATGCGCTCAGTTATTCGATAAGGACCAACATATCGTGGGTTGAGTTTGTTTCGCTTACCAAAGCGAACCACACCTTTCCAAGGTGAGACTTTGAGTAACACTTGGTCATTCACTTGAAATTCGAGAGGTTTTCAGCGCTTGTCGGCGTAACTCTTTTGGCGATCTCGTGCTGCTGCCATGCGATTTCGGATTTGAACAATCTTTTCCTAGGTTTTGAGTACCAGTTCTGGACCAGTGATTTGACTGTCACCCACCTCTGCCAGTAGAGTGGTGATCGACACTTTCGTCCGTACAGCGCTTCAAACGGAGCTGCATTAATACTTGCGTGGTAGCTGTTATTATACGAAAACTCTACCAAAGGTAAGTGAGGTTCCCAACTTTTTCCTAAATCCAACACGCATGCACGCAACATATCCTCCAGGGTCTGAATAGTTCGTTCACTTGCCCATCCGTCTGAGGATGGTATGCTGTGCTCATATCAAGACGGGTGCCTAGTGCGCTTTGCAGCGACTTCCAAAAGTGTGAAGTGAAACGAGAATCTCGATCAATTATGATTGAGACAGGCACTCCATGTCTAGACACTACTTCCTTCATGTAAACACGAGTCAGTCTTTCCATTTTGTCCGATTCCTTAATCGCTAAGAAGTGTGCAGACTTAGTCAACCGGTCAACGATCACCCAGATGGTATCGCATCCCGTCGGTGTCTTAGGTAAACCCGTAATGAAGTCCATTGAGATGTGTTCCCATTTCCACATTAGGAGTTCCGGTTGTTGCAGTAGGCCAGATGGTTTCTGGTATTCTATTTTGACTTGGGCGCAGGTCAAGCATTTGCTCACGTAGGTGGCAATGTCGGCTTTCATGTTCGGCCACCAGTAAAGTGCCTTTAAATCATGGTACATTTTATCTGAGCCAGGGTGGATAGAATGTCGGGACTTGTGTGCTTCGTCCATCACCAGAGTTCTCAACTCTCCGAACCGTGGAACCCATATCCGGTTCTCAAAATATCGGACCCCGTCCGATCTAGTTTCAAGTTGCTTGTTCATGCCCCGCATGAGTTCCGATGGAAGATTATCATCTTTCAAAGCTTCGAGTTGCGCCTCGCGAATCTGGTCAGGTAAGTTGGCATGAATCGTGAGTTGCAATGCTCATACCCGTCTGGGTTTATCTGTTTCTTTTCTGCTGAGGGCGTCGGCCACTACATTGGCCTTGCCAGGGTGGTACTTGATGGCACAATCGTAATCTTTAAGCAGCTCGACCCAACGACCTTGTCGCATGTTCAGCTCTTTCTGATCGTAGATATGTTGGAGACTCTTGTGGTCGGTGTAAATGGTAAACCTGGTACCGTACAAGTAATGCCTCCATATCTTAAGGGCGAACACCACAGCTCCAAGTTCCAAATCATGGGTTGTGTAGTTCTTCTCGTGAACCCGTAGTTGTCGAGAGGCGTAGGCTATAACCTTCTCGAGTTGCATCAGCACACAACCGAGACCTTGTATAGATGCGTCACAGTGTATCTCGAAATTTTCCGTTCCCTCGGGGAGGGCTAGAATAGGGGCGCTACAGAGTTTGGTTTTCAACAGTTGAAAAGCGGATTCTTGCGCGTCACCCCAATTGTACTTAGTGCCTTTGTGAGTCAAAGCGGTGAGGGGTTGAGCAATCTTTGAAAATCCCTCGATGAAACGCTGGTAGTAGCCGGCCAGTCCTAGGAATTGCCGCACCTCAGTCGGAGTCTTAGGTGCTTCCCAGTTTTTGATGGCCTCTACCTTACCGGGATCAACATGGATACCATTTTCGTTGATCACATGTCCTAAAAAGTGAACCTCGCGAAGCCAAAACTCACATTTCGAGAGTTTAGCATACAGTTGTTCCTTCTTCAACAATTCCAGAATTACCCTTAAGTGTTCTTCATGGTCAGCTTCGTTCTTGGAGTAGACAAGAATATCATCAATGAAAACAATCACAAACTTGTCGAGGTACGCCTTGCATACTCGATTCATGAGATCCATAAATACGGCTGGTGCGTTGGTTAGTCCAAAAGGCATAACCGAAAACTCGTAGTGACCATACCGTGTTCTGAAAGCCGTCTTTGAAATCTCCTCTTCACGCACTCTTAGCTGATGGTAACCGGATCGCAGATCGATCTTCGAGTAGTAACTCGATCCTTGGAGCTGGTCAAACAAATCATCAATTCGGGGTAAAGGATAACGGTTCTTGACCGTCACCTTGTTCAACTCCTGGTAGTCGATACACATGCGGAAAGTCCCGTCCTTCTTTCGGACAAACAAGACAGGGGCTCCCCGTGGCGATGAGCTAGGTCGGATAAAATCCTTTTCCAACAAATCTTGCAACTGAGTGGACAGTTCCTGAAGCTCCGCCGGTGCGAGCCGATACGGGGCTCGTGCTATGGGTGCTGCACCGGGTGTCAAATCGATTTGGAATTCGACTTGTCGTATAGGAGGGAGTCCAGGCAAATCATCCGGGAAAACTTCCGGAAAATCGCGCACAATCGGTATGGCTTCAATTCGCTTCTCCTCCGCAGGTTTCTCAACAATCTGTGCCAAAATTGCCGGATGACCCTTTCGCAGGTACTTCTGCGCCTTCATGAGGGTAATGATGCTGGTGGTCATGCCGCTTCTCTCACCTCGGACCGAAATGATCTCGCCGGAAGGGGTAGTAATGTGAACTATCTTGTCGTGACATATAATCTCCGCTCGGTTCTCGGATAACCAGTCCATGCCGACCACGACATCGAAACTACTAAGCGTAAAAGGAATAAGGTCGATATCAAAGACATGACCTGACAGTTTTAACTTACATCCCGCAAGTACATGAGTCGTTACTATAGTCTTACCGTCAGCTAATTCAACAGGAAACTTAGCATCTAACAGAGTTGGAGTTAAGTCTAAGAGTTGGCTAAAGGCTTTCGACACAAAACTCCTATCAGCTCCAGTGTCAAACAATACAGAAGCAAAACAATCATTCACAGGGAACTTACCAGTCACCACGTGCGGATCATTGCGGGCTTGACCCGACCCAATTACAAAAGCTCTTCCCTTGCCATTGCTTCCACCACTACTGCCACTTCCATTACCTCCGTTGTTGTCGTTCTGTTTCAGCTTGGGACAATCTTTCCTGAAATGACCTTCCTGCCCACATTCGAAACATCCCTTCGTCGTCATAGGTGGTTTAGGAGCACCCTTTGCCGCAAGGTCTCCTCTACATTCCTTCGCCTGGTGACCCATCTTTCCGCATCTTTGACACTTGACATGGTCACACGGGCCAACATGATGATAGTTGCACCTATTGCACTTCGGATATTTCCCAGCATATCCGCTCGAACCCTGCCCGCTACCGTTGTTGTTGTTGTTGTGATTCTGAGTGTTAATGCTCCGAGTGAATTCGGGCTTACGGTAGTGTTGTTGCGGTGGGAGGTTCGAGGATGAGGATCTGGTGTTGTCAAACTTCCTCTTTCCGCTGCTCGGGTTGCTGTTGCTGTGGCTGTCATTACTCTGGTTGTCACGGGCTTTAGCGGTTGAACCCCTAGGTGGTAACGCACCTTGGGTCACAGCCTGATCCGTCAGTTTGTGAGCTAAACGGATCGCTTGTTGAATCGTGGCTGGTCTGGAAGACGTCACCATGCCCTGAATCTGCGGTGCTAACCCATCGATATACATCTCAATCCTCTTACTCGGCGGATCCACCATCCGCGGACACATCACAGCCAACTCGTGAGAACGGGTGGTGTAGGCTTCAATTTCTGAGCCCGCCATCTTCAGTGACCAAAATTCTGACTCTAACTTCGAAATCTCCTCTCTCGGACAGTACTCCTCTCGCATCATGTTTTTGAACTCCTCCCAGTTCATCGCGTTAACCAGTTCCAATCCAAGGATCTGCACGTTCGAATTCCACCAAGTGAGGGCAGAATCCTCAAGTGTTCCAGCAGCGAATTTGACCGCAGGGGGACAATTACACATCTCAAATGCCGACTCGGCCTTCTCAGCCCAACGCAGGAAGCCTATAGCTCCCTCAGTGCCCTTAAACGTACTGGGCTTGCAGTCAAGGTAGTTCTTGAAGGTACACGTTCCACTTGGACCTCCAGCTTGGTTCTGAACATGTGCGGCTAAAGCGGCCGCTGCATGGTCGTTCAGCAGAGTTTGGAGTTCAGCTGCAGTCAAGTTGATGTTACCACGTCCGTGTCCAGCGTTTCTTCCAGCCATTTCCTAGAATCACAGTATAAAATGTTAAACATGAATTTTTCTTTCATATACAACACACCATACATGTAATAAAAAGGATAGGTAAGAAAGAAATAAGAAACAATATCACATCACAACCATATATTAATCTAAATAAAAATTCATGATTAAAACCATTGTATTCGCTACAAAGTATTTCCAATCAATCCTTAAAATCATAGAAAATAATAGTTCGGATGGAGACAACCCCTCCATCTAAGTGTCATCATCACTAGATGTCATCGTCCGAGGACACCTCTGAGTGTGCCTCCTCCTCAGCCGGTTCTTCTTCAGGTTCCTCCTCGGGATCTTCCTCGGGATCCTCCTCAGGCTCCTCTTCGGGATCTTCTTCAGGTTCCTCTCCAGGCTCTGCCTCAGGCTCGGCCTCAGGCTCTGCCTCAGGTTCGGCTGCGTTCTGAGCAAGTTGCATTTATAGCACATCGCATCGCTCTAAAGCCATCTCGGTTCGGGTCCTTGCTACTTGGAGTTGCTCTTGCAAGTCTATCATCTCGGCTTGCATCTTCCTCATAATCTTCATCTGTTGATCACTAGCCTCTTGCATTTCCTTCATTGCCGCTGCCATGCGGGCAATCTCCTCCTTAGTCTCGGTTCCGTCTTTTAACAGTCCGGAAAAGTTCGCTCTCGTATAGCGCATGTAACCCACGTCACGCTCCAAGCATGAAACAACAGCTGCGAGAACGTGCTCTACAGGTTCGGTTATGGGTGGTAGGGTGTTGGGATAAGCAGGGTGGTTCGGGTGAGGTAACGGGGGAACTTGTTCGCGATAGACCATACGTCTGATCAAGTTAGGGTACCAATCCCAGCTAACTTCGTTTTCGTACATGCCTCCGGATAGACGGTACCTCTTCGGTGCGGGAGCTTCGAGTTCCGGGACTACTCGGGGTGGCGATGCGGTAGGTAGTTGCGGTTCCTTCCGGTGAGCATGAGTCATCGGATCAGATGATGATGAGGGTGGCGGCGTCGACATTCCTACAGGTAAGCCGTGTATGCGCGCGCGTATGAGTGAAAGAGGTAAAGAGATAAGATTACAAGACTACACAAACCTATGCAGTGCGTATCATTATAACTAATGGGTCGTCGCGGTTATAGTCTAGTATGCATGCAGCTTCTAGTTCGCTATAACCAATGGCTTTGATACCAATCTGTCACACCCTCAAAATCCACTAACGGAGTTTTACCGTCAGAGGGTGTGAACTAACAGGATCGGAATCATCAGTTATAATCAAACCATAAAACAAAGTTTCAAAACCATGAAAACGTTTACGAGTAATTAAATGCGGAAGCGTAAAAACCTTTAACCAAAAGTTGCGTCACGCAGGACGACTTAAAACCAATGATAACTGTTAAAAATAAGTTTGCATAACAAAAGCGTTTTCAAGCAATGCATGTTCCTAAACCGCGAGCCCGCCTCGGCTACCTGAGAATAACATACTAAAAGTGTCAACACAAGGTTGGTGAGTTCACAAGTTATATAAAAATAAATGTTTAGCGTTTGCGTTCAGCGTTTTGCGTTACAGCGTTTTGCGTTACCAGATAGTGTTATGTCAATTATATATCTATAGGTAGCTAGCCTATAAAGCAAGTATTACTAAGTGTTCGACACCGAAGCTGACTGTTTATCAATTTGCCTTGCCACCAGGTCATCCAGACCATGGTATGTGTTTAGCCAAGATTACACCCGCTCGACCTCCAGTCGAGTTTAGCGTTGGGTGGGGTTTGTCAAACCCAGTAGTACTACTCAACAGTGACTCGCTATTATCCAAATATTAACCGGTTCGATGTTATGAAGGACTTTAGTTTACGCGTTTGCCACTTAATCTTTACAAGTGATATATAATCTATATTAACAAAATCTTAAATGCGATCGGAGTATGTTATCTCCCCCAAGAGAAAAGCGTTTAAAAAGTTTAAAAAGGGAAAGTGAAACTCACTGTTTGCGGAGAAATTCCCAAATTAAATCACCAAGATGCGCGTCACAGAAAAACTCTCTCTAGCGTTCTAAAACAACAAAGAGATTTTTCTAAGTGTCGGAATATTATCGAGTCTCTAGGCCCGGCACATAATACCTATGCACATAACATGTTTCGTGTTTCGTTTGTGAATCGTGTGTGACTTTAACAAGTGTATTTGTGATACATTACATGTGTAAGCAATCATATACGTGTCATGTATTCATAAAGTGCATCACTAGCAATTACTCCCCGTAAGGGCATTTTGGTCAAATCATGACAATTAACTAGCCATTATTCCCCATAAGGGCAATTTGGTCAAATTATGACAATAAATTAGCAAATATCATGTTTCATGCATTTTCACAAAACTCAGCAGCTAGTTTCACCGAGACAGAAATTCTACTTGAAATATTGTACTATTCCACCGATCATAGCATCTCAATTAATTTACCAAAAATCATCACAGAAGCATATATGTCTTAGGTTTCCAGAACATATTTTATTATATTTTTATTCCACATAGTTTTCTCACAATCATCAAATCATTACAGAAAACTCATAACAGTCAAATTCATGCGCAACAGAATGTTATTTGCAATTCCCGTTAAACGAAAAATCCAATAAATGCAAGACCACTTGGGTTAGGTTTCTAACTCAATGAGTCAACTTCCAGAAGTAGAATCAACCCAATTGGTCTCGTAGTTCATGAGATATAACATTTACAAAACAACCTAACAGCAGGTCTAACAACTCAGCTTTGCACAACGTTTTTGTAAAATCATAAAAGTTAACTTCTACTTGTCCAAAAATTTCAAGTTTATATTCTTTAGAAACTAGACTCAACCTAGTTTACTGTAGTATCAATAATCTCAACCAATTTTCACATTTACACTTCGTTACAGTCACTTAAACATTAATAACACATTCTGTCCAGAAACTGTTTGCATCCAAACTCAACATATTAACAATCTATGAACTATCATGCATTCATATAACACTCTAGACTCCATAAACACCATCCATGCACATCAATTACACATTACATACATGATTAGGGTTTTTGTTTGAACTCAAATCAAAGACACAACAATTAACGTGTAACAATATCAATACTAGTTATCATATCATTACTCAATCAACAACAATCATAATAACACAAAACCATAAAAAAATCGGAGTAAGTAAGTGTTAAGCGTCATTTAAACCCTAGTTTAAATGTAATGAAGTGTGCGTTATAGATTCAGTGATCTTAATTTTGAATTGACGGAGTTGAGTTAACGGAGTTAACCTGAAATTGACGATTGTCACAGTGTTGATAGCCTTACCTTTATACTTATGAACTTCCCACACTGATATGCCGGTATTCACCGCATAAATATGGGAAGAAGTAAGTCGTTGCGTGTGGAAGGTGGCAAAACCCGCATAAACACAAAAAACGGAAAAAATTTCTACGGAAAAGATGAGGAAAACCTTCACGCAGGTCAGTTATAGGTCAAGTTTGGTCATCCCACTAAATGAAAGTGACTGTCTTACCCGCACAATCATGATAGAGGAAACTCCACATTAACCTATTGACAACCGCACGTTGAAAGGTTAACTTATTCAAAATACTTAGAAAATTTCTAAGGAAAGGATGAGGAAAACCTCCACGCAGGTCAGATATAGGTAAAGTTTAGCCATCCTACTAAGTGAAAGTGACGGTCTTACCCGCACAATCACGAAAGAGGAAGCGAAACTTTAACCTATCTGCCACGTTGAAAGGTTAACTTATCCAAAGTACTTAAGAAATTGCTAAGTTAAACTAGAATATGCATGAGCAAAACATATAAGGTTTACAACGCAAGGCATTAACAAAATATTTATATTCCATAAAAATTTAAGTATTACAAGAATGGCCGGGCACATACCCGCATACAAGAATATAAATCTATACAAAAATAAAAATCTATTCCAACGGTGGAGAGGGATCTAAAGGCTCAAGCTTCAGGATCACTCCCACTTGAACCCGCACCATCAGTAGAGTGTGGCGGTTCAAGGAAAGCCTTGAGAATAGCTAGCCCATCATCAGCAGCAGTAATCTCGTTCACCTTTTCCACCACCGGATACGGGAAAGCAGCATACTGGTTCACTGCTTGGTCATAAGCAGCTTCAGTATCTACGTCATATAGAGGGAAGTGGGAAGGCGGGATGCCCTTCTCAACAAACCCTAGACCAAGCATGAAGCCAGCCTTTTCCCCATCCTCATGAGAAGCGTTGAGGGCTACGCTCATGGCATCGTCATAAGATGTGTTCGTAAGAACCCGATGCACAACCTACAAAACAGAATATCAAAAACTCTTCTAAGGAAAAGCGTAAAGAAGTTATGAAGCTACACATACCTGCGACAACGCTTCTCGTAGAAGCCATTCCTTGGTAACCAGAGCCTCCCGGAGGGCAGCTTGAGCTTCATCACGGGCGCGTTCGGCTTCGTTTTTAGTAAGGTTGGCAAGCAACACATCTTTAGCTGCAGCCTCTTCAACGCCCTTCAGCTTACGCTCAGTGTGGTCAAGCATGCCCCTCTGGTCCAAGATCTCTTGGAGCTTCTTGGCGTCTTCCATGGCCAAAGCATCATGAGCCTGCTGGAGCTTCTCTAATTTGGATTTAATTTCTTCAACTTCAGTGCGTAGAGGCTCAGCAACAGCTTCAGCTTTGGTGGCCCTCTCGGTTGCATTCCGCGCAGTTTCCTTAGCCAACCTAAGCTGTTCGTTAACAGCTTGGGTAGCCTTGGAACGGGCCTCGAGCCGGGCCTGAACTTCAACCTCGAGGGCCTTGAAGGCCTTCTCCTTTTCTGCAGCAACGGCGGCAAGCCTCTTATTCTCCTCCCGGATAGCCCGCGCCTGAGCCACTTCCAGGCTATGCGCCGTCTTTAACTTGTCGTTTTCACGACAAAGCAACTTGACGAGCGGCTGCATTCGGGCAAGGAGAATTCTAAGTTCGTTCGTCAGCCTACCCTCCTGGTAGCTTGACATGGCTTCCCCCAGAGCACCGCTTGGGGCGGCGTGGCGCGCCCATTCTACGCAATCCGCAGCAGTCCGGAGGGTCGTTCCCCGGCGGATACTCCACCGAGGAGCGTACACCTCGTTGGAATCACGAACTGCAATAAAGCAAAAAACAGTTAGAAAAAAAAATGATAAAAAAGATATTAGGCCAAAATAACCCTACGCACCTGTAGGGTCGACAACAGGCCGGTAGCCGCCAAACACATCACCTGAACCTAAGGGATATCCATCCAAAAGGTCAAGGAGACAGGAAGGAGGCAAAGATTGGCTAGACGCCCCAACCCCGAACATACCTGAAGGACCGGCCGTAGTCGCCGGCACTGGAGGAGGCATGGTGGAGGCCGCCGCGGTGGAAACCAACGGAGGTGAACTCACAACCGTGGCCGGTGCTGCGGAAGAACCCGCAGAAGAAACCACCGCCGGCTCAGTGAAGGATTCCGTGAAGATGGCACTGACAGCCGGCGGGGATGATGTTACAGTTGGAACAGTTGCCTCAACAGGATGAGCAACCGAACCAATACTGCAAACAGGCGTAGCCGCTTGGGTCATCGCCTCGGGTAGGTTGACCAAACCTACCGTCATGGGTCCAGAGCTGCTCCTTCCCGCTCCACTCTAGAATGTGGTTGCATCCACGCCTGTATGAAAAGATATTTAAATATAATGGCGGAAAGATATGCAGTTAAAGGCAAATGAAATTTATACTTACGAGTTCTCTTGAGCTTGAAGGTTCGGACAGGCGGGGACGAACCCGATGGAGCCGACCTCTTCACGCCAGTCACCGTCGTAGAACTTGGTCGCGCGGAGGTGGCAGCTGTCTCAACCTCCGAGACAGTTGTCTCACCACTACCAGGGTTCCCCGCCGCCTCCTCACTTTCGGTTTCCGAGTCAGACCGGTTCCCCTGATCGGCAGTGGAGGCAACCTTCGCCTTGCCCTTCACGCCGGCAGCTTTCTTCTTCCTCACGAAGAAAGGACCGTCTACGGATTCCTCATCAGAAGATGACAAAATTAGAGAAACTCCAGCAGAGGTTTGAGCATGAAGAGGGCGAGGGTTAATGAAACCCTTACCTGGCCGCGTGGCGCTCAAAATTTCGTGGCCTGGCGGGTAGACCTCCACAAACCGATCCGCCGTTTGCTCCAAGATGGGCAACTCGTTTTCGTCGAGAGCACGAGTACCCAACCGAGCGGGACCAACGCTCTCACGCGGTTGCAGAAGCGACTGCAAATTGTTCTCCTCTGAAAATAAACAGAAGCAGTTAGAAGAAAAACCCTAAATCAGCAAAAAGAGATGGAGCATACCATAGGGAATAGAATTCGAACCGTATTCAAGAACGATGGGAATCTGTGGCGCCTCTGCCCCAGCATCCTTCCATACCCGGCTCATCCCAAGCATCACCATCCCAGACTCCGCAAAGCGATAAACCGGAGTCTGGATCCGGGAGATCTTGGAAAACCATTCCGCCTCCTGGTAGTTGGAGGCGTGAAGGCTGGGGAGTGCTCTCCCGTTCTTGAATGTCATCGCAATAGGGACGACACGGGCAGAGATGTAGAAGAACTCCCGCTTCCAAGACCGAAGACTGCGCTCGGTAGCACAGATCTTCAAACCCTTGATCCGGGTGACCAAGGTGTACCAGCCTTGGATGCACCTCCAGGAGTAGAAGGTCATCAGGCGGTCGACATGGGGTTCCACACCAAGAATGAGGCACACCCATTCAAAATGGCGGATCTTGGCGATCGCCATTGGGTGTACCTCCGTCAGGTGCACACCGTGTCTCTCCAAAACACGGTATACAAACTTCGTCAATGGGAATCTGAGATTGCCATAGACGAAGAATGCAGCATATACCCCTATCTTGCCTTTGGGGGCATCGTACACCATCTGATGAGACGCAGGAAACTCAGGCTCGAAAGGCTCGAGCATGAACTTCCTGACGATGTACTGATAGAGGTCGACGGGAAGAGCACACTGGCACTCGCCAGCAGTACTCTTATCGTCCTTGTCAGAAGTGGACGATGAGTTCTCGATATACACATCGGACTCTTCGGCGGTGACTTCTGGATCATGAGTAGAAGACATGTTTTAGATGTAAAGAACGATTTCAGGAGAATGCTCGAAGGAAAAGTTAGAGTATTCGCCGGAAATCGTTTAGAAGAAGAAGAGTGAAGTGAAGGTGTGGATTAAGATGCACCATCTCCCCCTTTATATACTCATCGCAATGAATGCGATGAATTTAATGCGGAGGAGAGAGATAGCGCGGGTGCAATAAAACTATGACACGTGGAAAGAGCAAGCTGGCAACAGCTGTTGAAAGGACGCGTGCCGTAAAATTCGCGCCCACGCGCCCGAAAACTCGCGCCCACGCGCCTGAAAAAGCGGCTGGAATGACCATATACTGTCACGTCGTCATAACTTCCTGCACGTCCTGAAACTGTCAAGAAACCGTCGGACGACACTAACGTCCCTTCAACAGTTTGGACTGTTCTTATCCTATCACCAACTCTTCGAATTTCAAAAAGATTCAAAAAGATTCAAAGATTCAAAAATAAGAGGGAATATACCCCCTTACCTTGGTACCAAAGAAACCGTAAGACAAGTGCGGGTACAGTGTCAAGGCAAAACCCTTCACATACCTAGCACCTGCAGGGAATTGAAGCCAAGAATACCTTGGAAGTAAAGAGACTATAAGACGAGTGCGGGTACAGTGTCAAGGCGAAATCCTTCACATACTTAGCACTTGCAGGGAATTGAAACCAAGAAGGATCTTCTGGACCGTGCTTGCGGAAAGGGAAATAGCACCTCCGCATAGCAGAAACGTTGAGAACTAGCTTGTTTGAAACTTCAAGGCGGAATTGGTGGTTTAACATAACTGATCACTATGTCCGAAACTACCAAAACCTCGTGAAGAATCTATGCAAGTGAAACTCAACGCTCCCGATGTGCGAAGGGGTTAAACACCTACCCGCATCACAACCAAAGATCAGGCAGAAAAGTCGGGAATTTCTGCGAGTGACATTAGGAAAACCGCGGGAAGAATCCCCACGGAAAACCTTAAAACTAAAAACCCTTTTCAAAACCCCTTGCTTAAAGTCCAAAAGTTCACCTCACTTATTAGCAATTCATGAGAAGAACATTGGACTGGGGGGACTTGAAGAGGTAGGTCCCAGCAGAGCCCAGTTGGACCCGCAAGACTCACCTTGAAGGGGAACGTCTGCGCAAGGACCAACTGGTTCCGCAGGATCCACCATGCTCAGAGATAAAGACCTTACGCGCAGTACGCCAGCTGTTCCCGCAGGAAAAGCCTCCCAATGGTGAAGTACCCCGCCTGTTCCCGCAGCTGCGGATACAAGCCATCAGGGAAGGCTACCCGCACTAATAGCAAGGCTACACGCACAAGGCACTAAATAATTCAGTAGTCACCTGAAGAAGGAATGAGCAAGGCGGGAATACTCCCGCCCAAATGAGCCAGTCTGTACGCTTCTGGAAGATCTTTTGTACTATACCTGCCAAGGTATGGACAAAATAGACAAGATCTGACCAAAGCAGCCCATGAACCAATCACAGGGTGACAGCTCACCGACAACAGTACGAAGAGCACGCTCTAGTACAAAATGTCACTATCAGCCGCTGCCTACTCACCAACCCTTGTCGTGGCACGTACATAGCCTGCAGTTGGTGGAAAAGGAATAGTACACAGCCGGCGGAAAAGGAATAGTACACAGCCGGCGGAAAAGGAATAGTACACAGCCGGCCATGTCACTATCAGCCGCTGCCTACCCACCAACTACCAGCATGGCACGTGCGTAGCCCACAGTTGGTAGAAAAGGAATATTATACAGCTGGCTGTACCTGCTTGGGAACCTACCTTCGGCTATAAATACTCCAACACCTTGGAACGGTATCATTATCTTGTATCTTATCTTCTCCAGCTATTTCTCTTAATATACACTTATATTCAGAGCAATCTGGTCTGATTCTCACGCCGGAGGGTGGTCACAAGGAGGAACCCCCCCCCCTTCTCAGTGACGAGCTCACGGTGTCTGTTTTGCAGGTCATCTGAAGAATAACCATCTTTGTCGGACCTAACCCTCGTGGGAAACATCTACTTAACCCCCAGATTATCCGTAATCTGCTCGGGGTCACTTAGTGTTTCTTCAATCTCCGAGATACTACATTTCTTCCAATTTGTCATATTATAACTCAAGGCAAACTGATCATTTGACTTAAATCGTGGCCAACTTGATGATAATTTGAGATCCAACCCTTTCTAGTTGGTCGAAGATTGTGGCAGGTAAGCACCCGTACATCAAAACCGAAATTCCATCCAGAGAAAAGAACCTATGCGAAGAAAAAATATAAACAAATTAAATAAGAACACTAGAATTATATGGTAGACAACTACACATAACACATGCATGGGCGTTGACACACGAACCTGAATGATGGCAAAAATAAGTAACACCATGATAGCACCGAACAAGAACGACCCCCAGAAATTGAAGTCGTAACCTCTCTTGATGGCCCAAGTTGTGAACAAAGTGAGACTCACGACCACCATTGCAATTAAAACAGTCATTTCAAGTATCACCTTTTTTGGATATTATACTAGGCCTATATTATACATTTAGAAGCAGAATTAGTGAAACCGTAACAAGACAAGAGATAGAGAAGAACATTTTTTCTTATATATTTTGTTTTTAACGTCAATTTACCTACTCCTAATATACTATACCAATATTCATCAAACTCGAATCCTCGAACTCTAAAACAAGTAGTACAAATATATTACTTTCACAAATAATAAAGTAGAAGTGTTTGTAATCTTTTTGTTTTTGTCCTTTACATGTCACTTTTTGAAAAAAAAAACCATTTTTAAATGATAATGTTTAGTTTTTACCTCAGTTCAAGTTATCATTTTATTTCTTCTTTTATTTTTATCGCTTTATTAAGTTAATAATTTAATTTTTTTATTTCATTACAAATCTAAATAAAATCTAATTGTATCCATACGTGGGTAAACGAGTCAAGTTGATCTCAAACTTAACTCGTTTTGAATTTTTTTTTTAAATTCAAGCTCAGTTCCTGAATTATTATTTCAAGCTTGGATTGGACTCGTGAATAGCTCAACTGATCGTTTATAAAAGTCTAAGTTTCATCACTGCATACAAGGCTCGAGCTCGGGCTCGAAAAAACCCAGCTCATTTAGAGCTTTTTATCGAGATGCAACTGATCAGCTCGTTTGCACCCCTAGTAATACACAGATCTGGGATGAACGTCAGCCGCCATGGAAGACGGGAGCTGTACGTGCGTCCTAATCAATACGTTATCACCGCGGGTCTGGCATGGACATGAATTAACTGATAGTCAGCTTACCGCCAGTGAAAGCGCATGTCAAACTGATCCCGAAAGAAAGAGACGGTGAAGATACCAAAAAGTGCATACGTGACACGACGATAATTACCATAGTAACACAACGGGCATAACTCTGCATTTACAATAACAAAATAACACATGATCAATTCATGAACATTAATTACGCGGACTCAAACCATAATGAGGGGTGCATCAAACGAGCCAAGGTTGCTTGTGAGTTACTTGAGCTCGGGTTGATAAAAAGCTTAAGATCAACGAACCAATCTTTTTCAAGCTTGGGCTCCTCAAATATAGCCCAATTAGTTATCGAGCCCGAGCTTGAGCTGCTTGTGAGCTACTTTGGATAAAATGCTCGAAACGAGCTGATCTTTTTCAAGCTCGAATATAGCTAATTTAGTAAGCTAGGGTTCTACTCTGGCTCGTTTACACCCCTAACTGTTACTTTACAAGTAACTTACTAACGAGTGGCGTGATGATGATAACAACATAACATGCGAATCCACTGGTGGTAGTGGTTAAGAAGGTGACAATGGGATGATACGAGACGACAATCGCAGACGGTGAGAATTAGTAACTGTGTCCTTAATCTCATCTTCTAGTGAGTAGTGGCGATTAAGGGTGATGCATGCACTTAGAGACGAATTGTAGAGGCCTTGGTTAATGTTCACGTGAACTATAATGGGAAGGCTGCAACAAGCCAGCTCACATGCATGCTCGATCCTACAGTCATAGTCATGTAAATTAAGGCTGTATGCATAGTCAGCTTAAAGACAAGAAGAGATTTCTTCAATAAACGAATACTTCCTAAAAAATGTTAAGAGTGGGTTTCAAGTTTCAACAAATAGCCAGTTAAGATTATTTTAATGTAGAGTTAATAATATCCCAACAAATATTTAAGTGAAGGTTCTGAAGCCTGAAGGTTAAGGCAATTGCCACTGCCTAACAATGGCATTTCCCTCCTTTTATTAGAAATAATAAACAGTACTTAGGTTTAATACTATTATTATATATGACAATTTGTATTATTATTATTATATATTAGTTACGCTAGGATATAAGAACGGTTACTGCTTCTCGTAACCGTCACAATCCAAAAGTTTAGATATCTATATATATTAGACATGTTGTAACCATTGTAGTCATCAAGATATTCAATATAATATCCATTTTCGTTTTATGCGTTATCAGTTTGTTCACACACACGTTCATACACATACAACATGAACACGGATTCAATAATGATGTTAACGAGGGTAACGGCTTCCGCCGATACCTTTAACAAGCTTCTCTGTAAATCGCCAGTAGCATCTACGAGTAACGATAATCACAATTACAAATGGCGAATAAGCCACCTCACCCTGACAACCTCTGTTACATTCCTTACACATCTCCTACGCACCTATAACTCGCCACTAGTAAGAGCAAGGACCCCTTCTGTGATTAAAAGAAAAAACCAACCCTCCATGTGATTAGAGATTTTTGCTCAAAAAGACACTACTTTTAAAAAAAATTCAGGTAATTCAAAAGATGGGAGTTATATTATATAGCTGTTGATTGCTTGCAAGAGGCCAGCAAAGTACTATATGACCTCCCATAAGACTCCAGTTTTGAACACTACTAGAAAAAAAGTCTTTAATTACATGCGTCGATTTATGACACACAATTGTGTGTGTCATCATAAAAACACCATATTTTTTAAAAACTAAAGCATTTATGACATTTATTTTCACGCGTCATTAAATCACTGTCATAATTTTAAATATTAATCAATACTTGTCATCTTTGCGTGTCATATTCAAATCCCAAATAAAAAAACCCCGCCTCTAACTCTTCCCCCTTCGGCTTCTCTCAAATTATCATATATCAATTAACTTCGCCCTCTAAAACTCATTCAGCGACATCCACAACCAGCGACATCCACCTATTGAACCATCCTTAAACCACCGCGACATCCACCGCTAAACCACCGTTTCAAGGGTCCGACCACCGCTAAACCACCGCGACATCCACAACCACGCGGCTGCATGACCACGCGACTGCCACAACACCGCTCGCCACCACCACCTCTGTCACGCTGTTAACCACCGATCGCAACCACCACCGCCGTCAATAATCTGCAGGTAGGTTCTCCATTGGTCCTCAATTTTACTTGTGTTAGGTTGAAATCGAAGCAAACATTCTGATATAATTACTTTAGTGTTAGGTTAGGGTTTAATGTTGTTTGAAATCTGGTAGTTTAAAATCCTAATGTTAATTTGCTAAATTAATGATGTGTGAATTGTTACTGAATTTTGGTTCAGGTAAAAGCAATACAATTAATCACTGTGTCCGTTTTGTCTAATTCAGTTTTTCTTATATAAGAAGAATAAAATAAACCAGACTTCCGGTCCATACGACTAACTGAATAAACGTACATCTCAATCTGAGTTATGTATTGATTCTCCAACGCTTTTTTATGATTTCTGCACAAATGCTCTTCCCAAATCCGAAAATGCTACTAGTTTTTATGTTTCATTTTGGAATTAACTATTCAAACACTTTCCACAAGCATGATCAATCAACAACTCTAGACTTTGTGACGACGACCCTCCTTCCTACAAAAACGCCATTCGTGTGACAGTAAGTAAACATATATCATATATTACTTACTGTAAGTAAACAATATATCAGTAAAAAATATGATAGGTGGAAAGTCAGATCAGCATAATATGAATGGGAGATGATGACTTCTCATCACTCTTTAAACTCTTTGCAAGTGTAACTTTACTGTCACACCTTTGCTTAGTATTTTAGCAAACTGATCATTGGTTAATTAGAACAATCCAAGTAGGCATGTAACAATTGTTAGGTAAGATATCCTCATATTCTGCACCTTATTTTATCCTTATTTATAATGCACCAATGAGATTCTTTTTTAGTATGTAACTAACCCCACCGTCAACCATTAACGTTGAAGTAACGAAGATAGCCGACTGACCGAACTTCTTTTCAAAGTTCATTTGGACTTCAAAAGCTCTTTATCATCATCATTATTATATCCTGATTATGAGAAACACATTAGTTACAACAGTCCAGTAAATTTCAGTTGGTAGTTGAAAAGGGTAGAACTGTCATTTTACCTTGAACGTTTTCGGCCTCTCCATGTTTTCCATACTTAGGATTCTTCTTTCGACGTCCGAAACAAGGACAACAATCACAACTTACCATTTTTGGCCTTTTGGGACCCTTTGGTGGATCATAACCATATAAGGCTTGTCTTCTGAAAACACATCCTGTACCGACATACACCGGGCCTTGAATTCCATCTAAACCTTTCATGTTAATCTGTTAAAAACGAAAACTATGTTAAACCAGAACCTTTTAACTAGCGAGCCATCAAGAAGAGCCTGGCCCGTTTGGAGGGTCAACAGACCCCAAACTCTTATCATATGTTATATGGGCTTACATCGAAGAAAACTGTGTTCCTGTTTGCATATCAATCGTGTCTGTCTATACCATCAAACCTTTGAGGAAACTGCACATAGCACACTTTTCTTCCTATTTGTGGATCCATTAAAAAACACATTGCTTCTCTTGCAGCCTTGCTATTATTTAGGTAATGATCAATATTACAACAGATTAGAGAAGTCTTTGATCAATATTATTTAGGTAATGATCAATTGCTTCTCTTGCAGAATTTACTGTTTCGGTTCAGATACGGGTCGGGTCTGATACGGGTAAGTTAAAAAAGCTATTCGTTTTTAACAGACCCGAACAGTTCGTTTTTAACAGATACGGGTCTGCTCGTATCTATTAAAAACAAACTGTTCGGGTCAGATACGGGTATGTTTCGGGTCAGTTTAGGGTCTGGTTCGGGTAAGTAAGGTGACTGTTTCGGTTCAGATACGGGTCGGGTCTGATACGGGTAAGTTAAAAAAGCTGTTCGTTTTTAACAGATACGGGTCTGTTCGTATCTGTTAAAAACGAACTGTTCGGGTCAGATACGGGTCTGTTCGGGTCTGATACAGGTTAGTTAAAAAAGATGTTCGTTTTTAACAGACCCGAATAGTTCGTTTTTAACAGATACGGATCTGCTTGTATCTGTTAAAAACGAACTGTTCGGGTCTGTTCGGGTCAGTTTCGGATCTGTTTCGGGTCAGATACAGGTATGTTTCGGTCAGTTTAGGGTCTGGTTCGGGTCTGTTTCGGGTCAGACGACCCCTGTTGAACAGGCTGACCCGAACCTGTTCGTAAGATATGTGTTTGTTTAATATATTTTGTTCACATCCCAATTACAGGATACTCTACAGCATATAGGAAGTGATGTAACGGAAACATATGGACAACATGATGTGCTTACCCAGGCCTCGGTACTGAGGAACAACGTGGTCATGTACGTGGGATGGGTAAGTTCGTACGCCATCTCGATACTTTTTCTTACCCAAAACAGTTAAGCAATACATGGACACGGAGAAGACGAAGGTGGATCAACGGTTCGGTAAACTTGAAGATGAGGTAGATTAATTGAAAAAGGGTATGAATAATGCTTCCGAAGCTGGAAGTTGCAAAATGTGGGGTAATGAAGACTATGCAAAAGAAACAACAATGGCATCATCATAGTGCCCTACAATCCCGGGTTTGAATTTTCATTTAAATAATTGTTTGTAAAGAAATTAGGACCAAACTGTTTTGACTTTAATTGGTTTTCGGTTTTTGTAGAAAACACTGGGTGTTGGCTGTATTAGACATGAAGACTACTACTTGCTATTACCTGGATTCATCTCGTTAAGGCCTATCGATGTCTATCCGGAGCTAAAGCAAATTATCGATTCATAAGTAATACAAATTATTAAAAAATTATATATTATATTCGTTGATATATTTCACTATTTATTGTAGGGCAATGGTATTGAATGCTATAAAAACGGGATCCGACATGCGAGTAAAAGTCAACTGGGTCAACAGTAAGGTGAGCAGTTTAACGGTCAGAATAATAATAATAATATTTAGAATAATAATAACAATAATAATAATTATTATTATTATTTTTTACGGTCCGCTTTGGTACTTGGAAATAGGCCCGTAAACAAAGAGAACGATCTTTATTATATGTCTTAATTATTTACTATTTCATAATTTTGTAGTGTCCAACTCAACTGGCATGTACCGAGTGTGGTTACTATATCTTAAACTTCATGAAAGAGATCGTTCATGAAGGACTTTAAACACTCGTCAATAACAATGTAAGTATAAGTTAGGTGTTTAATTATGTTTAATATTGACCCATATCGTTTCTACTCGACCAAATTTTGAAGTGTTTTGTTTGTGTAATTTTCTTAGGTTGGGGGAGGCAAAAGCGAGTACAAGGATGCGGATATTGATGTTGTTCGAGAGGAATGGTTAAGTTATACCTCCCAGTTTATTTTCTCGTAGTGATATAGGTGTATGGTAGCTTTTGAATATTAGCGCTTTTGAATATTAATAAATACTTTTGTTAATTAACTTTGGATTATTTGTAACATTTTGACTTATGTTGTCTAATATATATATATAATTCTGATGCTATATTTGTGTATTTGTGTAAATTAATGTGAAAATTAGTAATTATGCAATATATATTATATAATATATTTTTTTTAAATTATACGATGATACGCATAATGCTTGTCATAAACTGGTGTCATAAATATGAGTAACGAAAGCATGTCATAACTGTATGTCATAAATGCATGTCACAAATGAATGTCATTAAAGCGTATCATATATTATGACACGCAGATGCATGTCATATTTCGTTTATGACAAGGGTTTCCTTGACACGCATTTGCGTGTCATCTGTACCCATCAATAACACGCAATGCGTGTCATTGAAGGCCTTTTTTCTGGTAGTGGAACCGGGACTTAAACTGAATCGGCATGTCTCAAGTTAAGTGGCGAAACTTCTGGACGTAATGCATTGTTGGCTGCATAGGGTAATGGCATATTGGATACTTAAATGACATACAGGGCCGTCTTCGATGAATCCCTAAAAAATTAAGGGCTCGGGGCAAGTATAGAAATGGAGCTCTAAAATATAAACTCAATAACTCTTATATATTAAGTCTATTATACTATGATAAATGTGAAACAATAAACAAGACGAAAGTATATTAGCAAATAATTTTTAAGTATTTAGACGAACGGTGAAGTTATCCTGCCATTTTTTGTTTTAAACTAAGTGGTTTTTTTTCTTTATATTTTAATAATAAAAAATATGACAATTAACATGGGGTTAATAAAAATTCGAGCATCCACAACAAGGACTTTGAAAAATACCAACAAACATGTATAGTCATCCGCCACATCATAAAAACACCATTATTTAAAAACACTCAAAACTCACCTAATAAGAAATCTTAAAACACCAAAAAACATTATCACATCATCACCACCTTTTACACCCAAAGCTCCCCACCTGCAAAAAGGCCCACCTCCATCTCACATTTTTTCTAGTTCTTGCACAAAAACTTCTTCTAAAAATGAGTCTCAAAAATCTTGTCCACAATAAGTAAAACCTGATGACATGTAATAACATCCAAAAACAACCCTCAAAAACACCTTATTATTATGTATGCTCTTAGGCTCATGGCATAGTAGTTTTAATGAAAATGAAAAGCAAATGGAAATCAAAAGGTTAAAGAGTATTCTGTTTTTTAATGTTTCCTTTACTAATTCTTTTACCCAGATTGCTTACATTTATGATGAGACATCATTTGACTCTTCTAATGTTTTGAACTGTATCAATACTAAACTTGAAACAAAATGTATAAAAAAAAAATACTTTTTGCAAATTTGACATGTTTGCAAATTGTTAAACCGTAAACCAACCGGATTAAAAGTTTCCCCGAAACCAATACCTTAAACCCGTATTCTCAACTTTAAAAAAAATACCAAAACTTCCCTTGGTAATAATTTTTTAGTTTTGACTGATACTCAAAACTTGAAAGTAAGTCAAAATGATCCGTTACTAAAATAATATTTTTTTAACCTGTAGCATGGTTGGCATTATGTACAATAGTTTTGCACTATGACCCGTTTGACTCTCACTTGGTTACTGGATTATCTTCTGTCTCCATTTGTAAAGGAGTCCATGCATCACTACAAAAGTAAGTTAGTTAATTGCTGAATTTAGTTCATAATTGTATCAGAAGTGTACAAACTTAAACATATTTAAATCTTATATATCACATGTAGACTTTAGTTTATGTAAGTATTAAACTTAACTTTAGTTTATATCATGTAAATTGTGTCTTGTGTTTGATATCGATATCCGATAGTGACAATATTCATCTTCTATTGAATTAGATCTCAACCTTTTATACCCACCAAATCAACCCCCGATTCCTCCTATGCCGCCACTAATTGTCCATCTATTGCACCAATTAAGCCTGAAATTGCTCTGATAAATAAAGCAATCAAATAGAACTAAATGAAAGTTTAACATGAAATATAAAAATGCAAGTAAGAACATACCCAATGTTGTCTTTGCCTATCTTCAAAATAATTGTACCATGTTAAGAAAAACAATTAAGTTAGTAAGATATCAAATAAACAATGTAAATTAAGAAATAAGTTATAATTGAAATTTAATACCGTCAATTGTCAATAAATGCAATTGATATGCTTTTCAAATTTAAACAAATGAAGATTTATAGTACTAATAATTAGTCAACGGCCAATTAATGAATTGTTCTTTTAGTTACTAAAGACAAAATTTAAGAGATTTTTACGGAGGAATTATATTTAAATGTAATTAGTTAATTTGGTGAAAATCGTAAGAATGGGAATTGATGAGTTGGCAGTATAGATGGATATGCTATTTAATGATATGTGAAAAAGATTGCTTACTTAAATAGAGTAGTTAGATTATATTATATTATATTACTAGGTTAGAACCCGTGTAATATTCGGGTTTGTCAAAAATATAATAAACCAAAATAAAAAAACATATATATACATAATAAGATAGATAATGGGTTCATATTATATAAACAATTGTACTACTTTAAGTAACATATAAATTACAATTCTCTAAATATTTACTTAACTTTGGTTTATAGTCATCGCAATATATGTATCGAAAAATTTTAATTTATATCAATTAAATTTCGGTAAAACTACTTATAGTTATTTTGAACTAAACATGAACCCAAGCCGTTTATTTAAAATTACTTACAATTAATAGTATGATAAGGGTAATATAAAGTTGCATTATGATATGGAGACTGGTAAGATATTTAGGAGGGGTTCTTCTTTTTGTTATCACAAACTATTTTTCTTTTTTTTTCGGTTTTTCTTTAAGATAGCAAAACTTTAAAAGATATGTATAATAAAATATAATAGTGATAGTAACATGGCAAGTTAAAAAAATGAAACTTACAATTTGTGGTCAATCTTTATTGTGTAGAGACTAAATTTTCATTGGTGATACCTATATAAAAAAATAAAAAATTAAAGATGATAATTTTACTAAATAAATAAATAACTATTATGTAATCAATAATAAGAATAACAGTTTAGAAAAATATACCATCAGTAATATTAGATAGAGATATTCGCAAGATAGTATTGCTAAATGTAGAACACATCATCTTCTTAAAAATAATAAGAAAATCCATAGTTCTTCGAAAACAATCAACTAAGAATAAAAATAATTCAATCATTGCATATTCGAAAACATTTACTCGTTAATTTATTAAATATTGAATCTTATACTATATCAACTAGCTTTTTGGATATTTTAATGTGTGTTTTTAAAGATAATATTTATTTAATTAAATAATACTTATCGATAACTGATAACATACTTTATTTTGTTTGCAATATATCTCTAAGTAAAAAATTGGTGTTATATAATGATCAAGAATTAGGGTTTTAATTGAAAGACAACGGATTACATATATATCAACTACGTGGATCAGATTACATTATTCAGATTAAATGAATCACATTAAGAAGATTGATCGGTTGAACCTGTGAATCGATTGAATCCGATTGAATATGTGTGGGTGAATCGATTGACTCCGATTGAGGATGTTAACCCGATTGAATCTATGAAGGTGAAACAATTAAATATGTGAATCTGATTAAAAAATGCTTGATAGTTACCTTGAATACTGATGAATTTCAATGTAATAGGTAGATAGATATTGCTAGGGTTAGAACATGTGAATTAGGATGAAAAAAATTCTGAATATAATAGGCATCGCAAGTTTGATTTTGAAATTGAATTAAAGTAATTAAAAAGAATTAAGAAATACCATGTGGCACTTTGAAGAAATTTGGTGAAAATAAAAGGAGAATTTAATGGAAAACCCTTTGCCATGCACCACTTTGAAGACTCCTTATTGATTTAAAATATTTTTAAAGGATAATTTCATAGAATAGTAACAAAGTTTTCCCACTGTTCTAATTAGGTGGCTGCGAATCCCGTGCGAAATCTTGTATGTGACTCAGTTAACCCAGACCCCAGCCCTTCCTCCTCATTACCATGGCTGCCGGAATTGGAAGGAGTGACGGCAGTGGTGGCCGTGGATTGTGAAAGAAAGAAAGGAAGAAAGAAAGAGAGAAAGAAGAAGAAGAAGATAAGGTGGGGGTGGGGTGGGTAGGGATTTATAATAATAATAATAATAATAATAATAATAATAATAATAATAATAATAATAATAATAATAGTAATAATAATAAATCTTTTGAGTCATAAAAGAATATGGTTAAAAATGGAAACCAAGACCCGGCTCGTTAGGCAAGTTAAAACATAGGAACATGACCTGAACCCGAACCCCGACTCGTGAGAATACTTAAGCATATGATCTTTAGATAAACTATAAAGATATGAAAATTTAAACACAAACCCGAACTCGCTTAAGGACGTTAACTCATAAACGCATTAAGGGTCTGAGTTAATATTAATAAAGTGAATATATATATATATATATATATAATAAATGAGGATTAAAGTATATTAAATTAACATGAACAGTATAAGAAGGATACACGTCGGTTCGGTTGACTTGGAAGTTAACCCCGTTAACTAAGAAATGAATAACAAGGAATTGTAGAGGATTAATACGTGTACGTTATTAACAATTAGTCGGGCACAGCTGAAGAAAGGTACTACTATTAATTCGGAGAGGAATCGTCTACAGGTGAGTTCTAGCCCCCTTTTTCCTTTAAACCGTTTTTGGGGCTGTATGCATACTCGTATGTGAAAGAATAAGATATATGCAACTTAGTTATCGATTTATATCTTGTAAGAACGTGTTTATATATTAATTGTTAATATATATTTGAATGTTCGAATGATAGTTGATAGAATCGAAAGTGTTAGGGAGCAAGCCCTATTAATGCATGTGTAGAGTGTATGGACGATAAAGCACATGCACAGGCACAATAAAGGATTAAAAGCCTATACTGTGTTCGGGCACGTGTTGTGATAGTAATGTGGTCTAGTTATAGACACAACGAATTGATTTATTAGAATAATATGTATAATATGGTCCAGTTATGGATACTATGTTGAGGTAGTCCAGTTATGGATACAATGATTAGGTGGTCCAGTTATGGATACAACGAATAGCTGGTCCAGTTATGGATACAAAGAATAGATAGTCCAGTTATGGATACAACGAATAGGTGGTCCAGTTATGGATACAACAAACGAATGGTCCAGTTATGGATACAATGAATAGGTGGTCCAGTTAGGGATACTAAGCACAACAGCTATTAATTATGTGTTTAAAGGTAGTATGATTGCATGACATGATATTGTTAAATGCATAAATATACATTGTGTGAATGTATGGTCCAGCTATGGATACTATTTGTACGAGTAAAAGTCAGAGGATAGAACAGAAGGAAGGTAGGGGACAAGTCCTATCAACTACCTGCATAGAATAATAATATGTGTATTGATGTGAATGAATGATTGCATGTTTGTGCATAGAGCCTTCGGGCCTCATGCACGAGCAATAAGTTAGGATGACAAATCCCTTTAATTGATATGGTTGTTTACGAGTAAGAATAGAAGGCTCAATTATGAGAAAGTGCGTACGGGACTAGTTATAGACGAGTGTTACGTCGCGTATAAATAAAGAATGTGATTTAATTATAATTCGAAGATTAATTAAAAGAAAGAAATGTTAAAACTCACTCAGCGTGTAGCTGACTTTTAGTATGCATGCAGGTATTATTGTTGACGTGGCAAGCTTGAGGCGCGTACGAGGCTATCCATATTGAAGATTAATTAGAGAATAAGGTGGTTATATATAAAAAAAAGTTTAAGTTTCTGCTGCGATTTGTATTGACTTCCGCTGTAACAAACTGAGTTGATGAGTAAATCCAACGCTAAAGTAGGGCACCAGGGCTCGGGGCCTTACAAGTACTTGTAACGCCCAGTTTCAATAGATAAATAAATTAAGTATTTCGGATTTTATTTTAGTTATATTATCGTGTGGCGTCGTTTAAATTAATTAAATAATATATAGAAGCATGGATAATATTAAGAAGTTTTAATGGACTTAATAGTGATTTGGGCCTAAAAGCCTTTGGGCTTTGCCTATTTAAACCCCTAAACCCTAATCTCATCCTTATACTCATCATTTCACCATCATTCCCCAATCATCACCCACACACCCATACACACACAAAACCTCCTATACACCAAACGTTTCACAATCCATCTTTCCATATATATTCAAGATCTAATCAATCCATAAGGTAAATATTATGTTTATTTTCATTTTGTTCTACTTTCGTTAAGATCTAATAAATGAATAAATGAAACCAGCCGTCATAAACGAGCAACGATTGAAAATGAGATCTTGGCTAAACGAGCATAATATGAAATATATAAAACGTATACAACTATGAACAGATTTATACATCAAAGAGCAAAGTATACAACAGACATGTGAAAAACCTAACTCGAAACTGAATATGAGTTCCGACAATGGCGACGTCCGTCTCCAACGATCAGACCAAGGACACAAAGCCCGAGGTGCAGCCCTTGTAACCCAGATCCGAACCCTTAGGATCCAGACCTAAAACCCAAGGCCACGTCCCGGTAACCTTACATTCGGTGTTGGATTTACTCATAAACTCAGTTTGATACAGCGGAAGCATAATCAATTTGCAGCGAAATCTAAAACTTTTATATAACAACCTTATTCTCTAACTATTCTTCAACATGGATAGCCTCGTATGTGCCTCAAGCTTGCCACGCCATCAATAATACCTGCATGTATACTAAAAGTCAGCTACACACTGAGTGAGTTCTAACATTTCTTTCTTTTAATTAAATTTCGAATTATAATTAAATCACATTCTTTATTTATACGTGACGTAACACTCGTCTATAACTAGTCCCGTACGTACTTGCTCATAATAGAGCCTTCTATTCTAACTTGTAAACAACCATATCAATTAAATGGATTTGTCATCCTAACTTATTGCTCGTGCATGAGGCCCGAAGGCTCTATGCACGAACATGCAATCATTCATTCACATTAATACACATATTATTATTCTATGCAGGTAGTTGATAGGACTTGTCCCCTACCTTCCTTCTGTTCTATCCTCTGACTTTTACTCGTGCAAATAGTATCCATGGCTGGACCGTACATTCACACAACGTATATCTATGCATTTAACATTATCATGTCATGCAATCGTACTACCTTTACACACATAATTAATAGCTACTGTACTTAGTATCCCTAACTGGACCACCTATTCATTGTATCCATAACTGGACCATTCGTTTGTTGTATCCATAACTAGACCACCTATTCGTTGTATCCATAACTGGACCATCTATTCTTTGTATCCATAACTGGACCAGCTATTCGTTGTATCCATAACTGGACCACCTCACTCTACATAACTGGACCATATTATACATATTATTCTAATAAATCAATTCGTTGTGTCTATAACTTGACCACATTATTATCACAACACGTGCCCGAACACAGTATAGGCTTTTAGTCCTTTATTGTGCCCGTGCATGTGTTTTATCGTCCATACACTCTACACATGCATTAATAGGGCTTGCCCTCTAACCCTTTCGATTCTATCAACTATCATTCAAACATTCAAATATATATTAACAATTAATATATAAACACGTTCTTACAAGGTATAAATCGATAACTAAGTTGCATATATCTTATTCTTTCACATACGAGTATGCATGCAGCCCCAAAAACGGTTTAAAGGAAAAATGGGCTAGAACTCACCTGTAGTCGATTCCTTTCCGAATTAATAGTGATGTCTTTCTTCGACTGTGTCCGACTAACTGTTAATAACGTACACATATTAATTCACTTTATTTGTTTATTAATAATTTTCTAAAGTTAAAGGGGTTAACTTTTAAGTTAACGGAACCGATAGGTAACCTTCTTAAATCGTTCATATTAATTTATTATACTTTAACCTTATTTTATTGCTGGACTAACTTCGTTAGTTTACCTCGTTGACGATATTTGTGATATGTAAATATATGTATTTATCATTATATTTACCTCATTATTATTAATTTACTTTCTTAGCTCTATCTTAAGTTTCCACCTTCACACTTTTATTATTATATTATATGTTTATATATTTTACAAGTTGTCCTTCGTTCGTACGTTCCTTCCAATTCCTCTATTTATAACGAGCTCTTATGTTCAAGTGTTTTCGAACGGGTTCCATAAATTATTGGTTTAGTATATGGCGGGTTGTGGGTTATAGACGAGTCGAGTCTCGGAATCGGATTTCCCTTTAAGTTCGTGTATCCACATGCACTCTTGACATTATATTCATTATTTAAGTATTATTATTATATAAGTCCACTACACTCCTACCTCCCCCACTACCTAACCCTAGACCCCACCCTCCATTCATCTCCTTCCTTCCTCTAACTTCTGTCGCCCCCGTCACCTCCCCCTTTCGTCTCCGCCGGCCACCACCGCCCCTTAACTCCAGTTTCCACACAACCCGTACCCGAACCCTTTCGCACCGAAGGAGTTCGCACAAGAATTTCGCACGAGCATCTCGCACTAGTTTCTCGCATAAGGTTTCTTCGCACGGTTTCTCGCATGGGTTCTTTCGCATGGTTTCTCGCATGGGTTTCTTCGCATACCAGTTCGCATGGGTTTCGCATATGAGATGCGAAATCCCTAATTCGCTTGGCTTATTTCCAGATCTGATTGCCGGCTAGTTTGGTGTTTGTCCGTTCTTATTTTGGATTCGGTTAAGGGAGCTTGGGTTTCGATCTTGAGGTTACCAGAGTCGGTTGAAAGGTTCGGGTTCAAACCCCACCCAGTCCGTCGGTTCTGATTTGGGTTCGACTTTTACGGGTTTCAGTTTCAAGCTCTCGGATTTTCACCTTAGTTGTGGTTTATGCCTTACATGTAACCCTTTTGTTCATATTTGTATGTATATGTATTTGTTTACACGTATCGGGTTTGTTTATGCCGGTCTAGTAAGTTTTGTTTCGTTTCGTTTCTTATAAATCTTAACAAGAAATGAAATGAAAATGAATATAAATTGTTTACTGTGATTGAGCTAGATCTAGGGTGGATGATTTAGACTTGGAATGTTTGTGCAGGAGGTTTGGTGTGGGTGTGATAATGATTAGGAAATGATGGTAAAATGATGAGGATAAGGATGAGATTAAGGTTTAGGGGTTTAAATAGGCAAAGCGCAAAGGCTTTTAAGCCCAAAAATATGTTTAGGTCTATAACCATAATAATCTTATCCCTTCTCTTAAAATATTTATTTAATCTAATTCAACTCACGCGACACGATAACTAAATTAAACTCGAAATGCTTTATTTATTTATTATCGAAACGAGGACGTTACACAATTAAGTCACTTAAGTTTAATTTAATGTTCTAATATTAGGTTTTTAACCCACATAGCAGGTTATCATGTCTTCTTTGGCATTTTTTCCTCTTTTTTTTTCCTGTTTTAAATATGCTCTTCATCAAATGGCATTAGGATTTCAAATCAAAATAACATAACTGTGTTTTGAATACCTAACACCACCAGGTTCTTTACGGTTTAGGGTTGAACACGAAATGATTTTTAGATATAAATTAATAGCGTAAAGATTTTCTCATCTTTTTTGAACAAAGGTATGTAATTTAATCTTCAAGGTGGGTTAAAGATTTTAGGTACGCAAGTTGCTGGTTGGAATTCCATTCGTACAAAAAATCTTATCTTAATTCCGTTTTGTTTTCTGAGGAGTACTTCACGCCGCCGACACCAATGACATCGCCGATGAGGGTAACCGATGGAAAAAAAAATTGGAAGCTGTTATTTAGTAATTAAATGGTGACAGATTTCATGCATGACTTTTCAGAATCGTTTTCGAATAAATTGATTTTGAATCTTGGATTTTGCAAAACATTTGATCAAAACTTATGTTACAGCCACAATTTTATGAATGATAATGAGAACTTTGGTTAATAAATAGATTTATGCTTTAAAATCTTAATGTAATAGCATACTTGAAAAGGAAAAGGGGGGGGGGGGGGATGCCAAGAAGACATGGTAATCTTTATGTAAGTTAAAAACCTAGGATTAGAACATTAAATTAAACTTAATGACTTAATTGAGACAAATAAAAAATTAAGTGACCTAATTAGAATATTGAGGAAACTTTATTACTATTTTATTAAATTATCTTTTTAAAGAAAATATTGAGTTTTGAATATAAAATAATTAAAAAATAATAGGAATTGTCATGTGGCACTTTGAAGACTTCTTGTTAATTATAAAAAAGAAAGGTTTTTTGAAAATCCACTTTTTTATTATATAGGTAGAGGTAGATATTATATATATATATATATATATATATATATATATATATATATATATATATATATATATATAGGGAGAGAATCAAGAAAAAACTCACATTTAGAGAGAAAACTAAATAAACTCTTAAAAACTCCTAAAGAATTATTTTTAATTGAAAATAAAAAAATATTTTCAAAATTCTGTTTAGCCGTTATTCTTATATTTTCTTATATTTCACTCGAAAATATAAAAAAAAACAAAAAAACCCCGCTGTAATGCACATACGTACTACTGTGCGATACCGTTGTATTACACATGTGTATTACTATGTATTTTTGAGTTTAATAGTGTTTTATTGCATATATTCAATATTTGTGTATTGTATATGTGTAGTATTTTTGTATTATATGGAAAAAAATAATAATAAAATAAAAGTCGATGTGGTGCACATGTGCGTTAATGTTGTATTACACATACGTACTAATGTGTATTCGATATGTGTATTAGTCTTATATTGCATATATACAATAGTGTGTATCAAATATGTGCAATAGTGTTGTATTCTATGCAATACAAACACTTTTGCATATATGCAATGCACACTATTATACATTTGCACTATACTGACGAGGTTACCTACAAGGGTTGTTTTTTATTGAACCCATAAAAACATATAAGAATAATGGAAAAAAAAGAAACTTCAAAAAAAAGTTAAAAATAGTTTTTTAGAAGTTTTTAGAAGTTTTTAAGTTTTCTCTGTAAGAGTAGTTTTCACTAGAATCCACCCCATATATATATATATATATATAGTAAGGATCCTAAGAGAACCATTGGCAAATTGAGAAATTTGAGAACCATTTTGAACCACTAAAAAAACCCTCTAAAAAGTTATTAAAAAAATTATAAAACAAACAAAACCGAAAATTTTAAAAAAGTAAAAAAACCAAAAATTCTTATATTTCATTCCGGTTTCACTAAAAAAAACTGAATTTTTTTTTAATTCGTATTATACCTATGATGTATATATGTGTGAACCCTCGGGTGGGCAAAAGTGAAATTGCACTAATTTTGACGTTATTTTACTAATCTCGTGAAAATAACGTTAAAAGTGGCGGACGGTTAATCAGGCATCATGTAGTGGCGTTGATAGCCGAAAGACAAGGGTACATGCACCGATCAGCCGGTGTCCCGATGATTGAGTGCTATGTGCCTTATGTCCAAGGCTTGATGCAAAACTACTATCGAGCCGGGGGTCTCACCGGAAGCAGCCTCTCTATCCTTATGGGGTAGAGGTAAGGCTGTCTACATCTTACCCTCCTCAGACCCTACTATAGCTTTGCTATTGGTGGGATATACTGAGTACGATGATGATGATAATGTATTATACCTATACACATATGTATACTTTCATTTAATCTCTAGTTACGTAATATACACATATGTACATTATCATTTACCTTAAATTATACATATGTGTATAGGAAAAAACATGTGTGTATGTGACATTTGAGCCAAAACAAGGTACACCTCAGTACGTATTTACCGATTAAACAAATAAATGCTTTTTGCGTAACAAACGAATGATTAATCGAACGGGTCGGGTTATGACCCAGATATCTCGGGGGGCCATCTATAAGTGATATACGATCTATACAAGCTAAAATATTAGTAATATGGCCTTAGTTTGATAGCAAACAAGTTAAACGAAAACATGCTCGTTTAACTACCCGCTATAAATTTAAATGCGAAAGATAGTTACAAACCAAGCATTGTATCATCCGTTAAGCCGAAAAAGACTTACCAAACACTTACTTGAAATGTTTTAAGCGATCCGTGAAAATATTTTCGATTTTTACAAACGTATAACATGTTTTTATAATTTTACACAAAACTAGCCGAAAAACACTCGTTTTCGCACTGTTTAACGCACCCGATAAGTTTTTCGCGCCAAAAACCGAACCCGAACTAAATTTGGACTGGGATTTTCGTATTTGGACTTGAGAAATCAGAAACTTGGGCCAAATGGGCCCAAAATGGGCCCATGGGCTTCCGGCCGCAGCCGCCACCCCCCACCCCTTTTTTTTTCCTTTCACATATAAACTAGATTTGAGATATTTTTACACATATTTTCAAACAAAACTTCTAGAACTCTTCTTCTACAGCCAAAACCAGCAATAAACTAGGTAAAAACTTTATGATTAATCGATTTTTGATTCGTTTAAACTTGTTTAACAACATATAAACATGTCTTGATTGTTAAAAATCATAGTTAACCATGTAAAACTCTCAAAAATCATTCAAATACATAATTTGATGTTAAACCTAGTTTCAAATCAGAATCATGATTTTTTTGGTCATAAACACGGATTAAGGGTTGAAACGGCGTTTTTTACGGTTCAAAAGTTCGTTTTTGTGCACTAGCCGAAACCCTAAGTTAAAAAGCTGTTCTATTGATGAAACCTGCTTGGTTTGTGATATAAGACCTGTACCTAGCCTACATAGGAGCACAAGAGCTTGAAAAGTTGATTAGAAAGTCGGAAACGAGCCAAACCCGCTAAGGTAATGCCGAAACACTCGCTTACGGGCTGTTTAGGTTAAAGTTGTGATGTGCATATTATTAGGCCTTAGAATTTTTCATGGACATCAGGGACCATGTCAATGAGTCCCTGTTTAAATTTGGTAATTTTTCGACCATCCGACAATATTTGGAGAATTTATTACCGAATTGGAACGTTTATTTGGGAAAAATATCTATAATACTTCAAAAATTATGAAATTTTACTGGGAACTCAGATTTGATGTATTTTGATCACATATGAATTTTGGGATCATTTGGAAAAGTCTAAAGGGATTTTGTGGATATGCATTCGTGTGAATTTTATAGCCAAATTCGGGCCGAAAAGAATATCGCACGAGCTTTTTACATTCTGGAATTGATACAGGTTGATTTGGGACATGAATTGAGCATTCAGGAATTTTTGTGGAATTTTTGGAAATTTTTTGGGGTAAACGGACGATTTTCAGGGAAAATATAGCTGATAAAATGAATTTTTATAAATTAATAAATCAGTAAATAATTCCAGAAATATTTTTATAAAAATCTAAATATTTTAATTGATAAGTGGCTAAATTTTCATAATTTAATGATTAACGGTTAATTAATTATGCTAATTTAAAGATTAAACAAATTCAGTTTTTATAAAAACCGGCAAGTTCGCGACTAACGAACCTGCGGGAATATCAAAACACCAAGAGTGATCAAAAATCATATTTTTGGACTAATTAAGTAAAAACGAACTTTTCTATGAAAAACCTGGACAATCCGGATGGATTGTGCGCGTTTCTTCTTAAATCAAACTGAATAAACGGAAACGGGTGTGATCCTTCTCTATAACTTAATCAGTTTATTAACCAATACATTTACCCAAGCTTATTTTCCCATAACTGTTTTCTGAACGCGTAAACGAACAACTTGGCCCAGCTGGGAAAACGAGAATCTGAGCCAAGTTCAGTTTTAAGTATTAGACATTTAACAACATCACAACCTAAGCCTATTGCCACTTTCTGGGCGTTCCAACTACACTTAGATTAGTTATACAGCCCAGTTTAGTATTGAGATTATAATAATATTAAAATATTAATGTTATTATAATATTGATTATATGAACTACTGATAGCGGACCGAACAAACCACAAGCTGATACAATACTGGTTATCTACTAAACCGTGAGTTTCATGACCCCACTCTTTAAACAGTTTTACGAACTTTCGGGGTGAAAAGCATGTTTGCTTATATCTATATACTTATCCGAAATGTACGATGATGTGAATTATCTAAGTGCTAACACACGAAAGTCCCCACTAACACAGTGATTAACTTCGAGCCGGTGGCTTGTGAATAGTACTATTGGTTTGACAAACTCAGGCGGGGCCAGCATGGTTTGCTAAGACATTATCCCGTTTGCACATGTCCATATTTTTACGAATCAGCTATGTAGTGTTAGACATAGCTACTTGGGGCATAATGTGGGCGGAAGGGAAGCCACAGTGGTTGATTGAGCGTGGGAAATGGAGGCACGCAGCACGAACAGTCCAGGCTTCACTGTAGCTTAGCATAATTACATCACATATATCAATACATACACATATAATTACATGCGTATATACAAATTATGTCTTGTGATTATGCATATTTATTTTCTTGAAACTCGTGAAACTCACCAACTCCAGTAGTTGACCCGTTTTAAACTGCTTTTCAGGGTTACCGTAGTTGGAAAATCCGTGATTGTGTGCTACCTGTTACTAAATGTAACATCCTAAAATTTTAATGATGAATAAAGGAAGTTATGTTTAGTGATTTCGCGTAATTAATTAATATCGGGTAAGGAGCGGGTCTTGGACTTGGATTAATTGAGATGGGTTAAATGAGAATGGGATTTCAGGGATATAAATACCCCCAAAATCCCAAAATATCTTCATTTTTACCATACTCTCTAACACTTCCAAAACACGCACACCACACACCTCAACCGCCGGCGGCCGGAAGAGAGAGGCGAGATCCGAGAGTGTGAGAGAGAGAGACTAGTTGTGATTAAGCAAATAAACAAGACCCAAACAAGCTCAAAAAGGTATGATTCTTGATCTTTGAAGTTTAAAGATCCGAGCTTTTAGTGTATAAACGACCGAAAATGGTCGGGAAGCGTAGTGGGTGATGTTGAACCATAACAAGGGTTTTAAAATCGCTTTAAATGTTGGACAGAAACCGAAACTGCGGTTATCTATGCAACTTCGCCTTCATCTGGGCAACTTCGCCTTCAAAGCGATGAACTTCGCCTGCAAGCCAAGTTCGCCTGATGAACTTCGCCTGCAAGCTAAGTTCGCCTGATGGCAACTTCACCTAAAGCTAAGTTCGCCTGAGGCTTAACTTCGCCTAAAGCTAAGTTCGCCTGATGACAACTTCGCCTAAAGCTAAGTTCGCCTAAGGTTTAACTTCGCCTAAAGCTAAGTTCGCCTAAGGTTTAACTTCGCCTAAAGCCATGTTCGATTAGAAAATAAATTAAAAACCTAATGAAAAATGTGTTAAGACAGTTAATGGAAATAAAATTTTTCCAAGCTGACCTGGCAGCTCGACCCCAGCCAGGGGCTCTGCCCCTTGGACCCTGCTAGGGGCTGCAGCCCCTAGACCCCGCTGCCAGGGGCGCTGCCCCCGGACCCCCGTTCGTTGTGGGTCATATAAAGATAGAAATACATTATGAGAAGTGATAGTTAATTGATACGTATACTTGTTATACAGTCAGCCGTGCACAACTGAAGAAAGGGATTACGATTAACGGTGAACGTAACCGTGTTCAGGTGAGTTTCTAGCCCCATTTATGTGTTACGTTTTCGGGGCTGTGTGCATACTCAATATGTTTGTTAATACACTTATCCTAAGAGATAAGTGTATGCCTTATGTGGATAATGTGAAATGTATGAATGATTGCTTGATGGTACGTGAACGATCTTCGGATATTGCTCGTACTTCAGGTTGCAACGCTATGTATAAGGTAAGTATGTTATGTATGTTTATGTGTATGAACATGATAGAGATAATAGAAGAAAGAAATGATAATGTATGGTTGTATGGTAACGAAGAGGGAATCGAACCCTACTAATATTCGAGAACTAGGGAACCGAACCCTACTAATATTCGAGGAAAGAGGGAAACCGAGCCCTAATAATACTCGTGGAAAGAGGGAAACCGAGCCCTAATAATACTCGTGGAAGGAGGGTACCGAGCCCTAATAATACTCGAGGAAGGAGGGTACCGAGCCCTAATAATACTCGAGGAAGGAGGGTACCGAGCCCTAATAATACTCGAGGAAGGAGGGTACCGAGCCCTAATAATACTCGAGGAATGTAGGGCGTAATGCTCTTTATAACGTAAGATATGAAGGTAAGTTAATACAAAAGAAAGAATGAAAGAATGAAAGATGAAAGTAGGAAAGTATGAAAGTATGAAAGTATGAATGAAAGAATATAAGTTTATGTGTATTGTATAGTGTATGATTAACTAGAACTCACTCAGCGTAGGATGAGGCAGCTCGCTTGAGGAGACACGTGGCACTGAACAAGAGTCTGGCATCTGAAGACTTATGATGTTTTAATTTTAATGCTTTAATGTTGAAAGACAATGGATGTTTTGAGACAAGTTATGAATTATGTAATGTTTTATGAAAGTTTTATATACCGCGTAAATGTTTTAATTAACTCTGATATTTAGAACTGTGTTTATGAGTAAATCCAACACGAAAGTAGGGCTACCGGTAACGGGGCCTTACACTAAATGTGATCGATGTGGTGTGAATAGAGGCAAGGCTACCAGTATGGCTAGAGTAGCTTATGAGTATATTTTGGTGTAACACCTAGTTTGTAATAAAAGATAGACCAATGTAATATAATGTAAATTAGTTGTAATGTTTCTTTATAAACAATGTTGTTGATACCAGAGGTGTCTGTTACATTCCGGTTTTACGCTTCTGCATTATGCTAGTCGGGGTGTGACAGTGTACATATTATACATATATGTATAATAAAAAAAACCGATTTTATTTCTTTTTAATTCGTATTATACCTATACACATATGTACATTATCATTTACCTTAAATTATACGTATGTGTATAGGAAAAAAAACATGTGTGTACATATATGTACATATTATACCTATATGTATATGCATAATTTAGCTAAACCGATTTTTTTTTGTAGAAACCGGGATGATAAATGTAAGGCCCCGAACCCGGTAGTCTTACTTTAGCGTTGGATTTACTCATAAACACAATTCTTACAAATCAGAGTTCATTAAAACTTTCGCGGAATATAAAAACTTTCATGAAACGTTACAACAATCCAAAACTTGCCTTAATTAAACATTCTTGTCTTTCAAAATAAACGTCAATTGCATTAAAACATCTTGAGTCTTCAGATGCCAGTCTCCTATTCGCCCACCATGTGCCCGCTCAAGCTAGCTGTCTCATTCTACTCACCCGCGTGCATACTAAAAGTCAGCTACGCTGAGTGAGTTCTAGTTAATCATACACTATACAATACACATAAACTTATATTCTTTCATTCATACTTTCATACTTTCATACTTTCTTTTGTATTAACTTACTTTCATATCTTACGTTATAAAGAGCATTACGCCCTACATTCCTCGAGTATTATTAGGGCTCGGTACCCTCCTTCCTCAAGTATTATTAGGGATCGGTACCCTCCTTCCTCGAGTATTATTAGGGCTCGGTACCCTCTTTCCTCGAGTATTATTAGGGCTCGGTACCCTCTTTCCTCGAATATTAGTAGGGTTCGGTTCCCTAGTTCTCGAATATTAGTAGGGTTCGATTCCCTCTTCGTTACCATACAACCATACATCATACCTCGAGTATTATTAGGGCTCGGTACCCTCCTTCCTCGAGTATTATTAGGGCTCGGTACCCTCTTTCCTCGAGTATTATTAGCGCTCGGTACCCTCTTTCCTCGAATATTAGTAGGGTTCGGTTCCCTAATTCTCGAATATTAGTAGGGTTCGATTCCCTCTTCGTTACCATACAACCATACATCATACCTCGAGTATTATTAGGGCTCGGTACCCTCCTTCCTCGAGTATTATTAGGGCTCGGTACCCTCTTTCCTCGAGTATTATTAGGGCTCGGTACCCTCTTTCCTCGAATATTAGTAGGGTTCGGTTCCCTAGTTCTCGAATATTAGTAGGGTTCGATTCCCTCTTCGTTACCATACAACCATACATCATACCTCGAGTATCATTAGGGCTCGGTACCCTTTTCGTAACCATACAACCATCATTTCCTTATTTTATTAACTTTATCACGTTCATACACATAAGCATACATATCATACTTACCTTATACATAGCGTTACAACCTGACAGTACATGCAATATCCGAAGATCGTTCACGTACCATCAAGCAATCATTCATACATATCACATCATTCACATAAGGCATACACTTATCTCTTAGGATAAGCGTATTAACAAACATATCGAGTATGCACACAGCCCCGAAAACATAACACATAAATGGGGCTAGAACTCACCTGAACTCTGCTTCTTCCTCCGATAGTTGTAAATCCCTTCTTTAACTGAGCTCGGCTGACTGTATAAGTTACACGTATCAATACTCGCCTGATTTAATCTGGTGGCCTAGTATTAGCTTACTTTTACTTGTCGTTTTTAATTTATTTTCTAATCGAACTTGACTTTAGGCGAAGTTAAACCTTAGGCGAACTTAGCTTTAGGTGAAGTTAAACCTTAGGCTAACTTAGCTTTGTAGGCGAAGTTGTCATCAGGCGAACTTAGCTTTGCAGGCGAAGTTCATCATGCGAACTTAGCTTTGCAGGCGAAGTTGTCATCAGGCGAACTTAGCTTTGCAGCGAAGTTGTCATCAGGCGAACTTAGCTTTGCAGGCGAAGTTGTCATCAGGCGAACTTAGCTTTGCAGGCGAAGTTCATCAGGCGAACTTAGCTTTGCAGGCGAAGTTGTCATCAGGCGAACTTAGCTTTGCAGCGAAGTTGTCATCAGGCGAACTTAGCTTTGCAGGCGAAGTTCATCAGGCGAACTTAGCTTGCAGGCGAAGTTGTCCAACTGCAGGTACTGTTCGTCCTTAAATCCCTTAATCATCTTCGTTTCTTAACCAAATAACTCGATTTAGGTATCCACGGAATCGTCTGACCAGCGCCTACAAACCCCAACCATCAAATCGACCTAACATCGATGTTTAAAGGGTGCGATTTAGGCATATAGGTTACGGGTTCTTTTATCAATCGATTAACCCATCAAATCATATCCATTTTCAGTAAGTTTAGCGTTGTTGGATTCGTTTTTACCATACAAACACAGATCTATCATTTCTATACTAATCCAAACCTAAACGAACAAGTTCTCGATATAAACGTACCGTAAATGAGTCGAACTACGAACACGAGCTGGTCTTGTTGCTTTGGTTCGTCACGACGATCTAGCACCAACGAGCTCGGGTCCTCGCCTTTGGATCTTGGTTCGGGTTGCGTGTGTTTTGTAGTGTGTAGAGATTAGGATGGATAAATGGATGGAATGGAAAGGATTGGGGTTTAAGGGGGTATTTATACCCCTTAAGCCCATGGACCGAAGGCCCATATTTCCTTTTGGTCCATATCTAATCCCATCTAATTATCCTACTAAGTCTTCATATTTTGCTATTATTATTATCGTTCCACTAACTCGTTTATTTCACCCGACAAAATAATATAATAAATATTACTTTAGAAATTCCGGGATGTTACAATAAATAAGAACTTTGGTTTTTTACTTTTTTTATTTTTGTGTTTTTTTTTTGTTTTATGATTTTTTTTTTTATTTTTGGGTTTTTTTGTGGTCCAAAATGGTTCTCATAGTTCTCAATTCCCAAAAAGTTCTCACATGATCCTGATCCTATATATATATATATATATGGGGTGGGTTCTAGTGAAAACTCCTCTTAAAGAGAAAACTTAAAAACTCTTAAAAACTTCTAAAAAACTATTTTTAAGTTTTCTCTCTAAAGGTGAGTTTTCTCTTGATCCTCTCCCTATATATATATACTAGATTTTATCCCCCGTATTACGGGGGTTGTTTTACATTATCCGTTATTAATATTTATATATCTATATTTGGATTTTAATTTTATTTATTGTAAGAAAGTTAATAATTAATATACTTGAGGTTTGATTATGAAATGGTTTCACAAATAAATGATATGTTATAATCCGGTTTAAAAGCTATCTGGGTTAGGTGATTTTCTTTATTATAATACCCATTACCCGTTTATTTTCTTTATTATAAAATTGTTTGTTAATTATAAATAATATCTTTTTTTAAAATAAAATAGGATATTAATTTTTAGTATATTCCTATTTTATAGGATTTTCATATCAAATATTTGATGAGATTATTTTTTAATATAATGAGATGTTATAACCCGTTTAAGATCTATCTGGGTTTGGTGAGACATTTACCCGTGAATTCGGGTCAAATGCGTGAGAAGCCTTCATTTATAAATAAAGTAATCTAATGGCTTGAGAGAATAGTTGTTTTATATTTTTTTTAATATTTATTTTTGGATTTTAATTTTCTTTATTGTAAGAAAGTTAATAATATACTTAGGGTTTGATGATGAAAGGGTTTCATAAATAAATAATATGTTATAACCCGTTTAAAAGCTATCTGGATTTGGTGACCCATGACCCGCTTATGTTTTTTACTATAAAATTGTTTATTAATTATAAATAATATCTTTTTCTTTTTAAATTGGATGTTAAATTTTAGTATATTCCTATTTTATAGGATTTTCATATCAAATAATTGGTAAGATTAATTTTTAATTTAATGAGATGTTATAACCCATTTAAAAGCTATCTGATTTTGGTAAGACCCATACTCATAAATTTGTGATAAATCAATGGGAGGCCTCTATTTAAAAATCAAGAAATTTGGTGGCTTCCATAAAAGGGGGGAGCGACCACATCGCGACACATATGATTTTTGGGTTTTCGTATATATATATTACTATATATATATATATATATATATATATATATATATATATATATAAAGAAGAAGTATAGTTTGAAAACCCTCTTGAGTTGAGAAAACCCGTAAAAACCCTATGTAACATCGTTTTTTTTTTGTTACATGTAATATATGTTGTTACATTTAATATAAAACATCGAAAATATAAAAAAAATGTTTTGCTATTTTTTTTACATTTTTTTAGTAATTTTTATATATATTTTCAGGAGAGAGAAAATATAAATAAATTTTTACATTTTTTATTAACTTTAGTTGTGGACCACAAGATTTAATATTTAATTAAAACATGTGGTTGAGAATGAGTTTCTAGAGTTTTCACAACTCAAGTGGGTTTTTATTCTAACCTAACCCTATATATATATATATATATATATATATATATATATATATATATATATATATATAAGCCTTTTAGCTTTTTTTGGGCCTCAAACAGGCGGGCCTTGTTTCGCCGCGCTCTCTGCCCACCCCTCTGGGCTTAGCTATTGACAGTTATTAATATGTACTTTTAATGTTTCTGAAAGTGACCGGAAAGAAAAAAGAGAGAAAAAACCGCGTTGAAATGAAGCCAATAGACTAAAAAAAGGAGAGAGTTTAAAAGAAGAAAGGGTCGAAAGAATGTTTTCGAGATTCTGGGTGCAGTTTCAGATTCATATATCAAATCATGATGCAATATTATCAAGTTGCCCGCTTCACTATTTTGTTGGATATGGACTTGAAGTCTAAAGTCTAAAACCATTGCGTGGTGCTTTTTTTTCTATCAAACGGTGTCCGGGTATTGGTTGTATAATAATTTTTAGCTTCTTTTTAATTTTTATTATAATTAATTTTAAACATATATATTTTTTATAAGCCTTAACGAGCGCGCATGTCTTCACAACTAGTTAATATTGTAACCACTAGTAAAATGAACGATAAGTCCCTAATCTCGTCACCTCTTTCATCAATCTTCCACTTCAACCTATTTTATTGTTTTATGCAAAACTAACTATCTCAATATCAGTATGATTTCCTAATTTCAACTTCTCAAATGAAACATGAAATTTCCTAATTTCAACTTCTCAAATGAAACATGAAATTTACGTAACCGCTCATCAGATGACCCTCCTCATTTGTCCGTTATATATTGCAAGTCAAAAGTGACGTAGATTAAACAAAATCCATGGAGCATGTAGTTACAACATCATGACAATATAAAAGAACGTGGTAGGAAATCATAGTAACTATGAATGACTAGGAGATTTGGAATTCATTTACAACAATACAATAGGATAGGAAAGGGTAGGGACGAGATACAAAAACACCGCATATAAACGTGAACTAGGATACATATGTCACCACCGTTTCCAGCTTAGCTTTCAAAGAATACTACACAAATAGTGAATTTTGTGACAGCAATAGATAATCATGTTCCTTACCCACAAGAGAAAATGTTATAGACTGAAATCATTGCAATATACGAGACTTGTCCCACATCGTCGAATGAGCAACAAATGTAGGGTTTATAATCCAAATGAGCTATATAACCCACTAGACTAGTCTTTTAAGCTAGGTTGGGTTAAAACAAAAATATTGATATTTCCTTCTTTGTTTTTCATAAACACAAACTTCCCTTTTTTTTTCATTCATTCACTTAAATCCGATATCCTTCTTGTTTGTTTTTCATAAACACGCACTTCCTTTTTTCATTCACTCATTAAAGCAACATAATCTTTTCATATGTCATTCAATTAGATATTCCACATAGACTGTCAAGTGTATAAGTTTTCATGTTACAATTTCTACTTCATGAATGATAAAATAAAAAATATGTTGTTGGTGAGAATTGAACTCATTACCTTGCTTTTAAAATGTTTTAGGCTTACCAACTCAACTAGGTTGAATTGATGATAACATTCTCTTTTTATTAATTAGTAAAGATTCACAACATTTCATTTTGATTTTTAATACAAATACAAATTATTCTCACTAATCCATCTATACTATTAAAGCAACAAAATCTTTTCACATGTCATTCAACTAGACCTTCCACTAGAGTGCCAAGTGTACAGGTTTTCATTTTTATAATTTCCACTTCATGAATGATAAAATAAAAAATATGTTTTTGGTAGGAATCGAACTCATTACCTTACTTTTAAAATGTTTGGGGCTCACCAACTCAACTAGGATGAATTGATGGTAACCTTCTCTTTTTATTAATTGGTAAAGATTCACAACATTCCATTTTGATTTCTGATGCAAATACAAATTATTCTTACTAATCTATGTATTTTATAAAATTATTTATAGCTTATGAATCCATAGGGTATGCTATTATGCATATTATTAAATTTAACATATTTTTCATATTTTTTTAACCACTTGTGTATCACAGGGGCTATATCCTAGTAAAGCAATACAAGAGAGTTTTTGAAATTAGCGCATTAAAAATTTGTGGGCCTAAAATCTTAGCTTCACTTAGTTAAACGTATGGGCCGATCTTGAGTGGAAAAAGTTCCTGTTGTTTTTCATAGATAAAAATGTAACAAATACGGAAGAGATAGTGGATTCCAGGAAAGAGATGAACGTTGACGTTGTGGTTAATCCGGAGATAGACCTAGTCTATGTTGACATAACGATACAATCGACGGATGCATTAACTTTTTCGTTGACTCGGCTAATTTATTTCTAAGACCATGTGTAGTGGATAGAGCCCCTATGTGGATGATTTGCGTCATGTGACGCCACACCACCATATGAGCTTTTTGGCTAAAAGGGGTGTAGTGGGCGGTTATGATGCACAGGGACGGCTTGGAGGTTAAAGTACTGGTCCCAGGGATGGCGTAGGGACTGAAGCGCGACGGAAACGCATCGGAAACGTTTCCTAAACGAACCCATTAAATGGGGGCGGTCAACAAACGATTCCGAGACGTTTCTATAGCCAATAGCATGGCGGAGCGGCCATATAGTATATTCCGGTGAATAATTCCGGTGCCGGAAAACCAGTGAAGAAGAAGGAAGAAGAAGAAGTAGGCGGCTGTGTGTTGGTTTATTTTAGGCTATATAAATGTAGTTTTAACATTAACCCTTGATCTTTCACTTATTTACATTTAGCCCCTAAAACTTATTAACTTTTACATAAAATGTTAAATTAAGTTATGCATTTTAAAATTTAACCCTCTCTATCTAGACTAGTTTCCTCAACTTATAATTTTATACATAAAATGTTTAAAATTGACTGTATATATAGATAAAAATTGTACATCTATTTATATTTTTATTGATAATTAATTACCTGTAGGTTGCACTTTATATTAGTATAAATCTATTTTGAACTTTGTTTAATATATTTGTATTTTTTTTTAATATTTTTTTTGCCGTACCCGTATCTTGGATTTTTGACTTTTGCCGTTTCCCGTACCCGTAACGCCCCCGTATCCTAGACCCGTACCCGTTCCCGTGCTACTTGGCGGGCTCCTTCAAATCATTTCCTCATTTAATTTTATATTAAAAAGAAAAAAAACAAATAAAGCAGCCTACCAACTTCCTCCTCTCCTCCCCCTTCCAGCTCTCTGTGGGAAGCGCCCCTACATCCAGATACCCCAAGGCCCCCGGGGGGTGGTGTTCCCAACACTTTGTGGGCGTTTTAGGTAGGGAAAACGCCCACTACGCATGATCTAACTTGCCCACAGTAGGGCTGTGAACATCCGAATACATTTGGGCCAAATGCCCGCTGATGCGAATGCTCCAATTAAAGAACGTAATTCGCATCCGTGTTGCTTATTTGAACTCAAATCGGTTCAAATTTGAATCCGGTTTGAAAATGGTCAAAACTGAACAAACTGATTCGGTGAAGTGAAACCCGGCCCTATGGTACTGAGATCGATTAGTATTTGAATAGAAGTAAAATTGTGGTGCGGATAAGCAATCCAATTATTATTATTAGGAATTAGGATAATCCAAAATTTGAATTTAAACTAGTATATTATATTTACTTATATTTATCTGCCTCGAGAGTCAAGTCACGTAGCTATAAATAGAGAGTAGCTTAAGTTTTTGAATTACAGCAATAACAGAAACTAGTCCGGTGTTAGTTAGGGTTTTAATCCACATTACGTTACAGACGATGACGAAAAGGATATTCGTTTTAACCATGTTAGGGTTTGTTATCGTTTGCATGATGACACTTACCGCCGGCGAATCGTCGACGTGCATGGTGGTGTATGAAGAAGGCGGTGCCCTAGATGGAAGCATGATCCCAGGAAAGCAGGAAGATGTCAATCGGCTACTCGTCAGGGCCGACGAAGGTATCTGGAAGATCGCACATTCTGTGTTCTCGACGTCAGGATTCCGTTTCCAGGTAACATACAAGCTAGTGCTAAACTTGTATTATAATAATCATGTTATGTGTTAGCCGAGCAGGTCGGCTCGTTTTGAGCTCTATTTTCAAAGCTTGAGCTCTCACGAGCTTGGCTCATTTGCTATTTGTTAACTAATTTTTATATATTTATAATTATTTTTTTCAATTATAATTTTTATGTATAAAATAAGTTATATTATTTAGTTATTATTTCATTATATAATTAATTAATAATTAGGGTTTTGGATAAAATACAAATAAAATTAACGTGTGAGAATCAAGTAGAGTAGTTACATATATACAGTAAAGTAATTATGTAATTACATCATAGAGTAATTATTAATTTATGTAATTACATAATTACTCTACTTGTATATATAATTACTCTACTTGATTCTCATAATTTGTCATTTGTACGTTAACTTTCCCCTTAATAATTATATATATATATGTTGTAAAATTATGGAAATGATGTTCTTGTTTTAGCCAACTGTCTTAGTTTTCACTTTTCAGCCGTAAAAAACTACTGCTAATTTAGTTTCCACTGTTTTTCATCAGCTTTGGTGTTATATCTGTGCCCGAGGTTACAGACTGGCAACCTCTGAAAGCTAACGATAGCTATTTGGTGGCCACTTCTGATGGTGTTTTTGAAATGATGGATGCACAGGATGTCTGTGATCTGTTCTGGAGTTACATACTCATTCCCCCCTGGAGTTACAATACAGTCCTTCGTGTTCATACTCATTAGCCGATTGCATTGTTGATACTGCTCTTGAAAGAGGCAGTATGGATAACGTCGCAGCTGTTGTAGTTCCACTTAGGCTAGAAAATCTGCCTACTGGACGATCCCGAGAAATTGGACTGCAGAATTATGTGTACGGACAGTCAGGTGACTTTACTATTTCAACTTTTTACTTATTAAACATCTGGCATTGATGAATGGTTAGGTTCAAGTTATATAAACATTTGGCATTGATGAATGGTTAGGTTCAAGTTAAAACAATTTCTATAAACATCTGGCATTGATGAATGGTTCGGTTCAAGTTAAAACAATTTCTATATGTTGTAGAAATATAACTTTTTACGTATTAAACATTTGTGTTTATATGAATGTTATGTCAGTCAACACGGTTCTGGATTGTTTTGTTAAGTTGATGTGGTTTTCTTGTTGATTTTACTTAGATGGAACCAATGAGTCTCGAGGGGAGAGAAAAGAAAGGCCAATGCAACGAATCTATGAAAATAACGACCCAATTCGACGACCTTGGAAAAGGTAATATTTCATATTAAGTCACTAACCATTTGTTTTTATGTTGTTACTTTATATTAACAATCTTGTATTTGTTTTGTAGATATTTCTGACAGGCTCAAACCAAGTCCAGAGGTCTATTACGCTGCGGTTTTTTGTGGGTTGAATTGATTTTGTAGTCATCAATCTAGTCACTATTGGTTTGAACTTTGAAGTTTTTTTTTGGATTTTTGACTATTTGCTTGAACTAGTTGCTCTTTGTGACATATATTTTTATAGGTTTGGAATTCCATTAATTTTTGCATGTAGTCTGTTGGCATCAACAAAAATCAGTTAGTAAAATAAAGCCCAATGTGATAATGGTGCAATTAAAATACGGCACCAATTTAAACATACAGGTGCAAATATATAACCTTATAGTTATAAGCTGAAAAGGATATGTTCATGCACAACATGATGCCACCCATTGAACAAGCGTTTCAACTTTTATTTGTGAGTGGGTTATTGTAGAGAATGGTTGTGATCAGTGAATTAGAAAGAGAATGTTACTCTTCATACAATGTGACTTAACTCCTCAAATGTCTGTTGAAACTTTTTTCTTTTACAGCTTTTATAACATAATGTTGCAGTTGTGTTCCGATGCAAATTTTATTGTGCATAATAATGTTTAAGTCATCGAGGCACAAACGTATAAGAGCATTTCCATCCCCTTCTCTAATCTCTAAATTCAAAATTACACTAAAAATCATTAAATTTCCTTTCTTATTTTATTTAAATAATAATATTTTATATATTTATTATCTTTACCTTTTCGTTCTCCTTCACTCACAACCAATTTCAAAACTATTAAAAAATTGTAAGGGCTAAACAATAACTTTTCAAATATAAAAAAAATTGTTGCATTTTCTCTTTCCTACTCTCACAACACCCTAAACCACTCTTTAAATTATAAAAACACCCCTCACAAAATATAAATGGTAGGATGTAAATGCTCTGAGACGTCAAAACGGCTTCAAGGTTTCGGTTTTTTAAAGGTATTTTTTCCCGTCTTACAACTTTTAATGTTTTATGAACTTCGAATTTTCCATCGCAATGTCTTGTTATTTTTTTGACAATTTTGTTGTTTTCAAATAATATAGATGTCCTTGCTGCAAGTTTAAGTTTAGTAGTTTAAAGTTTTAAATTTTAAATTCGAATAAACTTATTAATCGAGTTGAATAAGTCAAAATTCATATTGATCTAGCAGTTACTTAAAATCTCACCAAAAATATAGCTATTTAATAGTATTCGCAGTTAATTCTCTATCCATATCCATATAATTACATTGAAATCACTACGTTTTCTCTTTCTTGTTTAATTAAATAATACCTTTATATAGCTTTATAATTATTTTTCTCAGTCATCTGCTCACAACCACTTTAAAAACTTATTAAAAAATTATACTGTATAAACAGAGTAGCCCCATATTTAACTTAAAGAGTAATTTTTTTTGAAATGTGTTATAATTAAATATAATATAATATTAAATTTTAATAATTTATTGTTATTTTATATCATGGCGCGGTATTTTTATGAAAAGAGAAACTCAACGTTATAACCGCCTTAACAAAATCCCCCAACAACTTCCTCACTCACTGACTTCAGAAAATCATTAGCTTCTTCACCTTCCTCCGTCGTGATTCTACTCAGATTTCATCACAATGTCGAACCAACCGCCGGTTGGAATGACCAGAGCAACTCCAATGCCGTTCATCAGTAAGTTACCGCCTCTGATTTCTCGTTTGATAGTGAATTCATGATATTCGTCATGCGTAACACTTGAACTTTATTACACCTGTTAATCTCCAGTGTTTGTGTGTTAAATATTCGTTTAATTGATGATATATGTGTTGCGTAGTAGCTGTTTCATGAATGCATTCTCGTTTTATTAGATCTACGGTATTAGCAGTGAAGAAACGTGGATCGGCTCACTGGTAGACGATCAACTTTCCTCGGGTTTGAGTATGCTACTTCACCGATGGTTCTCCGGAGTATGAGTTCTTCCACCTACAAAACGAGCAGCACCGTGAACTTACCCCTCAGAAAGGGACAGAGGGGTCCTCTTTGGGGTAACCCTCCGGTGTGAGAATAAGAGATTGTAGGAGAAGATAATAATAATCTGAGAGTAATGAATTGGAATGTATTTTCTTGCTTGTTGTTGCTTACTCTTGCTTACCTCTCCTTGTGGAGGTGGTGTGGTATTTATAGTGCTAGGGTTTCCAATGATTGGGCTCAGACCCAATTAGGGCCTTTTTAGCCTCCTCCTATTGCTTTGCGTCACGTGTCCTTAGGACACCTGGTGCTTTTTTATTGATTATTCTCTGACCCAGGTATTTTACCTGACCCATGTGCAATCACGTGGTAGCACATGGGTTTTGCTGAGTTGTCCACCTTTCATTGGCAGCTGTCAACATCAGCATATTCTTATTCCTTAAAGGATACCTTCTGGAAGGTTGTCTGACGTGCACAATCAAGGTTGTCCTTATCCTGATTTGGATAAGGACGAGGTTGATTATGTGCATGTGTGATATGCGCCTATCCTGAGGATGCGCAAGGTCTTCTCTTTATTCTCACGCGCAGATGTTTCATGCGCAGATGTGATATGCACAAGCATATGTAATATGCGTCACGCGCGGATTCGCCACGCGCAGATGTGATATGCGTGAGCATGTGATATGCGTCACGCGCGGATGCGCCACGCGCAGATGTGATATGCGTGAGCATATATGGTGCGTGAGCATGTGATACGCGTGAGTATATGTGATGCGTGAGCATATGTGATACGCGTGAGCATATGTGATATGCGCCATGCGCATAGGTTTTGGCTTTGTGCCTTCATAATATCTTGATTTCAAGCCTCTTGTCTATATCTTGTGGGTTGACCCGCCTCGCTCGATGTTGAGGCGGGTACATACCTCTTCAAGCCCCCCCAGTCTAATGTGTGTCTTGTCTCGCGCGAGCGAGGTAAGATAGATATTAGACTTAATAGTTTGCTCTTTTAATAGGGTTTGTCTTTTCCTTTTTATTTCTCATCGTTGCGCGAAATTCTATCCTTTTGGTTGAAACGAATCGTCCATGTACGTGGTTGGTTGGTGCTGACATGCGTCAGAGATGGAGACGTATCAGACTTTTCGTGTGCTCGAGGTGCTACAGTTGCCTTTCATGTCCCCTCACATAGTGTCAGGAACACGTGTCGCGCTCGTGTTGGCCTGCACCTGCGAGTGGTGGCGCGTGAACTCTGGCAGTACCTGTTTCGTTCCCTTTCGTGTCCCCTCAGACAGTGTCAGGGACACGTGTCGCGCTCGCGTTGGCTTACACCTGCGAGTGGTGGCGCGTGAACTCTGATCAGTACCAGTTTCTCTCTCTCCTGGCCCTATAAAAGCAAGCCCTTTGAGTTATTGTTCTTCATCTTCCTTGTTATTTCAGAGCTTTTCTTTCCTTCCATTTTTATTCCGATTAGGGCCTGTCTTCTGCTTCCAGATTTCCATTGTTGAAGTAACCTCTGTCTGATTCTCAGTTGGATGTCTGATAGCCCAGACACCACAATCTCCCCCAGCAAACGCCGTGTAAAGTCATTGGTGATGTCTACTTTGAAGAAGACCGGCAAGGGGAAACGGGCTGCCGAGGCCTCATCGGAGGAGGTGGGGAAGGTCAAGGCAGTGAAGAGGTGGGATGAGATCCCCTGCAAATTGAGGCAGTCCGATTTTGACAGTCTCATCGCCTCTCAGGGTTTTCTCCCCGAGTATGGCTGCATGCTCCCGGCGGCCGGGCAAACGGCGGCGGATCCGCCCACCGGCTACATCTCCCTGTACTGCCACTTTTTCACCCACTGCAACCTTCGTCTCCCGATGACAAGGTTTGTGGGTGCGCTGCTTCGATTTTATGGGATTCACATATCCCAAGTCCATCCGTTTGGACTTGCGCGCATGACTCATTTTGAGTTCATGTGCAAATCTCAGCGCGAGGAGCCCACCCCTCGGCGCTTTCAATATTTTTATAAACCAAAAATCCAAGATTCTTGGTTCTCATTCATTTCTCGCAGTCAGAAGGTCAAGTGCTGCACTGTTTCTTTCAAGAGCCTTCATGACTGGTCTGAGAGATTTTTCTATATTAAGGCTGGTGTGATTCCCATCCGCATGACCATGCGCGTGATCTCTTCTGCGCCCGCGGATGTGGATGTTCTCAAGAACCCAACTGGCGCTTGGGTTAACAAGTTGACTGCTGAACCATCCCCCGCCAAGAACATTTGCGAGGAGGCGCTGGTGGGGGTTGGTATGAGCAGAAGGTGGGCCGACAGCGCGACTGAGCCTGTTATCCAAGTTGACGGCTTGTGTAAGTTATTAACCCATTGCATTACTCCTGCGCGAATATAATTCGTTTTGCTGATATCATTTGTCTTGTTTTGTGCAGTAAGCAAGGAGTATGTCCACGCCGCCTATGATGAGCATATGGAGGGTGGCTCTGTCGCGCTGGGCGTTGGGGAAGTTGGCTTCCCCGATCGCTTCGATGACATGTTCGTCCCTGTTGATCTGGGATTTTGCTTTGACAGCGACGCGCCTGGTAAGCCTTTGTACTTATGCTTATGCCTTTATAATACCAAATTTGGTTAACATTTCTGTTGCACGTAATGTATATGCGCTTGAGAACTACGAACTGGAGCTCGCGGAAGAGGAGGAGGAGGAGGAAGCTGAGGTGCCACAACTCAAGCATAAAGCTAAGGGGAAAACTGGCGCAGGGGCCAGTAAAAAACAGAAGAAAAATGATGCCCCTGTTGCTCAGGATCCTCCTATTCAAGCGAAGGGACTTGAGAGAACCCAGGAGTTTACCTCCAAGTTTTCCTTGTCTTCTTTGCCTCAAGGTGTGGGCAGACCTCCTGTCCACACGAGGTATGGTGCCGCCACCTCCTCCCTTCGCGCGGCGGAAAAGGGAAGCGGCGCTGCGCCTGCCGTTTCCTCTTTGACAGGTATACTTTGTTTATACTTTATGGTTTTATGAGCGCGATTCTGATAGAATTATTAATGAATCTTTGCTCACTCAAATGTTTGTAGAGCCGGCGACCTTGGTGGATCAACTTCAGGCGCAACAAGGTACCGAGGCTGCGCCGGAGGTTGCTTCGAAGTCCCCTGTTTTACCCTCAAAAAAGGGGAGAATGGACTTCATGGCGATGTTTAACTCGCGAACGGCGGTGCGCCAAGGTATGTATTGCGCTTTTATTTTCTGACTTTTTTCTTTTAGATCAAGTCATGAACCATTTCTCTTTGTTGATTTTTTCATAGGAGTCATAGCTGGCGTACAAGCTGCTGGCGGCACTGCTGGCGCCGGTGCCAGCGCCGTTGGTTCTGTTCCTGCTCCTGCAAGCGCTGAATCTCCCCTCATCGGGATTACTAAGGAGCAGGAGGCCGTTTTACGCGCTGATCTGGCGGCGTCGAGACCTCCCTCACCTCCTCCTGCGCGCAGCCCTCCTCGCGAGACTGGTTTTGATTCTTCCAGGTCGCAGGAGAAAAGGCCTGTTTCAGAGGAAGATGAGGAGGTTCAACTTGAAGACTCCGACGGCGGCCGCGCAAGCCCTGTAGCGCCACGAGATTTCGCGGCGCAGTCTTCTCGTGGGGCTGGCGCTGACTTTTCTGCTTGCTCCCCGCAGGTATAAGTTCGTTTTGCTCCGCTGCGCGGACTTCCATATTAGTGTTTAGATGACTTAGAACATTACTTTGTGTTTGCAGGAAGCCGATCACATTTACCGCCCGAGATGGAATATTACTGAGGATAGCTCATTTCAGTCCATGGGTGTGTGTGAAGACTTCTGGGCTCATTCTGTGCCTCCAGCTGAAAGGAGGTTTCAGGAGGACCGCGCTCGCGTGGACTTGCTCAATGACCATCTTTTCGCTGGGTCGGCTTTCTTTGCTGCCTCCCAAGAGCTTCGCTATGATTACGTAAAGGTACGTGATACTCTTGCGGAAGCCAAGCAAGAGGCTAAAGTATCTGCTTGGAATCTTTCTGATGCTCGAGAGAGAGCTGAGAAACTCCAAGCAGAGCTCAGCGAGAACCGAGCAAGTGCCAACGCTGCCTTCGTGAAGCGCGGGCATGAGCTACAGGCTGCGCGGGAGAAGCTGCAGGCGGCCGAGGCGGACGCGGCCAAGTACGCGCGGCGAGTGCGCGACTTGGAGCTGGACGCAGAGGCGCGTGACCAAGCTCTTGTGCAGTCTATCACTGACAAATCTTCATTGGAGAGTGAGGTTGCGCGCCTGAAGAAGGAGCTTGAGGCCGCGCGGGCAGAGAAAGATGAAGCCTTGGCGACGGCAGCGTCTAGCCAAGAAGCGCTCGATGCTGGGCGAGCGGAAAGGGAAGAGGCCTTGGCGGCAGCAGCGTCCGACAGAGAGGAGCTGAAACAGACCAAGGAAACTGTTGAGTTGTTAAACTCTCAGATTCCTGCTCTTGAGACGTCTGTTTCTTCCCTCGCGCAGGATCGCCAATGGCTAATCTCACAGGGTATGACTCGTTGCGCTTATGCGATGAAATACTCAGACGAGTTTCAGACCCCTGTGATGGATTGCAACGCTGCCTCGCGCTTGGTGGGTCGAGCTGAAGGGTTTAAGGATGGCTGTGAATATAGCATGCTGAAGAAGAACCCATCCGACTACCCTTATCAGCTCGACGTTGTCTGCGCGGACATGGCCGAGATGTGAGAGAAGTATTTGAATGCTCCAATTCCCATCCTTGAGCAGGTATTTTAACGTTAATGAGTTTACCTTGACTTATTTTCCTAGTCTTTTTGTACTCATACTTTTCCTTATGATTTGCAGATAGCCGAGCTTGCTGACCAGCCCGATCTCGGCGCGCTAAAGAAATTACTTGACGAGTGCGAAGGGGCTGGTGGCGGCGATGATGGCGCGGGGAATGCTGCCCCTGCTAGCGGCTCTGGCGTGGCCAAAGGACCCACTCCTGACACTATTGTGATAGAAGACTCCATTCAGGACGAACAACTTGACTATGGTCAGTTTGGAGATGACGAGGAGCGGGCTGCGCCAGATGCTGAGGGAGGTGATGAGGGCGATGAAGAGGCTAACGTCGATATAGAAACTTGAGAAGCCCTTCATGTTTTTTTTTATTTGCAGTTTGTATCTCATCATTTTGTAAATTTGTAAACTTCAATGCTTTGGAATGAAATTTTGTTTTCCCTTTATTCGCATCTTGCGCATTCCCAATTCATCTCTTTATATTGCATGTTTGCTTGTTGAATATAAGATATGCTTGCACGTTGAAATAAGAACAAGGTTGTAAGGAAATTATTTTACTTGATCCTTGTCATATTGTAAGTGATTTTGCAATATCCTGATTATGTTGACACATGCCTTGGCGTTTCATTATTCCTCTTTTGCGCGATGTTATCGCGCATTTATTATAGGGAATTATGAGTTTTTTAGCCTTTACGTGTCAGTGTGTGTTACTCAGATATCCATTACAAATCCATGCGCGACCTCGACCTGAGACCTTAACAACTATGTTTTGGCATGTGCTTTGCCTTAGTTGTGCTTAGGTATTTTTATGGTCAGGCTGCGCAGCATGTAGGATGGATGTTGAGTGATTTGAGCTAAGGCTCACATTATTGGGCTAAGGCCCTGAGCTAAGGCTCATATTATTGGGCTAAGGCCCTGACGTTTTAGAGTTAAAACTCGTTAACGCGTTTGAGCTTGAAGCTCGCGCATGTATGTTTTACTTCGTTTTATTTTTTGTTTTGATGTCAATACAATGTTGTCATATTGCTCAAAATTAATAAAGCGAAGTGTGAAACATGTATGCAAAAGGTAATAGAACCCACATTAAGAGAAGATAGCGCGTATCATTATTCATAATGGCTTAAAAAGCCTTGATTACAAACTTGACAATTTTTACATGAAACATTTTCTAAGCTGTGCTGCGTTCCATGCGCGCGGGATCTTCTTTCCATTCAAATCTTTTAAAGCGTATGCGCCTTTTCCCAATTCTTCCGAGACTTGATAAGGTCCCTCCCAATTGGGGGACATCTTTCCCGGGGGTATCGCGCGGCTAGCTTCATTGTTTCGAAGGACAAAATCATTCTTCTTGAAGTGGCATTCTTTCACGCGCTGATTGTAATATTTTTTCAGTTTTTTCTTGTATTTGGCTTCACTGATGATAGCCGCCTCTCTGCGCCCTTCAAGTAAGTTGAGATCCAACCTCCTTTCGCGCTCGTTATCAATCTTGTTCATCATGAGCACTCTATGGGATGGGCATCCAATTTCTGCTGGAATCATAGCCTCCGTTCCATAGGTTAGGCTGAACGGGGATTCGCCATTGCTGGTTTTGCTTAATGTCCTGTGCGCCCACAGGACATTAGGTAGCTCTTCGACCCAAGAATGGGATTCTCCCTCCAACCTTTTCTTCAGCCCATTTAGCAAGCTTTGGTTCGCGCGCTCCACTTGGCCATGTGACAACTGCCCGAATCCGACCCGACCCAGGTACCCGTTTCTCTGATCCGTTTCTTTTTATGATTTAAAGTTTATTATTAATCTTTGTAAATTTAACTGAGTAAATTAAAATATATTTATTTTTATTTGTTCATTCCCGCCTCTTTCTCTTCCCCTTTTCTTTCCGCCGTCCCGCCTTCCTTTCTTGTCGTCCCGCCTCTTTGTCTTGTCGCCATCCCGCCCTCCTGCTTAACCCTTAAGCCTTGAACCCTCTTCTTTGCTTGTCCTTTGGTTTTTCCCGCCTAAGGATGTCTGCAGCTCCACGCGCTAAGGAAGCCTGCGTGAAGACATCTTGTTCCTGCAATGCGTGAAGAGAACTCTTCTCGCAGCGCGCTAAGAATGTATGTTCTTCCCGCGATGCGCTAAGAATTCTAGTTCTTCACGCAGCACGCTGAGAATTTGTAGTTCCCGCGGCGCGCTAGGAATTTATGTTCTCGCAGTGCGCTAAGGATCTGTGATTCTTCCCGCAGCGCACTAAGGATTGTTGTGCCAGCCTTCGCGCTCGCGCACTCAGCCTTCTCGCGCTGAACCCTTTGAGTTCTGTTTAAATCTAGCCGTTTGCTTTTGTGTTGTCTTATCTTTTGAGCTGTTGACCTAATCTGCTTTGTCTGAAAAGGTTACTTTCGGCGCAGCATGCGCACCAACCCCATTGGCTGACTGATAAAGTGACTGACATTATCTTTTGAGGATCTGCTTTTGCCATGCTTAACCTGTACCTTTTTCTGTCTCCGCCCATGCTTTTTACTGTTCCCTGACAGCTTTCCCTTTTGCTTTTCCTCTTTTCCTGCTGCCATATCTTTTGAGATCTTTTACTTTTTGCTTTTGATATCTTTTGTTATCCTTTGAGATCTTGCTTTTGGAATCTTTTTGCTGTTATCTTTCCTTTTACTTTTGGAGATCTTTTCTAGGGTTTATGTCCCCTAGGGTTTGCCTATAAATAATAGTAGTATTTTCTTAACACTTCACACACTACACTTATTATCTCTTCCTCCCTTTTTGCTCTCTGCCGTTGTCCTCCTGCCGCCTCCCTCCTCTCTTGCCTCCGTCTTCCTCCTTGTTCTTCCTGCTTTTCCGGTAATATATTACATATAATAATTTACTTATTAATTATGCTAACTTATTACCTAGACCTAAAACCGATCGTTGAAACATAATCTTTAATTATAGGTTAACTTTGCTTGTTTAAGAGTTGGTTCTTGCATTATCTTACATCGCATCTTTATCAAGTGAGTAATCTCGTATCTAATCCCTTTTTGTTTTAATGTTTTGGGATGTTCATGTGTTCGTACAAAACTGAGTCTTAAACTGTTTATGAAGTTTTAGTCGCGCAGCATCCCATGTGTTATGGATATTTACTTGGCTGTTATTTGTATGTGTGTATCATTAACCGCTTTGTTCGGCCTATTCCGAAGTTCTCATGGATCCATTGGTAGACACGGGAGAACCTATCGTTTATGTTTTCTCTTTTGTTTACACTTGCACAGTTTTCTTGTTTTTGTGCTCAATTGGGAGTACGGATTGAACTATGAGCTATGAATCTAAGGCTTGGTCACAATCTGATTTCACCCTTGTTAGATACCAGATTAACATATGTTGCGCGCAGATTTACTGTTATTATCTATGATTATCTATGATTAACTATGAATATCTATTAAACTTGATTTCTCACCAACACGCAAGTGTTTGACGTTTATTTTAACACATGTTCAGGTTTGCAGTAGCTGCTTTGAAGCTTGGGGACACATAGGATGTTTACTTTTGTTTTGGACCTAGATTTAAAATGTAACAAGACAAGTTTATGTTATTTGAATATTATGCTTTATAAATATATTGATTTATGTTGATTTATGTTCTTTATTTTCCCCGCTGCGCGTGCGCGATAAAATGTGTATTAATAAATATTGACACCAATAGTGTCGCGAGTAATGAAGCAATATGTGGCGCCCCGATGTATAATCCGCCTTCGGTCGGGGTGTTACAGATTGGTATCAGAGCTCGTTGACTTTAGGATAGGTGGTTAGACGTAACGACCTAGAAAACCTAAGAGTCCCCTCTCGCGCATGAGAGAAATCTCATGTTCGCGCGCTTATTGTTAATTACTCGTTATTTATTAAATATGCTGGCGCTTACGCAGCGTATGGTTTTATGTTTTATTTTGCGATTTTTCGATTTTTATTCGTTTGTTGGAATTGAAAATTCGAAAAGTCATGGTGATACATGAATAGTTGACTTTCAATTCCCATTTACTTTATGTTTTTAAATTGAAGATTGAAAAGTCATGGTGATACATGAATTGTCAATCTCCAATGCTTATTTCTTGTATGTTTTATATTGAAGATTGAAAAGTCATGGTGATACATGAATCGTCAATCTCCAATACATATTTACTCGTATATTTTAAATTGAGAATTCGGAAAGTCATGGTGATACATGAATTGTCGATTCCCAATTCGAATTCGTTATCTGTATTAAGTTTGCATTTAAATTCATGTTTTACTTCAGCATTTGATAGCATGTAACTTCGCGAAACAAGTTTTATAAGATTATACTTTGCGCTGAAACCAATGTTATTAACTAAAACTAAAACTTTTATAGAATGCCTCCACTATCAGCTCGCTATCGCCAGAGAGAAGCATCGCGCAGGCGTAAACAGCAACGTTCCCAGGAAATGGCCGCCGCAATAGCCCAAGCCTTAAACCAAAACAATGCTGATACCTCCAGCTACAACATTAAATCCTTCAATGCGGGTAACCCTCCAAAGTTCACAGGTCTTGGAGGAGCCACCGTGATGCTCCAGTGGCTCGAGAAGATTGAAAACACTTTCCTCCATACCCAATGCCCTTCAGACAGACGAACCCTCTATGCCTCAAGTGTCCTGGAATCTAGGGCGCTTACATGGTGGAATGGAGTAGCTCATGCGCGTGGCGCAGAAGCTGCTTCTAGCGTACCTTGGGAAGAATTTAAGGATCTCCTAATGCGAGAATTCTGCCCTCCCAACGAAGTCAAGCGCCTGGAAGAAGAATTCTGGAACTTGAAACAGTACAGCGGCGAAGCGCGCGAGTACGCGACGCGCTTCCACGAGCTAAGCTTACTGGTCCCTCACCTTGTTACCCCTACCCGCCGAGCCATCGAGAAGTTCCTTGGGGGTCTCCCCATGGAAATTCAAGACTCCGTATGGGCCAGAAACCCAGCAACCCTCTCTGACGCCATCGAGTTGGCCGCTGTGCTCAGCGACAACCATGTCAGAGCAGGAACCCTGTTCCTGCGGGGAGCTGAGAAGACCAAACCCACCAAGACTGTCCCTGAACCATCAGAAACCAAACCAGAACCCTCACACCATAATAACCCCAAACGTAAGCGCAGAGCCTATGCGCTTACCAACCCTCCCATTGTCCAGCAACCCATTTATCAATCCCCAGTTTACGCGCCTAACCCACTGTCAACCTACCCAGCACCTCCTGCAGTCCACAACTATGCCTTAACCACTCCAGCACTTCCTGCCCCGCCAACTAAGAAACCTTACACAGGAAACCAACCCTTCTGCCCAACCTGTAGACTTCATCACCCACCTCAAACCCCGTGTCGACAATGTAACAGATGTGGCCGCACTGGTCACACTACAGAGTACTGTAGAGTCCCTTCAGCCAACCCAATTGTGCAAACACCACCAGCCTACCCGCATAACCCACAACCAACTTACCAGAATCCACGACCCAGGTCGTGCTATAACTGCGGTGATCCCAGTCATTTCCGGAACGCGTGCCCGAGACTACAAGTCCAGATTACTCAAGCGAATCCGGTGAACCAAATTTCGAACCAAGTGGCGCGAGGCCGAGCCTTTAACATAACAGCGCACCAAGCGCAAGCGAATAATGACGTAGTTAATGGTACATTTTTACTTAACGGTCACTATGCATCTGTACTTTTTGATACTGGCGCCGATAGAAGTTTTATCTCTCGCGCTTTTGAGCAGAAGCTTGCGCGACCGCGCGATAGCTTAAGCGAAAACTTTTCAGTTGAATTGGCTAATGGTGAAACTATTTTATTAAACGCTGTGATTAAAGATTGCACGCTGAACCTTAACGAAAACGATTTTCTAATTGACCTCATTCCTATGCCTCTTGGAAGTTTTGATGTTATCATTGGTATGGATTGGCTCTCGCATAATCGCGCCGAAGTTATTTGCGCTAAGAAGTTGATTCGCATTCCTCGTGAAGATGGTGATCTTCATATCTTTGGCGAGAAACCCTCCCGCGGTCTTAAGCTTATGTCTTGCGCTGAAGCCCGGAAACTCATGCGGAAGAAATGTGTTGCATTTTTAGCCCATGTGGTTAAACCTGATGGAGAAAAGAAGAAACTTCGCGATATCCCTGTTGTGCGTGACTTCCCTGAAGTTTTTCCTGATGATCTTCCTGGTATCCCTCCCGCTCGTGAAGTCGAGTTTCGTATTGATCTCGTCCCTGGTGCTTCCCCCGTAGCCAAATCTCCTTATCGTCTTGCACCCGCTGAAATGCAAGAATTAGCTAGCCAACTTCAAGAGTTGACCGCTAAAGGATTCATTCGCCCTAGCTCTTCGCCCTGGGGTGCTCCGGTGTTGTTCGTTAAAAAGAAAGATGGATCGTTTCGCATGTGTATTGATTACCGCGAGTTGAACAAACTCACCATTAAGAACCGGTATCCCTTACCGCGTATTGACGATCTCTTTGATCAACTCCAAGGTGCCTCTTGTTTCTCCAAGATCGATCTCCGTTCTGGCTACCACCAGTTGCGTGTTCGTGATGAAGATGTTCCCAAGACTGCTTTTCGTACTCGTTATGGCCATTTTGAATTCTTGGTCATGTCCTTCGGTTTAACCAACGCACCCGCCGTTTTCATGGATCTTATGAATCGGGTGTGTAGGCCTTTCTTGGATAAATTCGTGATTGTGTTTATCGATGACGTTCTGATTTATTCCAAGACTAAGGCCGAGCATGAACAACATCTCCGATTGGTATTGCAAAAGCTTAGAGCCGAGCAACTCTTTGCCAAGCTCTCCAAGTGTGAATTCTGGTCGGATGAAGTACAGTTTCTTGGCCATGTTGTGAACAAGATGGGTATTCATGTCGACCCATCCAAAATTGAAGCAATCAAGAACTGGATTACACCGTCCACTCCTACCGAAATCCGTTCTTTCTTGGGCTTAGCTGGTTATTACCGGCGTTTTATTTCGAACTTTTCAAAGATCGCTTTGCCTTTAACAGCTCTAACGCACAAAGGTAAGCCGTATATTTGGGGCTCGAAGCAAGAAGAAGCCTTTCTAACGCTCAAGCGTTTGTTGTGTGAAGCTCCTGTTCTAGCGCTACCCGAGGGAAGTGATGATTTTGTCGTGTACTGCGATGCCTCCAACCAAGGTCTCGGTTGTGTTCTTATGCAACGAGGCAAGGTTATCGCTTACGCATCAAGGCAACTTAAGATTCACGAGAAGAATTATACGACTCACGATCTCGAACTTGGTGCAGTTGTATTTGCCTTGAAAATCTGGAGACACTACCTTTATGGTACCAAATGTATCCTCTACACTGACCATAAAAGCCTTCAGCATATCTTTGATCAAAAGGAACTTAACATGAGACAACGCCGATGGAACGAACTCATCAGCGATTACGATTGTGAGATCCGGTATCATCCTGGTAAAGCTAATGTGGTAGCTGATGCGCTCAGCCGTAAACCCAGCCAGCTTAACTGTATCTTGCCGCGCACCCAGCTTCATTTCGCGCCGATCCTAAACGGTCTTGAATCGCGCATTCGCGACTCGCAGCGCGCATCCATCAGCAATGGCAACCTTCGCGCCGAGTTAGCGTGTGGCGCGGAAGCGCATTTTGTCCCTAATCTGAGTGGAATTCTCTGCTATCTCAATCGCATCTGGATCCCTTGTGATGAGAATCTTCGCGCTGATATCCTTTGTGAAGCGCACAAAACTCGATATTCTATTCATCCTGGCGCTGATAAGATGTACAAGGATTTGCGCATTACTTATTGGTGGCCTGGCATGAAAAAGGATATTGCTGTGTTCGTAGCTAAGTGCCTGACTTGTTCTAAAGTTAAAGCTGAACACCAACGCCCATCTGGTTTGCTCGAACAACCAGAAATTCCTACGTGGAAGTGGGAAGGTATAGCAATGGACTTTATTACCAAGTTACCTTTGACAGCAAGCAAACATGATAGCATTTGGGTAATAGTGGATCGTTTGACTAAGTCTGCTCATTTTCTGCCCATTCGTGAAGCCTACCGTGTTGAGCATCTCGCGCAGCTTTACGTCAAGGAAATTGTCTGCCGCCATGGTACTCCTTTGAGCATCATATCCGATCGCGATGGCCGTTTTATATCTCGCTTTTGGAAATCTCTCCAATCTGCGCTAGGAACTCGCTTGGACATGAGTACGGCATATCATCCTCAGACTGACGGTCAGTCTGAGCGAACTATTCAAACTCTTGAGGATATGCTCCGATCTTGTGTTCTTGATTTTGGAGGTAATTGGGATTCACACCTACCTTTGATCGAGTTTTCTTATAATAACAGCTATCATTCCAGTATCGGTATGGCCCCATTTGAAGCACTTTACGGTCGAAAGTGCCGTTCACCGATTTGTTGGAACGAAGTGGGTGAAGTTCAAATCACAGGACCCGAACTAGTTCAAGAGACAACCGATAAAATCGCCAAGATCCGTGATCGTCTGCTGACTGCCAGAAGCCGGCAGAAGAGTTATGCTGATCGCAGGCGAAAGCCTCTCGAATTTCTAGTTGGTGATCTTGTTCTCCTCAAAGTGTCGCCTTGGAAGGGTGTTGTCCGCTTTGGGAAGAAAGGTAAACTTGCGCCTCGTTATGTTGGGCCATTCAAGATTCTCGCGCGTGTAGGAAAAGTTGCTTACAAACTTGACCTGCCGCTCGCGCTCAGTAATGTGCATCCAACTTTCCATGTATCCAATCTCAAGAAGTGTTTAGCTGACGAGAACCTTCACATTCCTCTTGATGAAGTTCAAGTTGATGAATCTATGCATTTTGTTGAGAAGCCCGTGGAGATTATGGATCGCGAGGTGAAGAAAACCAAGCGCAGTCGCATCCCTATTGTTAAAGTTCGTTGGCAGTCCAAGCGCGGAGCCGAGTTCACTTGGGAAAGGGAAGATCAGATGAAGATCAAGTACCCGTACCTTTTCTCTGCGCCACCTACTACGAGTTAAATTTCGGGACGAAATTTCTTAAAGTAGAGGAGACTGTGACAACTGCCCGAATCCGACCCGACCCAGGTACCCGTTTCTCTGATCCGTTTCTTTTTATGATTTAAAGTTTATTATTAATCTTTGTAAATTTAACTGAGTAAATTAAAATATATTTATTTTTATTTGTTCATTCCCGCCTCTTTCTCTTCCCCTTTTCTTTCCGCCGTCCCGCCTTCCTTTCTTGTCGTCCCGCCTCTTTGTCTTGTCGCCATCCCGCCCTCCTGCTTAACCCTTAAGCCTTGAACCCTCTTCTTTGCTTGTCCTTTGGTTTTTCCCGCCTAAGGATGTCTGCAGCTCCACGCGCTAAGGAAGCCTGCGTGAAGACATCTTGTTCCTGCAATGCGTGAAGAGAACTCTTCTCGCAGCGCGCTAAGAATGTATGTTCTTCCCGCGATGCGCTAAGAATTCTAGTTCTTCACGCAGCACGCTGAGAATTTGTAGTTCCCGCGGCGCGCTAGGAATTTATGTTCTCGCAGTGCGCTAAGGATCTGTGATTCTTCCCGCAGCGCACTAAGGATTGTTGTGCCAGCCTTCGCGCTCGCGCACTCAGCCTTCTCGCGCTGAACCCTTTGAGTTCTGTTTAAATCTAGCCGTTTGCTTTTGTGTTGTCTTATCTTTTGAGCTGTTGACCTAATCTGCTTTGTCTGAAAAGGTTACTTTCGGCGCAGCATGCGCACCAACCCCATTGGCTGACTGATAAAGTGACTGACATTATCTTTTGAGGATCTGCTTTTGCCATGCTTAACCTGTACCTTTTTCTGTCTCCACCCATGCTTTTTACTGTTCCCTGACAGCTTTCCCTTTTGCTTTTCCTCTTTTCCTGCTGCCATATCTTTTGAGATCTTTTACTTTTTGCTTTTGATATCTTTTGTTATCCTTTGAGATCTTGCTTTTGGAATCTTTTTGCTGTTATCTTTCCTTTTACTTTTGGAGATCTTTTCTAGGGTTTATGTCCCCTAGGGTTTGCCTATAAATAATAGTAGTATTTTCTTAACACTTCACACACTACACTTATTATCTCTTCCTCCCTTTTTGCTCTCTGCCGTTGTCCTCCTGCCGCCTCCCTCCTCTCTTGCCTCCGTCTTCCTCCTTGTTCTTCCTGCTTTTCCGGTAATATATTACATATAATAATTTACTTATTAATTATGCTAACTTATTACCTAGACCTAAAACCGATCGTTGAAACATAATCTTTAATTATAGGTTAACTTTGCTTGTTTAAGAGTTGGTTCTTGCATTATCTTACATCGCATCTTTATCAAGTGAGTAATCTCGTATCTAATCCCTTTTTGTTTTAATGTTTTGGGATGTTCATGTGTTCGTACAAAACTGAGTCTTAAACTGTTTATGAAGTTTTAGTCGCGCAGCATCCCATGTGTTATGGATATTTACTTGGCTGTTATTTGTATGTGTGTATCATTAACCGCTTTGTTCGGCCTATTCCGAAGTTCTCATGGATCCATTGGTAGACACGGGAGAACCTATCGTTTATGTTTTCTCTTTTGTTTACACTTGCACAGTTTTCTTGTTTTTGTGCTCAATTGGGAGTACGGATTGAACTATGAGCTATGAATCTAAGGCTTGGTCACAATCTGATTTCACCCTTGTTAGATACCAGATTAACATATGTTGCGCGCAGATTTACTGTTATTATCTATGATTATCTATGATTAACTATGAATATCTATTAAACTTGATTTCTCACCAACACGCAAGTGTTTGACGTTTATTTTAACACATGTTCAGGTTTGCAGTAGCTGCTTTGAAGCTTGGGGACACATAGGATGTTTACTTTTGTTTTGGACCTAGATTTAAAATGTAACAAGACAAGTTTATGTTATTTGAATATTATGCTTTATAAATATATTGATTTATGTTGATTTATGTTCTTTATTTTCCCCGCTGCGCGTGCGCGATAAAATGTGTATTAATAAATATTGACACCAATAGTGTCGCGAGTAATGAAGCAATATGTGGCGCCCCGATGTATAATCCGCCTTCGGTCGGGGTGTTACAGATTGGTATCAGAGCTCGTTGACTTTAGGATAGGTGGTTAGACGTAACGACCTAGAAAACCTAAGAGTCCCCTCTCGCGCATGAGAGAAATCTCATGTTCGCGCGCTTATTGTTAATTACTCGTTATTTATTAAATATGCTGGCGCTTACGCAGCGTATGGTTTTATGTTTTATTTTGCGATTTTTCGATTTTTATTCGTTTGTTGGAATTGAAAATTCGAAAAGTCATGGTGATACATGAATAGTTGACTTTCAATTCCCATTTACTTTATGTTTTTAAATTGAAGATTGAAAAGTCATGGTGATACATGAATTGTCAATCTCCAATGCTTATTTCTTGTATGTTTTATATTGAAGATTGAAAAGTCATGGTGATACATGAATCGTCAATCTCCAATACATATTTACTCGTATATTTTAAATTGAGAATTCGGAAAGTCATGGTGATACATGAATTGTCGATTCCCAATTCGAATTCGTTATCTGTATTAAGTTTGCATTTAAATTCATGTTTTACTTCAGCATTTGATAGCATGTAACTTCGCGAAACAAGTTTTATAAGATTATACTTTGCGCTGAAACCAATGTTATTAACTAAAACTAAAACTTTTATAGAATGCCTCCACTATCAGCTCGCTATCGCCAGAGAGAAGCATCGCGCAGGCGTAAACAGCAACGTTCCCAGGAAATGGCCGCCGCAATAGCCCAAGCCTTAAACCAAAACAATGCTGATACCTCCAGCTACAACATTAAATCCTTCAATGCGGGTAACCCTCCAAAGTTCACAGGTCTTGGAGGAGCCACCGTGATGCTCCAGTGGCTCGAGAAGATTGAAAACACTTTCCTCCATACCCAATGCCCTTCAGACAGACGAACCCTCTATGCCTCAAGTGTCCTGGAATCTAGGGCGCTTACATGGTGGAATGGAGTAGCTCATGCGCGTGGCGCAGAAGCTGCTTCTAGCGTACCTTGGGAAGAATTTAAGGATCTCCTAATGCGAGAATTCTGCCCTCCCAACGAAGTCAAGCGCCTGGAAGAAGAATTCTGGAACTTGAAACAGTACAGCGGCGAAGCGCGCGAGTACGCGACGCGCTTCCACGAGCTAAGCTTACTGGTCCCTCACCTTGTTACCCCTACCCGCCGAGCCATCGAGAAGTTCCTTGGGGGTCTCCCCATGGAAATTCAAGACTCCGTATGGGCCAGAAACCCAGCAACCCTCTCTGACGCCATCGAGTTGGCCGCTGTGCTCAGCGACAACCATGTCAGAGCAGGAACCCTGTTCCTGCGGGGAGCTGAGAAGACCAAACCCACCAAGACTGTCCCTGAACCATCAGAAACCAAACCAGAACCCTCACACCATAATAACCCCAAACGTAAGCGCAGAGCCTATGCGCTTACCAACCCTCCCATTGTCCAGCAACCCATTTATCAATCCCCAGTTTACGCGCCTAACCCACTGTCAACCTACCCAGCACCTCCTGCAGTCCACAACTATGCCTTAACCACTCCAGCACTTCCTGCCCCGCCAACTAAGAAACCTTACACAGGAAACCAACCCTTCTGCCCAACCTGTAGACTTCATCACCCACCTCAAACCCCGTGTCGACAATGTAACAGATGTGGCCGCACTGGTCACACTACAGAGTACTGTAGAGTCCCTTCAGCCAACCCAATTGTGCAAACACCACCAGCCTACCCGCATAACCCACAACCAACTTACCAGAATCCACGACCCAGGTCGTGCTATAACTGCGGTGATCCCAGTCATTTCCGGAACGCGTGCCCGAGACTACAAGTCCAGATTACTCAAGCGAATCCGGTGAACCAAATTTCGAACCAAGTGGCGCGAGGCCGAGCCTTTAACATAACAGCGCACCAAGCGCAAGCGAATAATGACGTAGTTAATGGTACATTTTTACTTAACGATCACTATGCATCTGTACTTTTTGATACTGGCGCCGATAGAAGTTTTATCTCTCGCGCTTTTGAGCAGAAGCTTGCGCGACCGCGCGATAGCTTAAGCGAAAACTTTTCAGTTGAATTGGCTAATGGTGAAACTATTTTATTAAACGCTGTGATTAAAGATTGCACGCTGAACCTTAACGAAAACGATTTTCTAATTGACCTCATTCCTATGCCTCTTGGAAGTTTTGATGTTATCATTGGTATGGATTGGCTCTCGCATAATCGCGCCGAAGTTATTTGCGCTAAGAAGTTGATTCGCATTCCTCGTGAAGATGGTGATCTTCATATCTTTGGCGAGAAACCCTCCCGCGGTCTTAAGCTTATGTCTTGCGCTGAAGCCCGGAAACTCATGCGGAAGAAATGTGTTGCATTTTTAGCCCATGTGGTTAAACCTGATGGAGAAAAGAAGAAACTTCGCGATATCCCTGTTGTGCGTGACTTCCCTGAAGTTTTTCCTGATGATCTTCCTGGTATCCCTCCCGCTCGTGAAGTCGAGTTTCGTATTGATCTCGTCCCTGGTGCTTCCCCCGTAGCCAAATCTCCTTATCGTCTTGCACCCGCTGAAATGCAAGAATTAGCTAGCCAACTTCAAGAGTTGACCGCTAAAGGATTCATTCGCCCTAGCTCTTCGCCCTGGGGTGCTCCGGTGTTGTTCGTTAAAAAGAAAGATGGATCGTTTCGCATGTGTATTGATTACCGCGAGTTGAACAAACTCACCATTAAGAACCGGTATCCCTTACCGCGTATTGACGATCTCTTTGATCAACTCCAAGGTGCCTCTTGTTTCTCCAAGATCGATCTCCGTTCTGGCTACCACCAGTTGCGTGTTCGTGATGAAGATGTTCCCAAGACTGCTTTTCGTACTCGTTATGGCCATTTTGAATTCTTGGTCATGTCCTTCGGTTTAACCAACGCACCCGCCGTTTTCATGGATCTTATGAATCGGGTGTGTAGGCCTTTCTTGGATAAATTCGTGATTGTGTTTATCGATGACGTTCTGATTTATTCCAAGACTAAGGCCGAGCATGAACAACATCTCCGATTGGTATTGCAAAAGCTTAGAGCCGAGCAACTCTTTGCCAAGCTCTCCAAGTGTGAATTCTGGTCGGATGAAGTACAGTTTCTTGGCCATGTTGTGAACAAGATGGGTATTCATGTCGACCCATCCAAAATTGAAGCAATCAAGAACTGGATTACACCGTCCACTCCTACCGAAATCCGTTCTTTCTTGGGCTTAGCTGGTTATTACCGGCGTTTTATTTCGAACTTTTCAAAGATCGCTTTGCCTTTAACAGCTCTAACGCACAAAGGTAAGCCGTATATTTGGGGCTCGAAGCAAGAAGAAGCCTTTCTAACGCTCAAGCGTTTGTTGTGTGAAGCTCCTGTTCTAGCGCTACCCGAGGGAAGTGATGATTTTGTCGTGTACTGCGATGCCTCCAACCAAGGTCTCGGTTGTGTTCTTATGCAACGAGGCAAGGTTATCGCTTACGCATCAAGGCAACTTAAGATTCACGAGAAGAATTATACGACTCACGATCTCGAACTTGGTGCAGTTGTATTTGCCTTGAAAATCTGGAGACACTACCTTTATGGTACCAAATGTATCCTCTACACTGACCATAAAAGCCTTCAGCATATCTTTGATCAAAAGGAACTTAACATGAGACAACGCCGATGGAACGAACTCATCAGCGATTACGATTGTGAGATCCGGTATCATCCTGGTAAAGCTAATGTGGTAGCTGATGCGCTCAGCCGTAAACCCAGCCAGCTTAACTGTATCTTGCCGCGCACCCAGCTTCATTTCGCGCCGATCCTAAACGGTCTTGAATCGCGCATTCGCGACTCGCAGCGCGCATCCATCAGCAATGGCAACCTTCGCGCCGAGTTAGCGTGTGGCGCGGAAGCGCATTTTGTCCCTAATCTGAGTGGAATTCTCTGCTATCTCAATCGCATCTGGATCCCTTGTGATGAGAATCTTCGCGCTGATATCCTTTGTGAAGCGCACAAAACTCGATATTCTATTCATCCTGGCGCTGATAAGATGTACAAGGATTTGCGCATTACTTATTGGTGGCCTGGCATGAAAAAGGATATTGCTGTGTTCGTAGCTAAGTGCCTGACTTGTTCTAAAGTTAAAGCTGAACACCAACGCCCATCTGGTTTGCTCGAACAACCAGAAATTCCTACGTGGAAGTGGGAAGGTATAGCAATGGACTTTATTACCAAGTTACCTTTGACAGCAAGCAAACATGATAGCATTTGGGTAATAGTGGATCGTTTGACTAAGTCTGCTCATTTTCTGCCCATTCGTGAAGCCTACCGTGTTGAGCATCTCGCGCAGCTTTACGTCAAGGAAATTGTCTGCCGCCATGGTACTCCTTTGAGCATCATATCCGATCGCGATGGCCGTTTTATATCTCGCTTTTGGAAATCTCTCCAATCTGCGCTAGGAACTCGCTTGGACATGAGTACGGCATATCATCCTCAGACTGACGGTCAGTCTGAGCGAACTATTCAAACTCTTGAGGATATGCTCCGATCTTGTGTTCTTGATTTTGGAGGTAATTGGGATTCACACCTACCTTTGATCGAGTTTTCTTATAATAACAGCTATCATTCCAGTATCGGTATGGCCCCATTTGAAGCACTTTACGGTCGAAAGTGCCGTTCACCGATTTGTTGGAACGAAGTGGGTGAAGTTCAAATCACAGGACCCGAACTAGTTCAAGAGACAACCGATAAAATCGCCAAGATCCGTGATCGTCTGCTGACTGCCAGAAGCCGGCAGAAGAGTTATGCTGATCGCAGGCGAAAGCCTCTCGAATTTCTAGTTGGTGATCTTGTTCTCCTCAAAGTGTCGCCTTGGAAGGGTGTTGTCCGCTTTGGGAAGAAAGGTAAACTTGCGCCTCGTTATGTTGGGCCATTCAAGATTCTCGCGCGTGTAGGAAAAGTTGCTTACAAACTTGACCTGCCGCTCGCGCTCAGTAATGTGCATCCAACTTTCCATGTATCCAATCTCAAGAAGTGTTTAGCTGACGAGAACCTTCACATTCCTCTTGATGAAGTTCAAGTTGATGAATCTATGCATTTTGTTGAGAAGCCCGTGGAGATTATGGATCGCGAGGTGAAGAAAACCAAGCGCAGTCGCATCCCTATTGTTAAAGTTCGTTGGCAGTCCAAGCGCGGAGCCGAGTTCACTTGGGAAAGGGAAGATCAGATGAAGATCAAGTACCCGTACCTTTTCTCTGCGCCACCTACTACGAGTTAAATTTCGGGACGAAATTTCTTAAAGTAGAGGAGACTGTGACAACTGCCCGAATCCGACCCGACCCAGGTACCCGTTTCTCTGATCCGTTTCTTTTTATGATTTAAAGTTTATTATTAATCTTTGTAAATTTAACTGAGTAAATTAAAATATATTTATTTTTATTTGTTCATTCCCGCCTCTTTCTCTTCCCCTTTTCTTTCCGCCGTCCCGCCTTCCTTTCTTGTCGTCCCGCCTCTTTGTCTTGTCGCCATCCCGCCCTCCTGCTTAACCCTTAAGCCTTGAACCCTCTTCTTTGCTTGTCCTTTGGTTTTTCCCGCCTAAGGATGTCTGCAGCTCCACGCGCTAAGGAAGCCTGCGTGAAGACATCTTGTTCCTGCAATGCGTGAAGAGAACTCTTCTCGCAGCGCGCTAAGAATGTATGTTCTTCCCGCGATGCGCTAAGAATTCTAGTTCTTCACGCAGCACGCTGAGAATTTGTAGTTCCCGCGGCGCGCTAGGAATTTATGTTCTCGCAGTGCGCTAAGGATCTGTGATTCTTCCTGCAGCGCACTAAGGATTGTTGTGCCAGCCTTCGCGCTCGCGCACTCAGCCTTCTCGCGCTGAACCCTTTGAGTTCTGTTTAAATCTAGCCGTTTGCTTTTGTGTTGTCTTATCTTTTGAGCTGTTGACCTAATCTGCTTTGTCTGAAAAGGTTACTTTCGGCGCAGCATGCGCACCAACCCCATTGGCTGACTGATAAAGTGACTGACATTATCTTTTGAGGATCTGCTTTTGCCATGCTTAACCTGTACCTTTTTCTGTCTCCGCCCATGCTTTTTACTGTTCCCTGACAGCTTTCCCTTTTGCTTTTCCTCTTTTCCTGCTGCCATATCTTTTGAGATCTTTTACTTTTTGCTTTTGATATCTTTTGTTATCCTTTGAGATCTTGCTTTTGGAATCTTTTTGCTGTTATCTTTCCTTTTACTTTTGGAGATCTTTTCTAGGGTTTATGTCCCCTAGGGTTTGCCTATAAATAATAGTAGTATTTTCTTAACACTTCACACACTACACTTATTATCTCTTCCTCCCTTTTTGCTCTCTGCCGTTGTCCTCCTGCCGCCTCCCTCCTCTCTTGCCTCCGTCTTCCTCCTTGTTCTTCCTGCTTTTCCGGTAATATATTACATATAATAATTTACTTATTAATTATGCTAACTTATTACCTAGACCTAAAACCGATCGTTGAAACATAATCTTTAATTATAGGTTAACTTTGCTTGTTTAAGAGTTGGTTCTTGCATTATCTTACATCGCATCTTTATCAAGTGAGTAATCTCGTATCTAATCCCTTTTTGTTTTAATGTTTTGGGATGTTCATGTGTTCGTACAAAACTGAGTCTTAAACTGTTTATGAAGTTTTAGTCGCGCAGTATCCCATGTGTTATGGATATTTACTTGGCTGTTATTTGTATGTGTGTATCATTAACCGCTTTGTTCGGCCTATTCCGAAGTTCTCATGGATCCATTGGTAGACACGGGAGAACCTATCGTTTATGTTTTCTCTTTTGTTTACACTTGCACAGTTTTCTTGTTTTTGTGCTCAATTGGGAGTACGGATTGAACTATGAGCTATGAATCTAAGGCTTGGTCACAATCTGATTTCACCCTTGTTAGATACCAGATTAACATATGTTGCGCGCAGATTTACTGTTATTATCTATGATTATCTATGATTAACTATGAATATCTATTAAACTTGATTTCTCACCAACACGCAAGTGTTTGACGTTTATTTTAACACATGTTCAGGTTTGCAGTAGCTGCTTTGAAGCTTGGGGACACATAGGATGTTTACTTTTGTTTTGGACCTAGATTTAAAATGTAACAAGACAAGTTTATGTTATTTGAATATTATGCTTTATAAATATATTGATTTATGTTGATTTATGTTCTTTATTTTCCCCGCTGCGCGTGCGCGATAAAATGTGTATTAATAAATATTGACACCAATAGTGTCGCGAGTAATGAAGCAATATGTGGCGCCCCGATGTATAATCCGCCTTCGGTCGGGGTGTTACAGGCCATTCCCCTGAGGGTGGTATACTGAAGTGAAGATTTGGTTGATGCGCAATTCCTTGAGCCAGCTGGATATCTTCCTGTCAGTGAATTGTTTGCCATTGTCGCTCACAATTTCCATGGGCAAGCCAAAACGGCATATGATGTGGCTCCAAATAAATTGCTTCATCGCCTCGGCTGTGATTTTTGCTAGTGGCTTGGCTTCAACCCATTTTGTGAAATAGTCTACCGCCACTACCAAAAATTTTACTCGCCCTTGCGCTTGCGGTAGGGGACCCACAATATCGACTGCCCATTTGTGGAAAGGCCATGCGGAGGTCACCGGAATCAAGTTGTTCTTTGGCCGCATGGTGTTTGGCGCATAGCTCTGACACGCTTTGCATTTTTGGATCTCTTTTAACGCGTCCAAGTACATGCCTGGCCAATAGTAACCTGCGCTCATTGCCTTGGCAACCACCATGCGCGGGCCAGCATGTATTCCACAGATTCCTTCGTGTATCTCTCTGATCACATAGCTTGCTTCCTCAGCATCTAGGCATTTCATGAGTGGTCCAAGATAAGAGCGTCGATATAATTTACCACCAAGCAGTTCATAGTTCTGCGACTTGTGTCTTGTCTTCCTCGCCTGTGCGCGATCGTCTGGTACCTTTCCCTCCTTCAAGATTTCCATTATTGGAGTTATCCATGATGAAGGTGTTGTATGAATTACAAGGACAGACTTCGCTCCCACCGACGGGTTGCTCATTACTTCTACCCTGACATCTTTGCCAAAGTGATCGAAGCTGGTTGATGCCATCTTACTCAGCGCGTCAGCAGACTTGTTTTCACTGCGCAGAATATGTATGATTCTGAAGAAGTCAAATTGCTCGATGAGCTTTTTTGCCTGCTCTAGATACAGAGGCATGGTGTTCTCCTTGGCATCATAAAGGCCATTGACCTGTGCTGCTACCAAGTATGAATCAACATGGGCCTCTAGCTTTTTAACTCCGAATTTGTGCGCGATGCGCAGGCCAGCCAGCAGGGCTTCATACTCAGCTTCATTGTTGGTGCTCTTGAAATCCAACCTGATTGCATAAGTATACTCATGATTTTCTGGATCCACCAGTTTGAGGCCTGCGCCGGACCTTCGTTGTTTGAAGCTCCATCAGTGAATAATCTCCAAACATTTTCTTCATCATTGGCTCGCGGAGGGTCTACCTCACGCTGAGCCTCTTCAATTTTTCCTTCGGGGATTTCTGCGATGAAATCAGCTAAGACTTTTCCCTTTATTGCTGGACGGGGCTTATAGGCGATCGTGTGCTCTCCTAATTCCAGCGCCCATTTTGTCAGCCTTCCTGAGAGCGCGGGACGCCGCAAGACTTGCTGGATGTTGTAACCAGTCAGAACTTCAATAGGATGACCATTGAAATATCTATGAAGCTTGCGCGACGCGTGTGTTAGTGACAAAACTAACTTTTCCATGATGGAGTAGCGCGTCTCAGGATCTGTCAGCACCCGACTCACATAATATATCGGTGTTTGGATTCCCTTGCGATCCACCAACAACACTGCGCCGATGGCGCGTTCTCCTGCTGACAGGTACAATGTTAGAGTTTCGCCAGGAAGTGGAGCTGTGAGCGCGGGCAGATTTATCAGACATTCTTTTATCTCATTGAAAGCTTGCTCAGCCTCAGGCGTCCACTTGAATTGGCTTTTCTTTAGGCAATTTCTCAATGTGTTAACGAATGGGGTAGATTTGCTTGCATGGTTCGCTAGGAACCTGTTGATTGATACCAATCTACCATTCAACTTTTGAACTTCTTTCATGGTGGATGGCGAGGGCATGTCAAGGATGGCCTCCACCTTCTCTGGGTTCACCTTGAACCCATCCTTGGTGACCATTACACCTAGAAATTTCCCCTCTTGTACGCCGAAAGTGAATTTGCTCGGGTTGAGCTTCATGTTTACTTCCTTTAGGCGCGAAAGGGTTTCTTCGATGTCTTTGAGCAATTGTTTTTCCTCCCTGCTTTTAATCACCAAATCATCCACGTAGACTTCTAGGTTTCTTCCAATTTGCTCGTTGAAAACAGCATCCATAAGTCTTTGGTAGGTGGCTCCTGCATTCTTCAAACCAAAGGGCATTTTTGTGTAACAGAAAACACCCTTGTCGGTTCTGAAGGCAGTCTTGTCCTCGTCTTGTGGTGCCATTTGAATTTGGTGATAGCCCTTATAGGCATCCAGAAAACATTTGAGCTTAAATGGCGCCACGGAGTCCACCTTCGCGTCAATGTTTGGGAGGGGGTAACAATCCTTTGGACATGCTTTGTTGAGGTCTTTGAAGTCAATGCACATCCTCCATGACCCGTTGCTCTTCTTTACCATCACAGGATTGGCTACCCATGTCTGGTATCGTATTGGGCGGATGATGTTTGCGCGCAGTAGATCCTCTACTTGCTCATTCATGGCCTTCGCCTTCTCATCCCCCATGACTCTCTTCTTTTGAGCAATTGGCTCTACAGACTTGAACGTGTTGAGAGAATGTTGCGCCAGGTCTCGCGGAACCCCAGTCATATCAGAGTGTTGCCACGCGAAGACCGACATATATGTTGTGAGCAATCTTTTCATTCTCAACCTCGTGTCGTCTGATATCGTAGCTCCAATTGTGATTGTTTGCTCTGGGAATTTTGGGTTGAGAATCCATTCCTCTGGCGCGCTGTCTGCCATTGGAAGTTTCATTCTCCCTTCCCGTGGTGTACTTGTCACTGCGCACAAATGATCTCGGTATACGAACGTTACACCTGTTGGTGTTGGGAACCCCAACGCGCCGTGCGCTGGCGACGGTATGGCGTTGAATTGGGCAATCGTTCCTCTACCCAAGATCATATTGTGGCATGAAGTGGTGGGCAAGACCAAGAAGTTGACAATTTCGGCTCGCTTGTGTTTCTCATACCCCATAGTTAGTTCAAATTGTATTTGACCTAGGGGGTGAATGATTTCGTTTGAAACACCAGAGATTGGTGCATTCACAATTTCGAGCCTTGCTTGGTCTGCTGGATCCAACTTCCTGAAACATTGCTCATACATGATGTCTGATTCACTGCCAGTGTCCACCAGGACTTTTGACACTTCATAATGAGCAATGTGTGTAGTGATGACTAGAGGACTGCTGATAGAAGGGCCTCCCCTGATTCTTGGGAAGATTACTTGTTGCTCGCGCCAATCTCCTTGGACTTGCGCGCTTCTCTTTCTCGATCGTTGCCCTTGCCTTCCTCTCTCGGCTACACAGATTCTTTTGAACTTTTTGTTGGCTGGGGCTCCTTCTGGTTGTTCATTTTCTGGTCTTGGGTTTTTCACCAGGTGAGCCAACTTGCCTGATTTCACATCTTTTTCAATTGCATCCTTCAAATGGTGGCATGCATCAGTGTTGTGCCCTGTGGACTTGTGAAACTCACAATACTTGCCACTGTTTGATGGTCCCTTATAGTGTAGTGGCTTGGGGCTTTTGAACTGGACATTCTCAGTGCTTAGCACTTGTGAAGGTGTTTTAGTGAGGGGGGTCCATATTCTTGGTAGAGGTCTGTTAGGATCTCTGCCACCTTCCCTCTTGTCACCCTCTCCGCGATTACGAATGTCTTTTTGGGGCTGGGGTGAGCTTGGTTGCGCCTGCTTTTCTGCGGGAGAAAAACTGGTTTGTTGCAACCTGGACCATACAGAGTTTTGTTTGCCCCTTCTTTCGTTGTTGTGCGGTGCCTCTGCTTGATGCCCTCTTTCTCTTGCTCTATCTTGGGCAATTTGTTTTTCATTTCGCGCGAAGACTCGAGATGCTTCCATTAGCTTAGCCCAAGTGGTTGGCATGCCATCTCTGCTCACGAGAGCTCTGCGGAGTTGATCACTGCGCGCACCTTGTATAAAGGCCACACGCAAGAGTTACTCAGTGATACCTCCAATGGCAAGAGATTCCTGATTGAAACGAGTTATGTAGTCTTCAATCGTTTCATCATTCCTGCGCACGCAGTGCATGATGTCATCAGGGTCGCGCGTGTGTCTGCGCTGCTGTACGAAGTGAGCTTGGAACTTTTCCAACAGCTCTTCGAACCCATCGATTTGTCCAGTCGGCAAGCTTTCGAACCAGACACGCGCCGCGCCCGTAAGGTAGCGAGCAAACATGTGACACCATGTTGGCATCGTCCAGCTTTCTAGGTTTCCAGTGTTATAAAAACCTTGTAAGAAATCGTCTGGATCTGTTGTGCCGTCATATTTGCCCAAACCACTTGGCATCTTGGTTTTGTGCTGAATGGAAGCCTTCGCGATGCGCTCAGTGAATTTTGAATGCTTCACCAAGATGGCTGGCCTGTATGGTGTGGTTACATCCACTTGCCCTCTCACTGGTGGGCTGTACGGTGTGTACAGATCCATATCGGCTTTGACTCCAGGCGCCATGTTGATGTGCGCGCGAAGCTGTGAGCCTCCTGCATGAGTATCTCGCGTCTTCCTCATGCTGTGCACTTCTTCATCACTAAACTCAGCGTGTTCAGTGTGAACAGAGTGACCATCTTCCGGCGCGCGCGCCCTTTTTGTTGTTCCTTGAATGGTTTGCTTATCAAACGCGAGCCTTTGTGTTAGGTCGGCTAACTTTTTGTGTTTGACCAGCTCATTGTACTTGTCCATTAGACGTCGTTGCTCGTTTATGAGCCATTCTTTAGGGTCATTGGTTTCATCTTCTGGACCCATTGGTCCTTTTTGTTTTGCGCCGGTAAGATTTTGGAACGTGAGATCGTCTGGAGGAGTTTCAGTCTGGCTATGAGGAGTTGTGATGAAGGGATGGTTACTGGTGGTGCGCTGAATCACGCGGCACCCTCAGAAACTGCTGTCCCTCATTAACATCCTCACGCTCAATATCCTCCAGAACTTGATCGCTGTTACGAACACCAGAAACCATGGTGAAATTTTTTTTTAGAGAGAACTGATGAGATTTTGTTGCCGTTGTAACAGGTGATGGCGCCAATGAAGAAACGTGGATCGGATCACAGGTAGACGATCAACTTTCCTCGGGTTTGAGTATGCTACTTCACCGATGGTTCTCCGGAGTATGAGTTCTTCCACCTACAAAACGAGCAGCACCGTGAACTTACCCCTCAGAAAGGGACAGAGGGGTCCTCTTTGGGGTAACCCTCCGGTGTGAGAATAAGAGATTGTAGGAGAAGATAATAATAATCTGAGAGTAATGAATTGGAATGTATTTTCTTGCTTGTTGCTTACTCTTGCTTACCTCTCCTTGTGGAGGTGGTGTGGTATTTATAGTGCTAGGGTTTCCAATGATTGGGCTCAGACCCAATTAGGGCCTTTTTGGCCTCCTCCTATTGCTTTGCGCCACGTGTCCTTAGGACACCTGGTGCTTTTTTATTGATTATTCTCTGACCCAGGTATTTTACCTGACCCATGTGCAATCACGTGGTAGCACATGGGTTTTGCTGAGTTGTCCACCTTTCATTGGCAGCTGTCAACATCAGCATATTCTTATTCCTTAAAGGATACCTTCTGGAATGTTGTCTGACGTGCACAATCAAGGTTGTCCTTATCCTGATTTGGATAAGGACGAGGTTGATTATGTGCATGTGTGATATGCGCCTATCCTGAGGATGCGCAAGGTCTTCTCTTTATTCTCACGCGCAGATGTTTCATGCGCAGATGTGATATGCACAAGCATATGTAATATGCGCCACGCGCGGATGCGCCACGCGCAGATGTGATATGCGTGAGCATGTGATATGCGTCACGCGCGGATGCGCCACGCGCAGATGTGATATGCGTGAGCATATATGGTGCGTGAGCATGTGATACGCGTGAGTATATGTGATGCGTGAGCATATGTGATACGCGTGAGCATATGTGATATGCGCCATGCGCATAGGTTTTGGCTTTGTGCCTTCATAATATCTTGATTTCAAGCCTCTTGTCTATATCTTGTGGGTTGACCCGCCTCGCTCGATGTTGAGGCGGGTACATACCTCTTCAAGCAGCATTTCCGTTACTCTGCTTCATTACATCTGTTAATCGCTAGTGTTTGTGTGTTATAATTATGTGCTGGTAATAGTTGTTTCATGAATAATACATTCTCGTTTTATTAGATCTACAGTATTAGCAGCATTTCCGTTGCTCTGCTTCATTACACCTGTTAATCACTAGTGTTTGCGTGTTGCAATCTCGTCTGAGTTCATCAGATCTTAGTTGAATGGACGTGTTGTTAGATCTATCTGCAGCATCTGTGTTGATTACACCTGTTAATTAGTTAATAGTTAGGGTTTGTGCGTTATAATTTCGTTGAATTGATGTGATGTACAGCATTTGTGATTGAGTCCGCTAGGTTTTGTGTGAATTAATAACAGTTGTTACATGAATGCATTCTTGTTTAATTGATCTCCATGCAGCTTTTGTGTTGATCAAACCTACCTGTTAATTAATAGCTTGGACTTGTGTGTTATAATTCCATTTAATTAACGTGTTGTTTTTGTTGTACAGCATTGTACTACTGTATTCTTTTCAAGTATGTGCTTCTTGGCATATTCGCCGTCTCTCTGGATTTTACAGTCGGTGTGTCATGCGATTCCACCAGCGGTAAGCCATGTTTTCCATGTATATATATATAGTGTCTGTTTAATTTCAGTTTTTCTAAAGAAAATAGCATTTCTGAAACATTACATCATTTGTATCTATACTTTCTTCTTAATTGATGATGATAATTTTTATTTCTCTATCTATTGAAATAAAACCTGTTACATTCTAGGAAAAATTGCCACTTATGGATCATATATCTATCTATCCGAGAGCGCAAATGGAAATGACGACCACACGTCCTGGAACGCACTGGATTTCAAATATGTCTCACTGCTGGCATTACCTGACATGCTTAATCATAGTCATGGTTTGTCAAATTCCTTTGATCAGATATGGTGACCCACATTAACTACGGATGCTATTATATACAATCAGTTTTTTCATTTCTTCAGGTGGACCAATAGATCTGTTCCGTCTCGGGGATAGAGAGCAGTGTGTTAGTCCCGAGGGTCCTGCAAGATTTTTGGGCGTTTTAGAATCACTCCCTTCACACAATGTCAAAGAGAATAAAAATTCTTTTGAGAGTACCCATCCTAACACAAGGTTTCTTTTTTTATATAGTTATACCTTTTCTTCTTATTAAACTTTCTTCTTATTTTAACAGTACATGGCTAATAAATTTTTATAGATATATACTGAAAAAAAGATATGATCGAGGAGGATTTGGAGAAGTTTGGGTGGCTTTTCAATGGAATCATATTCATACCACTCATGACACTGAAAATCAAACTTCTGGTCCTCCAATTATACAATTGTGAAGCGTATAATGGTAATTCAGTTAACTTCTCTTTGGATTCATCTGTTTTTTTTATTAGTTTTGTATAGAGTTAATAAAATATATTCTCAGCTTTAACTATATACGGTTATCCAAGTCCAAAATGTATAGTACAGTATCACCATGTGTGATATTCTATAGCGTCGATTGACTGTTATGTGCTTTGACTTTCTCTTTTTCTGTAGTATGGTTTTATGGATTCAGAATTAATGAATGCCAAAAACTGAAAACAGGTAGAAAGGGGCAACATAGCTTACTTAAGTGGGATACGAGAGAAGTATTTTGGTGAGCTTTTTCTAGACATCTCTACATACTCGGATGAAGAAGGGCTGAAGCATATTGCAAGATATATTGAGTCTTTTGGGTCAAAGTCAAACGAGATATGGCTTGTGTTTCGTCATGAAGGTGTTTCTTTATCAACACTTCTGTATACAGCAGACGATATTGGAAGCAGTGATGGCACAACAAATGAAAATGATGATCATGTTAAACATGTTCGTATACTGCATCCGTCAAAATGGTGGCGTTGGTTGAAGACCACGAAGGCGGGTCAAGCGGAAATGAAGAGTCTCATATGGCAGTTGGTATGTTTGCTAATCGTTGTTAAAGAGTTTTCTTAACAATTCATGCATTCATTCTAAAGGGTTAAAAGCTCAAATAGGTGTCATAACAAACACGTATAAGGGGTCAAAGGGGTTAAAGTCTCCAAAGTGCTATTTGATAAAATAAGCTTAAAAACAACGAGTCAAAAGTCTCCAAAGTTCTATGTAATGCATAAAACCTCCTATAAATCATTATCTTGAGAAAGTTGGATTGTTTTTAACAATAATTTAATCAGAATTTCGGGTCACCTTATAACTCAACTCAGACACAGAGCGAGTGCTTTGATCCAAACCCATTTTTGCAAGTTCATAATATTTTAGCTGGTGCTCGATCTTTAGTTATATTTACTAACTTTTCACTCTTTTTCTTATTTTTCATCAGTTGATGACCGTAATATCACCCACAAGGATATCAAACCTGGTGAGAACATTACTCTCTTCTATGCAGAAGTGCAACTCAGATTGTGTTTCTTGTTTTTCTCTATAAAGATATTTTCCTTTTCTTTTTCATTCTATGCACTTAATTTCTAACCTGAATAAGTCTTTTGATAATTCTGCATCTTGGAGTTGTTTTTGTAACATTACATCTTCATGATTTAATATAAGCTTCTTTTAGTGTCTATTCTTACTTGGAATGCTAATATTCTCTGTTTGCCAGAGAAAACGGTCATTTGCTTTGAAGATCAATGCTTAAAAGGAAGCCCTAGAGGAAATGAAACTTATGTCACTAAATTGTATATCACTTTGACCTATGTTTCTTATATATTGACTTTGACCGTATATAATGTTGTTTACAATCTAATCGTTTGTGGTTTTTTTTTTTTCACAAGGCGCATTATTGACTTTGGTAGTGCAATGGATGAATTGACCGTAAAGCATTTATATGGGGCTGCTGGACCTTCTAGGTATCTTTATTTGTATTTTGTTGCTTTTATGTTATAGTTTTAAAAACATGATGCTATGAAGTCATCCCAATTTTGCCATTTGAATTTTTCTAAAAAGAATTTTGTAGTCTTCTTTGTTAGGTTTCCTCCTTCTCAACTTTGTTTGTGTTGGTACCATCTAGATCAAAAAATGGAATTTTACTCTTTTTTTTATAATAAATACCTTTGAATATTCTGTCTTAACAAACGAAAAGCAATATAACAATCTACACGGATGGTATACTATGTATCAATTTGGATGTGATCGATTTGCTATTTCCTTGTATATTTGTTCTGGATTTTACTGGTTTAGCATATTATTCATTTGAAAGTCATTATTGCATCTGACAGTAATTCTTTTTCCTAAAACATGTCTAATCTGATTGCCACCTTGCAGTTTGGCTGTTATGTTTTATTTACTTTTCATCTGATTCAATTAGATTTTATATCATTCTTTTATTCTTTGTCAGGAATGAGCAAACTACTGAATACATGCCTCCAGAAGCTTTTCTGAATGCTAGTTGGTATCATGGGCCATCAAGCATAACAGCAAAGTATGCCTTTTTTTATATATCCTGTCTTTGTGAAAAGCTCAACACTTGCAAAATGAGTTCCCTTTGCCTTGATAAGTCTTATGAAGCAAAAGTCCTAATTTTATTGTATGTTGAATTGTTGAAAGGTATGATATGTGGAGTGCTGGTGTTGTGATCTTAAGAGTTGTTTATAGGGTCACGAAATGTGTTTCAACTTGATGCCAGAACACTGACCCTTTTGGAACCACATCTTGATGGATGGAATGAAGGATTAAAGGAGATTGCTTATAAGTATGTCCCATCAAGCTCAAGATAAAAATAAGTATATTAATCCTTATTCAATAGCCAAACGGGTAAACTAAAATAAATAACATAAAGGTAAAAGGGTTGGAATTCATTCCAAATAATTTAGTGAATGAAAGCTCCTAATTCATACTTTGAAAAAGTATATTATTCTTGAAGTGATGCGGTTTTGCTAATCATATTTGATATGCTAATTATATAAGAAAAAAAAAGTTTGGTAAAAAGTCTTATGGCATGTATAAAAGCCATATTTTTTGACCCGTTATGTACCTCACTCGTGTTTCCAAATATTGGATGTGTTTTTCAACTTGTTTGTTTGTTAAGCTTGACAGTCGGTTGTCTGTTGTGGTGGCAGACTAAGGTCTTTTATGGAGTTATGCGTTTTGCCTCCGGGGAGTTCTGCGAAACTTTCTCACAATGGGGAGGTTAGTTGATCCTTTATCTTCTGAACATACAATTTCTACATGCATACCATAAAAAGGTCGATAAAGCTTTCGTAACTGACGTGGGACGATAATTTTATAATCTCAATTAACCAGCATCACTTTTCTTTTTTAATTCTATGTGTTCTAGTTGAATTTCTCATAAATTTAGAAAGGGAAGTAACTTCTGTATTCAGCTGTGTAAAGTTGAAGGTGGCAAAATTGGGCTGGTTTGGTAACGGGTCAAACATTAAAATATTTTCTAAATGACGGTTGGTTGATGTGAAACACTATTTTCTAAATGAGCCACAGTATGAGCTCAAGCAGCTGATCCTAGTAGCTCATGAGCGTTTCACGGTTTCACTTTCACCCCTAGCGCCTATTGTACTTTTGACTTTTGTATCGACCGGATGGCTTTGTACTAACTCTTAAATTTATTTTTGGATATAGAGATCGGGTTTGCCAGCTACATGGAAATGCTCTGAGGAATTCTTTTCAAATCAATTTAAGAGCAGAGATCCCCTTAAAATAGGGTTGGCTGCCACCTTATCATAATTCATCATATATTTGACAATGGCTTCCTACATACAGTTTTCATTTATTCTTTTTTCCCTTTTCTAAGCAGGTTTCCGAATGTTTGGGCTATGAGATTGGTACGCCAACTACTGGTTTGGGACCTGGTAAGTTTTGTTAAAACAGGGTTTATTAATATTTCTTTCACTAAAATCGGGTTGATTTGGGTCGTGTTTTATTTCAAAAGGGGGAGTGAAATTTGCCCAAATATTTTTAGTTTATCAAACCTCCTATATCTATCCTTTAAAAGATTTGGGTTATATTTATTTATCTATAAATAAATTTAAAAAATGGAGCTCAGCCCCACCCAACCCAGCCTGGACCTATTCGGTTTGTTTTGACCTGCGTTGAAAATGGCCCGTTTCAAACTCAAACCATTTGACCTTTTACCCCACTCATCCAACGGGCCGATCTTTCCACCTCTAATTAAACGATGCATCTGCTTGCTGCTTTTTGAATAAATAGTTTGGTAACTTCAAACTACTTATCTAAACATCTAATTTTACCTTTAATTATACAAAAGATTGCTGCAAAAAAGATAAAAAAGTTATAAGCAATAAGCAGATAAAACAGTTTTATTAAGCAATCTCAAAACAGCCTTCTAGCTCTTGCATATGCTTTTGGAGTTTCATTTATTATTGGAAATTGAACTACAGGAGGATCGATTAACAGCTGATGATGCTTTGAGGCATCCTTATTTCACACATCATACAACATGATGATCGATCCACAGGTAATAATTTTCACTCCATTGAGAAACAATTTAGCAAGTTGTGTAACTTCAAAATGTTTATATTTAGCTCTACTTAACTATTCACTCAACTTGTTTCCAGGTTCATGGTTTGTGAGCCCAACTCGTAAAATTTAGACCATGCTTTTACCACGTTTATACCGCATCTGTAAATGTTTTGATATATGAGCTAGGGTTATATGATGGCAATATCAATGGTTGTTGAGATATGTTCATATCTACACGAAACGATTTTACCGTTATGATTTTGGAATGGGATGGAATCTGTGAATAATTGTTGGATGCAATGCTAGGTGAGGGTTTTCTTTTAACATATGTCATCAGTTTTTTACACAATGTGAGACAAGTTTGATCATAACATGTTTAAATCCTTTGCCGACACAAACCGACTACATTTCAATTGTTCATGTCGCACGCATCCCAACAAAACTAAAAATTTAAGTGTATGATTAGACGCTTGAATGAAATAATGCTCGCTCTCCTTACACATGCCTCGCTTTCTCTTAACTTTTGGGTTGAAGCTTTACACACCGCGTGGTGGTGTTACCTTTATAACCTATTACCCGCTAAAGTTCTCAATTTTCAAACACCAATAACCACCCTTTATCACCGTCAACAGTCTTATGACCACCTTCATGTGTCCGGGTGTGCTTTTGCCAATTTTTGGGAGTACCGGCATCTCAACCGATCCACAGGAAAGGCCATATTGTCTCGACATGTCAGATTCTTTCTATGGAAGATGATTGATCTGTTTTATTCACCTCACATAATGACATAAGACTACATCAAACCCGGTATTTTCAAGAACCGGCACTGGGTAGGAACCGGTTTCGGACATAGTCAACAAAAGTCAAAAACCTGGTCGGGTATTTGACCGGGTTTTCTGGGCTTTTATCGGGTTCGGGTAGGGTCAGGTCCGGAGTATTGACCGCGTAGAGGTGGAACCGTTTCCGGAGGATCCGGGTATGGTTTTGGAACCGGGTTTTTTACCCACCTCTACCTCCATCCACGACCATCAACTCACACTTCACCCCTGGCCCATCATCCTCATCGGCCCACTTACCAACTCAATCTCCATCTCAGTCAACTCCCTCCGTGACCAACTTCTCAGACTTACAAAACTCGTTCCAAAATCACTCACTAAAGCTTTATTCGATCCTAATTGGCATGATGCTGTGACAGAAGAATATAAAGCTTTAATGGATAGTAAACCAACCTGTTACATGTTTAGAAGTGCAGGGGTCTTAAGTGTACTAGTTAGAAGTGGGGGGCCTGTTATGAAAATGCTGTAACTAACAGATAGTTAGGTTCGTTATTCGTTGTGTACTTAAACCGCCAATTCGTTAATGAGAAGTAGGCAAAAATTGGTAAATTCTTCTGTTATTCTTCTTTTACCTGTCACAACTCAACCACCATCATCATCATCATCATCGTACTCAGTATATCCCACCAATAGCAATGCTATGGTAGGGTCTGAGGAGGGTAAGATGTAGACAGCCTTACCTCTATCCCATAGGGATAGAGAGGCCGCTTCCGGTGAGACCCCCGGCTCGATAGTAGTTTTGCATCAAGCCTTGGACATAAGGCACATAGCACTCAATCATCGGGACACCGGCTGATCGGTGCATGTGCCCTTGTCTTTCGGCTATCAACGCCACCACATGAAGCCTGATTAACCTTCCGCCACTTTTAACGTTATTTTCACGAGATTAGTAAAATAACGTTAAAATTAGTGCAATTTTACTTTTGCCCACCCGAGGGTTCACACATATATACATTATATGCGCGCACCGCAAGCAGGGCGTTACAACTCAACCACCATAAAAGTGCTAAATGGTTAAACAAAGAAAGAAGATGGGCATAGTTAAATTTATGAGAAGAAATAAAGAATTTTTTTTTTAGAAGTGGTGCTAATTTCAAACATTTAATCACAAGGGGTGTGGGGTATTATTTTTAATCATAAGAGGGGTTTTTGGGGTTAGTATTGGCGAGTAATAAATAATGAAAAGATTTATGTCAGATCAAGAGTTAATTGCTATTAATAGTGGCGAATAAAAGTTAATTGTCATCGCTAGTGGCGAATAAACGCTAATTGCTATTGCTAGTGATGAATCAGAGAACTAAATTTCAAAGAAAACCAAATCTGTCTATTTCATTCATCAGTTTCGGTACAAAAGAGGGAGAGTTCAAAATAACCACCCACCTAGCTTATATTTAGGGAAATGAAATACAACTGCTTTGAAAAGTCAAATGAAAGAAAATAACATAGAAATAAAATTAGCTTGGAAAATAAAAACAATGACACATTATGTAAAACGTGGGTTTTGTGAATGGAACGAGTTTTCAGGTGTTGGGTTCTGCCTGCGTCAAGCTGAGCCAAGTCAACTCCGTCTAAACCGGGTCGTGATAATTAGGTGCTCCAGTTAGTTTCTCGAACGTGTGGCTAACATTTGGTCATCTCCCGAAGTTGACCAATTCACAAACTTCTTGTCAAAAATGTATTTCTCCATGGAGACTTAAATGAGGAAGTCTATATGTTTCAACTTTCAACCATGGTCTTCACATATGCTTCCAAGTCCCAAACACTTGTGCCAGCTAACAAAATCAATATAATTCTATAAAGCCTCAAATAAGCCCCTTGGTGTGATCCTTTGCCAAATATATTACGAAGGGGGTGTTTGGGTGAGTTTTTAAAACTCACTTATTTGCTTGTTGAAAAGCAAAATGTGTTTGGCAAAGCTCCTCCAAAAACTTCAACTTGGAGCTTTTCAAAAGTTTTTTTTTTTTTTTTCCATCATAATCGAAGTTTTATATAATTTACTATAAAACGATTACAATAAAGTTGTTTTTGCTTTTCAAAAAGCAAATAAGCAAAAAGGCAATTTTAAAAGCTCGCCCAAACACCCCTAAGTGCGGTTTATAGAGTACGGTTAGTGATACCTCACTATATGTCTACAAAAGGGTGACAAATGGCTTATTTACTTTTCTACTTAGATGACATTATCTGATGCAGTTTTGGAAGCGATCAATGGCTTGAGAGACTCATGATTAATCAAAAGACGATAAATTGAACCGAGGTTCCAAGAATATTGTTCTCATGATAATAAGCTTAATCAAAAACTCATAAACTAAACAATGATAACCCTATTTATACTAAATATGAAAACGATAAACATGGAAACGAGATAAACATAAAAATAATAAAGATATTAAAAATCTGAATTCAAATAAGGAGATATCTTGCATCATACTCCCCGTCTTCGAAAAAAAAACTCGTCCTCGAGTTTTGTCTTTGAACCCAAGCCACCTGGATCAAAAAGAACATCAACTCGATTCATAATCATTACCACCATGACCCACCCAAAGAGCTCAACTTCATAGTACACCACGTCTCGCTCTAAAGTTGTACAACCGAGGTCTATTGGGTTGTCGGGTATCTTTACCTCTTTCTCCCCATCCTCTAAAAAGACTCGTCCTTGAGTCTTGTGAACTTCGAAAAAATCACTAACAACCGGAGATAAAAGATCGACGACTTTATACTTTATTAACCCAGCATTATCTTGATCATTTAGATTTATTGGCGCATCACCATGTTTCTTAATTAAAGGTCCACATCGACTAAATCCATGTAAAGGACGCGGGCACCCATAATTCAAATCTATGTTATCTTCTTTTACAATGGGGCCCACTATATTATTATCATTTTTTTTACTTGCAATCAGGTTTGAAAAGAAGATATTATTCTCCCTATTATTGGTAGGCATATCCACAAATGTGGCAATCTCATTTTGAACTTCCTTATAATTAGCAGGTTCCATGTTTAGGGATAAATTGTTCAACTCCCCCATGATTTTCTCCTCAATAAGTGGGATTTCCGTAGCCACCAGATCGCCACCAGATCGCCACCAGTAGCTTCTAACTTTTGCATCACCTTACCACCCTTAGCCACCATTGCGACACTAGAGACCACCGCATCACTACCCACGTCATCCAAACATGCTTCCTCATCCCTGTAGTTGTCAAACACGGGTGGCAAATTGTAGCTAAAATCGCCACAGGAAGGATCCACAAATACACAGTCATCTTCATTATAATCAATTCTGTCTTCATCAAAGACGGGGTTGTCTTCCGACACTTTCTGGATAAATTGGTTCAAATAATAGGCGCCCCTTTAGAGATAGGGGTGAGCGGCAAGCAGCCCCTTGTATAGGGTTCCAAACCTATGGATGACGGCTAAACGGCTGCTGCTCTCCGTCTCCTCCTTCGTCCCAGACGACGGTGTTTGACTCGGTTTCCGTCTTGCACATTCCCCGATGTAACTCGAGATCGCGGACTCGTTTTCGGAGCCGTTCGATCTCTTCAAGATCACGGACTCATTGTCGGAGTCGTTTGATCTTCTTAAGATCCCATGGGTCGGAATAGACTCCACCGCTGCCTCGGTCGGCGACTCTGCGAGTAGGACGTCGATCTTCTCCACACGCACATGAATAGAAAACACTCGTGTCGTTGCCTTTGTCGGCACATCTACGAGCAAACAAGTATTCACGTTCATGTCGAGCCATTTGAGAACCAAAAGCTCTGATACCAACTGATGCAGTTTTGGAAGCGATCAATGGCTCGAGAGACTCATGATTAATCAAAAGACGATAAATTGAACCGAAGTTCCAAGAATATTGTTCTTATAATAATAAACTTAATCAAAAACTCATAAACTAAACAATGATAACCCTATTTATACTAAATATGAAAACGATAAACATGGAAACTAGATAAACATAAAAATAATAAAGATATTAAAAATCTGAATTCAAATAAGGAGATATCTTGCATCATTATCCTAACGGCTTCCGATGACCCTTTTCTTTGAGAAGTTATTGCCACTTATATCGCATGAATATGCTATCCGATCTAGGCACGCTACACTATTTTCTTAGGATTTGATGCCACCGACATACTATCTCAAGCTCACATGTATATTTCAAGCCATGCTCGACACCCATTGACACCTCATCAAAGCCAAGTGCTTCTATCCGGGACTTATTACCCAAGGCTAAGTAGCACGGGAACGGGTACGGGACTAGGATACGGGGACGTTACGGGTACAGGAAATGGCAAAAATCAAAAATCCAAGAAACGGGTACGGCAAGGGTACGGCAAAATTTTTTAAAAATATATATATATATATTAAACAAACTTCAAAATAGAGAGGGTTAAATGTTAAAATGTATAACCTAATCTAACACTTTTTAATTTTTTTTATGTAAAAGTTAATAAATTTTAGGGACTAAATGCAAACAAATAAAAGATCAAGGGTTAAATGTTAAAATTTATAATTATTCAACCCTAAACCCAGGCTCCTTTCTTCTTTCTTCTTCTGCAACCTCCTTTCTTTCTTCCTCTTCCTCAATGGTTTTCCGGCAAAACCATATCACCAGCGCCAGAACGTCAATTTTGTCCTTTGTCCTTTCAAAGGAAACGTTTCTGAAACTTTGATTAAGCAGTACCCAAGCCCGGAGGCGTTTTACAAGCCGTCCCTAATTTTCAGAATCGGCCGGGAAACGTTTCAGCAGCGTTTCGCCGGCGTATCCGTCCCCAGGCTGTCCCCGGGAGGGGGACTCAACCATGCTAGGCGTTTCCGTGCAACATAGACCCAAAGGTACCTTGCATCGCCAACTAGTCGGGGCGGGTTCTACCAACGCCGTACAACATAATGAGGTGACAAAAATTTAAAAGAGAAACATTTGTTTGTTTTGCTTTTAATATATATCACCTCATCAATTTGCACCATGGGTTCCACAACCAACCAAAAAGAATGGACTGTAGAGTGTAGACACACCTGGTCAATAGGGCTGTCCAAACCGCTTGTCGCTCGAACTCGTTCGTAAATTGCTCGCTCGTTTTTTCGCTTGATTGTAAATGAGCCGCTCGGTTCGGTTTGTAAATGAGCCAATCAATGAGCAAAAGTCTGCTCGGTTCGGTTTAGTTTGGCTCGAGTATTTTTAATTTATTTTATATATAATTATATATGAGCAAATATATAAATATATAGACAACACACGTTAAATATAAGTATACAATTTTTTAAACCCTTATAAATTTTTCATATTTCATCAATTTTATAGTTCATTGGTTTAATTCAAAGTTTCAGAATACTAAAGTTTGTTTGCATTTTTATTATATTTCACTTCAAGCATCTTTCTTCTAAAAATTTACGACCTATTACACGCTTGTCTAAAAACTACTATTTGTTTACAAAATATATTATTTACAAACTTCAAACTTGTTTCTTATTGAAATTTTTAGAGTGAGAAATAATTGATGCTCGAAAATCGCTCAATGTTTGATCGAAAAATGCTCAATTCAATTTTGGCTCGTTTCAGTTTTCGTTCGGTTCGAATTTCAGCCGTTCGGTTCGGTTGTAAACGAGCCAAGCAGAGCAAGCCTTCGCTCGGTTTGGCTCGTGAACAGCCCTACTGGTCAATAAGGCTTGCCATTAGGCTCAACTGAGGCTCCTTGTTTTGGGCCGTGATATACTGATATTGAGTGAAGGTAATAGCAAATCAGGGTTATTATGCGTGAAAATACAGAGGTTTAAAATAGTAAAATTTTAAAACAGGGAATGAAAGAATAAAAAACAGATAATGTTATTATTGACATTGAGTACCATTCAGTTTAAAACCAGCTTTAAATAGAGAACTGGCAGAACCTCATAATACACTTCTAAGAAGTGCTTTTCTGATTTAACGAGAGAGAGAATGGGAAACGCGGTTAAATAACCAGTTTCTGTTTCAATTTAAACCAGAAAAGTACATTTCGTAAAGAAATCGTGTGCCTTAAAATATAGATATATACAGAACCAATAAAACAAACATTTACAGCGCGAAGAAAAAAACGTGGTCTAAATCCAATAATGAGTTCACCTAAAAAACATGAAAACCTGGAAACAAAATAAAGGTTGAATTAAGTAAATTGGAAAAAAAACAAAAAAAAAGGAGCTGAAAAGGAAAAATGCAAAACATCTTCATGTATTTCAAATGTTCACAACTTCCTAAATTGTTTAACTTAATAAAGTAATTACAATTTTGAATCAATCAATCAATCAATCAATCAATCATGCCCAGTAAAATCCCACCGACAGCAAAGCTATAAGTAGGGTCTGGGGAGGGTGGGATGTAGGCACACCGTACCTCTATCCAAAGGAATAAAGAGGTGGCTTCCAGAGAGACCCTCGGCTCTAAGTACATGTGTATGAAACAAAATAAAGGAAATCAAAGTTTAACCGTTATATAAAAACTACTACTAATTATAATAATATTAATAATAAGATCACAGTTTAGCAGCTATATAAAAGCTAATAATAATTATAATAATAATAATAATATATGTAAGGGAAATACCATTATGGTATGTGACCTAAATAAGTTAAGTCTAAGCCCTAAGGTATTCAATTCTCTCTAAAAATCCTTAACTTTAATTCTACTTCTCCACGAATTCCTATCCTCAACCATGTCCTCGGAGAGGTTTAGGTCTATCAAATCATGCCTAATCCTCTCATCCCAAGTCAATTTCGGTCGTCCTCTACCCCTCCTCCCCTCTATAGTAATGTTTTCTACGGATCTAACAGGATTCGTCGTCTGTCTTCTCTTTACATGTCCAAACCATCTCAATCTCCACTCTCTTATCTTGTCTGCTATGTTCGCCACCCCTAATCTCTCGCGAAACACAACGTTTCTTATTCGGTCTAGCCTTGTGTGCCCACACATCCAACGTAGCATTCTCATTTCTGCTACCTCCAACTTCCGCACTTGTGCCTTCTTGATGGCCCAACATTATGTTCCATATAGCATTGCAGGTCTAACTGCCACCTTATAGAATTTTCCCTTTAGTTTAGTCGGGAAACTCTTGTCGCACAAGATACCTGTGGCTGCTTTCCATCTACACCATCCTACCTGAACTCGGTGGGTCACATCACTGTCTAATTCCCCATCGCCCTGTACAAATGATCCTAAATACTTGAACTTCGTTACCTGCGGGACCACCTGCCCTTCAACTGTGATCTGTGCGTCTTCATTTTCGTTTATCCCACCAAAATCACAGTGGAGGTACTCCGTCTTAGATCGGCTAATCTTTAAACCTTTTGTCTCTAAGGTTGTTCGCCACTCCTCAAGCCTCATGTTTAGATCTTGTTTTTTCTCAGCAAGTAACACAATATCGTCTGCGAACATCATGCACCACAGGAGAGTCCCCTGAATCGACTTTGACAACTCATCCAAGACTACTGCAAAAAGAAACGGGCTCAACGCTGACCCCTGGTGAAGACCTACCTCTACAGGAAAGAAATCAGTATCCCCCACTGGCGCACGGACACTTGTTTCACTCCTGGTATACATATCCATAATTATCTCTATGTATTTCCTGGGTACTCTTCTACCCTCCAAGCACTCCCAGAGCACCTGTCGTGACACACTGTCGTAGGCCTTTTCTAGGTCAATAAACACCATATGTAGATCACGCTTCTTCTCCCTATACTTTTCCATTAATCTTCTTATAAGGTGTATTGCCTCTGTGGTGGAACGCCCCGGCATGAAGCCAAATTGGTTGACCGTAACCTGAGTTTCTCGTCTAAGTCTAACCTCAATCACTCTTTCCCATAGCTTCATAGTATGACTTAGTAGTTTGATTCCTCGGTAGTTACCACAACATTGGGCGTCTCCTTTGTTCTTATAGATAGGAACTACAACGCTGCTCCTCCACTGGTCTGGCATCTTACCTGATTTGAGAATACTATTGAACAGAGTAGTTAACCACATGACTCCTTCCTCCCCCAGACACTTCCACACCTCGATGGGTATGTTGTCTGGGCCAACCGCCTTAGACCTTCCCATCCTCCTAAGTGCATCCTTCACCTCTTCTCGTGTGATCCGTCGGCAGTAGCAGTTGTTCGATTGTTGTCGTTGAAAGTTTGTGTTGTCATGTTCTTCTTGGTAAGCTCTCCCATTGTTAAAAAGATTGTGGAAGTAGGTTTGCCATCTTAGCTTGATGTCCTGCTCCTTGACCAGTACATGCCCATCTGTATCCTTTATGAACTTCACCGGTCCTAGATCTTGCCTTCTACGCTCCCTGGCTTTGGCAATCTTAAACATAGCATGTTCCCCCTCTTTTGTTTCTAGACTTTCATACATCCGTTTAAAGGCCGCCTTCTTTGCTTCCGCCACTGCCTTCTTCGCCTCTATCTTGGCCGTTTTGTAGTTGTCCCTCAATTCCACTCGCTCCTCCTCATTCGTGCACCTCATTAGCTCCCTAAAACATCCTTGTTTGTCCCTTATCTTGTCTTGCACTGCGTCATTCCACCACCAAGACTCCTTATGCCCACTTGTCTTTCCTGTTGTGACCCCGAGAGTCTCCTTTGCTACTTGGATGATCTTTGTCTCCATAGCTTCCCATATATGAGTTGAGTCCCCATTTAGTCGAGCCCGCGTATGCAGTATGAGTTTATCCTTAAACAGTAGGAGATTTTCGTCCTTCAAATTTCCCCATCGAATTCTCGGTGTACCTTTCTTCTCTCGAACAGTCAGCTTATTTCTGAAGGCTATATCTGTCACTAGTAGTCGATGTTGAGTCACAACTGCCTCCCCAGGTATGACTTTGCAGTCCTTCCACCAACGTCGGTCTCCTTGCCTCATCAAAAGGTAGTCAATTTGCGTGTCGCGTCCGCCACTGCTAAAAGTGATTAAATGAGAATCTTGTTTCCTAAAATAAGAATTTATAATACCTAGGTCATGTGCCACCGCAAACTCTAGAAGATCTGTTCCGGTCTCATTCCTATCACCAAAACCGAAACCCCCATGTACGGCTTGAAACCATCGTTAGCCTTACCAATGTGTCCATTAAAATCACCTCCTATGCAAATCCTCTCCCCCCTAGGTATGCCCCCTACCACTGCGTCTAGGCAATCCCAAAATTCTCTCTTTTCTTGATCCCCTAGGCCTACATGAGGCGCGTAGGCGGAGACTACTGCCACTACTTCCTTTCCTAGTACTAATTTCAACACCATAATCCTGTCATTATATCTTATCACCTCCACCACACTAGTGTGTATTTCCTTAGCCACTAGAAATCCCACTCCATTCCTAGCTCCATCAGACCCCGAGTACCACAACTTATACCCATTACAGTCAGCCCCTCTATGTCCTTTCCACTTAGTCTCCTGAAGGCATGCTATCTGAACCCTACGTCTTTTAAGCACATCTACCAATTCTAGCAACTTACCATTTAATGTTCCTACATTCCAAGAAGCCAAACGCAATATACGCTCCCTATCTTTACTCTTCCCTATCTTTACTCTTTCCTACACCCCTCGTTTCAAAATTACAATTTTGAATCATAGTTCTTAATCACACCTAATAAATTAACTACTGTATGAAACTGAAAAAAGTATAGAAAATATGTCAAACGCAAATGTACATTTTGCAAATTATACTGAAAGCAATGATAAATAGGGATGAGTGGAAAAGAGTACCTGCTGAACATCATGTAAATCATTGTGTTCTGTGTGTAAAATAAGGATGCCTCAAAGCATCATCAACTGTCAATCGATCCTCCTGCAGTTCAATTTTTAATATGAGAAAACGGGTCGAGATTGCCACCTCTATTATTAATAAATATTTTCTTTTATTTGTATTAGTTACCGGATCCCAACATAGTAGTTGGCGTACTAATCTCAAAGCCCAAACATTTGGAAACCTGCTTAAAAGAAAGAAGAAAACCACATAATATTAGAAGCCATTAATGTTAAACATTGTGTATGTATAACTAATTATATTATGAACCAACCCTATTTTAAGAGGATCTCTGCTCTTAATCTGACTTGAAAAGAACTCCTCAGAGCATTTCCACGAAGCTAGTGAACCCGATTTCTAAATCCAAAGTATAGACTTTAATTAGTACACAAGAAAGACCTCAAGCTTAGAAAATAAAGGATCAACTAACCTTCCCATTATGACCCCAAGAAAGAAGATGCTTTGTGGGACTCCCCGGAAGCAAAATGCATAATTCCATAAATGACCTTAGTCTGCCACCTCAGCAGATAACCAACTGTCAAGCTTAACAGGCAAGTACAAAAACACACCCCCAATATTTGGAAAAGCGAGTGACCCAAATAAAGGGTAAAAAAGATGACTGGCAACCCTTTTTGAACCTTTTGCTTGTTAGCTAACCTTTATTGATTTATGTTACCCATTTGACCATTAAGTGAAATAAAATTTTATGCGTTTATGTTAATTTGTGCTAGATGGGACTTACTTATAAGCGAGCTCCTTCAATCCTTCATTCCAGCCTTCAAGATATTGATCCAAAAGAGCACGCGTTCTGGCATCTATTTGAAACGCATTAGGTGATCCTATAATCAACTCTAACATCACAACACCAACGCTCCACATGTCATACCTATCGAAAATTCAACATACAATAAAAATAGAATAAAATAAACCGGTACCTTTGCTTCATCAGATTTATCAAAGTAAACGGAACTCATTTTGTATGTATAGAAATTTTCACAATGCGTATAAGGAGGCAGTAAATCGGGGGGCTGGTAACATATTAAAACGCATAAATATTATGTATGGGGCCAAGTTGACTTGAAACACTTTTTTCTGACTTTTTATCTTTTATATACAAACTTGTGTTCTACTATGATTACAAAATTTATATTATTTCAATAATAATCTGTTTTTTGATTATTATAAAGGTTTCAGGCATTAAAATAATACCTGGCTGATTTTCAACCTATTTGGCATGTTTCCATTTTGCTATTTTCTGGCAAGTTGCCAAAATTGGCATAAATGAAACCAAATCGATACTTGTGTGACCTTTAAATTGTCTTAAAAGTTGGATGGTGTTGAAAAAAACTTGGGTGGCCAATGTATGTACATTAACCCTTTTCTCATTTCAGATATAGCATAACCCAAGTTGACTTGTTAAATAATTAAATGGGTCGAAATTGCAGAATGTAATTTTGGCAATAACAAGATATAATAGGCATACTTTGTAGTTATGCTTGATGGCCCATGATGCCAAGTAGCATTCAAAAAAGCTTCTGGAGGCATGTACTCGTAAGTTTGTTCATCCCTGACACAGAAATACACTTTCTACATAAATCACTGTATAACAACATCAAATACATCTCAAAGCAACAGACTAAAAAATAAAATACCTAGAAGGTCCAGCAGCCCCATATAGATGCTTTATGGTAAATTTATCCAATGCACTACCAAAGTCAATAATGCGCCTTGTGAAAGAAAACAAACGAGTAGATTATAAACATCATACCATTGATCAAAATCAACGTATAAGAAATAGAGATTACTGTGTAATACATTTTAGTAGCATAAGTCTCATTTCCAATAGGGCTTCCTTTTAAGCATCTTCCAGAATCCTGATCTTCAAAGCAAACAATCATATTCTCTTGCAAGAAAGAAAAAAAAAAGGAATGATGCATTCCAGGTCAGAGCATACACTAAAAGAAACATAATTTAAATCACATATTACACAACACTTATTTACTTAAAGAAATTCATAATTAGAAGTCATGTGCATAAAAGGAGGGAGAAGTATGTCTTTGTAGATGAAAACAAGAGACACAATCGGAGTTGCACTTTTGGTTAGAAGACGATAATGTTCTCACCAGGTTTAATATCCCTATGGGTGATGTTACGGTCATGACAGGATTTAAGCGCCAACAACTGATGAAAAATAAGAAAAGGCGTTAAAAGCCAGATCAGTAAACATAACCTGAATGATATAATAATCTTTTAACAACATTTAGCAAACATACCAACTGCCGTATGAGATTTTTCATTTCCTCTTGGCCCGCTTCTGAGGTCTTCAACCAACGCCACCAATTTGACGGATGCAGTATACGAACATGTTTAATATGATCATCATTTTCATTTGTTGTGCCATCACTGCTTCCAATATCGTCTGCTGTATACAATAGTTTTGATAAAGAAGTACCTTCATGGCGAAATACAAGCCATATCTCGTTTGACTTTGACTCGAATGACTCGATATATCTTGCAATATGCTTTAGCCCTTCTTCATAAGCAACCTTTACTGATAACGTACCACCCAAATATGAAGAGGCGTTTAGAAAAAGTTCACCAAAATACTTCTCGCGTATACCACTTAAGTAAACTGTGTTGCCCCTTTCTACCTGTTTTCAGTTTATGGCATCTAGTTAATTCTGAAAATACGGTACAAGACATCTAGATCTAGTGGAGTGCAGAAAAGTCAATTAACATAAAAGTCAACCAATGTGAGAGAATACTGGCATATGCAATACTCTTTATACTTCGGAGTTTAATGACTATAGTTGAAAGTGATAATTTATTTTCCTAGCCCTATACAGATTCTTGAAATTTTAATCATATTCAATACCAGTTTTAAGAAGGATGTTGCAACACTCAATACTTGTTTGTATTTTGTAATGGAAAATCAAGCTAAGAACTTATCTAAAACCTAGAACAAAAGGCATTTATGAAGGTGAAGATCACAAAATCTAAAAATAATCTTGAAACACCAAACTTTAAAAAATAACTCTCCATCTAAATAATAGTTTTCACGTGGATCACAACTTCTGTTATGAGGACGAAATTTAGTCACAGGCGTAAACAACATTACCATTATACGCTTCAAAATGAAAATGTTATCATTGGGAAGACCAGAAGTTCCATTTTCAGTGCCAAGATGAGTTCTATGAAATTGGAGTTTGTTCTTTACACTATGTTCTGAATCATTGCCTTGTTGGAGATAATTACAATGAAAAGCCACCCAGACTTCTCCATATGATCCACGATCAAATCTTTTTTTCAGTATATACCTATAAGAAGTTATTTAAAGAACATTATTAACCATAAAATGCTAAAAAGATTAGAAATAAAGAAAATGCATGACAGAGCATCAATGATACAACTTTTTTGCATGCGATCATAAATTAATAAAACGAAACCTTGTGTTAGGAGTGGCGCTCTCAAAAGATTCTTGATTGTGATTGACATTAGGTGTAGGGAGTGATTCTAAAAAACCCAAAAAACTTGCAAGACCCTCGGGATTAATGCACTGGTCTCTATCCCCGCCATTAGACCTCCCAAAGTGTAAGCACATCATTTGTTCACGGTACACGTTTAAAGGTCCACCTAATTTTACATAAGAAATTATAAACTGATTATAGCATCCACAGTTATAATTCAAGTTGCATGATACAGGTGGCAATTTGACCCATTTGCTTATCAATGAGTCAGTTAGGGATATGTTTTATCTCAAATTGGTCAAATAAGATAAACAAGCTAAAAGATAACCGAATCAAATGAATGGCTGTTACACAAAGTCCAGACGTAATGCATATAACCTCGTTAAAGTGTTTTGATTCAAAGACAAAAATGCTATTTGTTTTTGTAACATAGTTGGTACATTAACTATTTAATAAAAAATAGTTTGTGGGTCAACAAACCCGGACATGTTTCGATGTGAATTGAGATTCAAAACAACACGTTCTGCCTCATTACCCAACCTGCCCATCTTGCAGGCGTGCATGCATGAAAGTATGTAATAATGTAACCAACCAGGGTGCTTGACACTATTAAAGAACTAAAAGGAAAAAGGGAAAAAAAAAAAAGAAAAGGCCTACAAGAAGGAAAAAACAGAGAAAATAATATAAAGGAACTCGACTAACCATAATTTTGATTAAGCATGTCAGGCAAGGCTTGCAGTGAACCATAATCCTGCTCATCCTTCGAAATCCAGAACGTGCTGTCATCATTCTCATTTAGACTCTCGGATAGATAGAAATATCCGTCCGTGTCATGTTTTCCTTCAACCTAGTACAAAAAAGCATCAATCATGATTTCCAGCTTGGAACATAAATCTTATATGAATACACTGACATGCATCATTCAAAAGAAAAATATATTTTATGTCCAATATATGTGGACTATAAGAAAACTGGAAAATAGAGTACAATCATCACAGTCAAATTAAAGACATTGAAAACTATTTGATGGAGAGCTCTGTTTGTGAAAACCAAGTATGAACTGTCAAATATGTCTGTTAAATTAATGAGTTTGGACAGACCATGATGCTTTCATAAACTATACAATTCCAAGCACATTGACACCTATTGATAACGGAGTTTGAAACAGAAGGGGCTCACTAAATATTAAAACTGCCATGATAGTGCATTTACAGAACCATATAACACACAGATTAGCCTTACCAATAAACGTCCAAACTTGTCAATAACTGATTCACCATCCTCCGACCCTACAAACACAAGATTTTTTGCCATCAGCAAACAACAGTAAAAAGAGGTTAATAATGGTGTAACAACTAAACAGTCAGCAAAAAGAAGACCATATCCAGCTGAAAAATGAAATGTGGAAGATGTAAATATTTTGGTATCACTTACGTACTCGTTAGAAACAAATTTCATTAGTAACATAAGAAATAAGAAACTATAAATTCCATATTACATTGTGTACCAAGTGGAGATAAGAATCTACAATGATTCATAAATCTTGTAGAAAGCTGAAATAGTAAAATTACCAGACTGTCCCTCCACATAATTCTGCAGTTCAACTTCTTGGGATCGTTCAGTGGGCAGGGTTTCTAGCCTGAATGGAACTATAACAGCTGCCACATTATCCATACTGCCTCTTTCAAGAGCGGTATCAACAACGCAATCGGCTAATGAGTATGAGCACGAAGGACTGTATTGCAATTCCAAGGGGGTATGAGTATGTAATTCCCAGAATAGATCACAGACATCCTGTGGGCCCATCTTTTCAAGAACACCATCAGAAGTAGCCACCAAATAACTATCATTAGCTGTCAGAGGTTGCCAATCTGTCACCTCGGGAACAGATATAACACCAAAGCTGATGCAAAACAATGAAAACTAGGTAAACAATGGTTTCCAGTTAAAAGAAAGAAATTCAGCTGCAAAATGTGAAGTATCAATATAGGCAAATTGCATGAAAAGCAGAAAAGGTATGAACTTTGTTCTAATTCCTGTTTTGGATCACACACTTTAATTGTGTTCACAAAGAGGCTCACAATTTCAAAAAAATTTACTTTGAGTAATCTTGTAAGTTATACAGCTTTCAGGCACCATGTTAGAAGGGGGGGAAGTAGTCACGGTCAGGACTAGTACATGTTAGCCTCCAAGTAGGCCTGTAAACGAACCAAACAGTTGCCAAACTGTTCGTGAACCGTTCGGCGGGAAGTTTGTTTATGTTCCGTTCGTTCATTGATGTTCATGAACGTCCGTTTATGTTCGTTTATTTATGTTAGTTTATTTATGTTCGTTTATGTATTGATAGAAAATAATTAAATATTATCTGGATGAGTCATCTGCTTAAATGTTTTATATTTGTTAATTTGTGTTCATTTAAGTGTTTTCATTGATGTCCTTTTAGTTTGTTTGCGTTCATTTACATTTGTTCATATATGTTCATTTACCTTTGTTAATGTTCGTTTAGATTTTAAATAAATGAACATGAACATAAATATTTGTTCGATTAAGTGTTCGTGTTCATTTAAAGTTTTAAAGTTAAATGAACGAACACGAACATGCCTTTGCTCGTGTTTGTTCGATTCATTTACAGGCTTTCATTATTCACATTGATGAATACATCGGTCTCAATCTCTAGAGTCTGCCGATTCTATTTGTGTTTGTGAACTGATAATGAACACATTCATTTCCTTAATGAACGAGCACGAACATAAAATCTCGTTTGATAAGTGTTTGTGAACCGTTCGTGAACACGTTATTTTCACAACAAACGAACATGAACAAGGCCTTGTTCGTGTTCGTTCCGTTCGTTCACAGCCCTACCCCCAAGTCCTCGTTTTAACCAGGTAACTGGGTTACCTTAAATCAGAAAATTTTGAAAGTTTAGAGTTTCTAATTGAAATATTTAAAAGTCGGTTACCATTTTATGGGTGAAAACTAACATGGTTAGCTAAAGCAGAGATCACACAAAAAAAAAAGTCAGCAAGTTACCAGCACGTCAGTTGCCACATCAACATTTTGATAGGGTGGGCCAATAAGATTACCTTAAATCAAATTTTTTTGAAAGTTGAATGTTTAAAAACTTTTGAAACCCAGTTTCCTTTTTATGAGTGAAAACACCAAAGAAAAAAAAAATCAGATCACCATTTCTTACATTGTCATGCAATTTTATCTTTTATCAAAATGCAAAACTCACCTTTTAAAGGGCAAATCACCAATAGCACGTGAAACTGCCAAATGACCATTGACTCGGGATACACCACCCCACTCAAAGACATAACCACCGGCCGATTCTACCCGAGATCGTTCATCAACCCTGTCGGGATGGTGGTCCTTGGTCAACTCTATGGCGGCAAAAAGACGTAAGCCGTCAGATGCCGCCAATTTAAAATTGCCATAATCTTTCAGGCGTATAGAAGCACCATCACGTCTTCTATTTCCATACAATCTCAATAAAGTAGCTGCCATTTACAAAAATATTCAATTATGATCCACAAAAAGGTAACAAACTGCAGTCTAATATCTGTTTGGGGTAACCATCTTTGCTTTCACCAATTAAAAGGCCGCCAACTTTACAAAAACTTTGATTAAAAACACTGAACCTTCAAAAGATTTAATTTTATGTAGACAAGATGATGTATCGGTAACATTGACCATCTTGAATTTTTTCCAATGCCTGAAAACCAGTTAACCGTCTTAACTTATAAGATTAGCTGATTGAAATTTTTTAAAACGGGGCGTTTTTTAGTGTGAATAAACTGTAACATGATAAAGATAAATTCACCCACTAATCTGGCTATGGCATTACTACATATTTTTAATCATTTATGTCTCAGAAAATTATTAAAAATGCTCACTTTCTAACCTTTAGCCTCAGCAGGAGCTTGGAAAGTCTCAGAGCATAGGAAAGCCTTTGAGTCCCCAACATTGGCAGCTAGAATTTGACTATCTGCTATTAATATAACTGTTGCAGTGGAACCAGAGTTGAAGTTGTGTCTAATAGCTTCCTTTAAAAATAAGCAAAGCATAAATTCAACGATAAACACACAAACACAAACATATATAATAATAAAAGGAAAAGCAGCTATCACTAACCTTACAAAATGCTTCATCAATATCATCAATGGCTTTCAACAGAGATTCCTTAAGAATTTCCAAGTGGAAGTCTCCATTGAAGATTGCTGACAATGTGAACTTAATCCTGCAACAAAAATGCCAAATAATTCTTGTTATATGAATATTTGGTGTTGAAATTGCTTAAGAGACACATTAGGGGGCGACATTGCAGTTAACAAGAAATACACATAGTGTAACAGTATTTATGGTTTTTTTTTGAGAATCATTTGCCAGGTTTAAAGAATGTTATAATGCTCTAAGGTATTAAAGAAGCTTTGTTTCATCCTTTTATTTGAACTTAAAACTAATGTTCTATATATGCATTCCCAAAGATTACTTGAATAGCAAACTTATTGAACTATTGAGATATAGCAACACACTCTAATACACTATAAAACATTATGTCACAAGCTCAATCAATAGGAAAGTTTCTTGACTTCCATCATCCATGAGCATAACTTCTATCCCTTATAACAGTATTATAGCATCATGCTATTTACATTAGATTCTCTCATTCTCATTATTAAAGTTATTGGTTAACAAAATAGTATTTATAGCCTTTGAAATTTAAGCAAAAAGCAATACAACAATATACCATCTTGTGTACTTGTAAGTAAAATGTCAAGTATGTCCATGTGTTTTGCCCCCATAACTCACAAAGTGCATGCACCACACCCAGACCATGGTAATATATCTTACCTACAAGTAGGCAAGAGAAAACACCCCTTAATATGTGTTGTGCAAAACTGAAAACATATAAAACAAACAAAAGGAGGACGCCATTAAAGGGAAACAGTCGATACATGTGTATTGTTGTCAATGCGGTAAAAGTGAAACTTACTAATTTCCTACATAATGCATTGACAAGGCAGATAGTTTTTTCATCCATTCAAATTTCAAACATAACACAACCTCAAAATATACAGTGAAGCATTTTCCTTAATTTTTTTAATAAAAGCCAATATTCCTGTCCGTTAGGTTCGAAAGACAAATGGTTAGGGGCCAAGGCCTCACCCTTGCCTGCCCCTGGCTATGTGGTGCATACACATGGGTGAATCATGTTGCTGTGGAGAGAGATTGTAAGTGTGTACATATGTGAGTGTGTCAGAGAGAGAGAGAGAGAAAGAGAGAGAGAGAGAGAAAGACCTTCCAATATACAACACATATTCACCAAGCTTCTCATCCCAACCAAGCATTTGAGAAGCATAATCATGTTCCCCCTTATTTGGTAGCATTCCCTTTGATATCTTGGACAAAAAGGAAAACGTGGAATCCAGAAGAAAAAAGGTGTGCAGTGTGAAATACTCAAATAACAGCTTTGATGCCATCTCACTAGCTTCTGCACCATTATGTCCATCAAAAACTGCCACAATGCCAACTGAAGTATCTCTAATGCCATTAGGCCCTGCAGCACATGAGAAAACAACCATATGAAAAACAGCCTTAACAGCTATCGGAAACACAATAACTAGTTTCAATGTAACTTCAAAGGGAACTAATGACTTGAAAGGGCAAAACAGTTCCTAAAAATTACTATTTAGTATCATCTTAATCAAAAACTCAATAGTATATAAAATTAGGGTGAGCAATGACCAAACCGTTAACCGAAAACAAAATTAAATGAAAATCGGTTATCGATTTTTTGGTACCCTCGGTTAACCGAACTGAACCATTCATATATTAATGTATTTCTAGCTTTTATACCTCCATTTCATGTATTGCTATGCAAAAATTTCAGCTAAAGTTTAGTTCTGAATATTAACCGAAATTAACCGAACCGAACAGGAAACTGACAAACTGACCGAATAAACTGAACCGATTAACCGAAAACCTATTAGTTAATAAAATAGATTAACCGATAACTTCGGTTATGGTTTCAGTTCAGGCTAATAGCTGAACCGGTAGTCACTCATCACAATAATATGAAGCATTATACAAGTTTAGCACAACTTAATTTTCTCAATCAATGCAACTCCTAGCATGAGTAATCTATCATATCATATCATAACCTAATTTGCAGTATAGAAGTAGGAATCGCCTATACAATCACAAACAAAACTGAAAGTCAAATGCGAATCAATTAATAATATTAATCATTATGCAAGTTTAGCTCTACCTTAACTTTTTGAATCAATGTAACTCCTGCCATAAGTTATACCAAAAATACTAATCATAACATAACCTAATTGCAGTAAAACAGTATACAATCACAAAACAAAACCTAAATTCAAACGCGAATTCAATTAATAGTACGAATCAATGAAGCAAGCAGAACATAAACTCTCTAAAATTTCATTAGTAGATCAAAATAATATAAATCATTACACTAGATCAAATAAGTTATTATACCTATACATCTATCATATCATAACCTAATTTGCAGCATAGAAGTATATATCATCAGTTATACAATCAATTAACAATATGAATCAATGAAGCAAACAGAACACAAACACTACTAAAAACTCATTAGTAGATCATAATAATATGAATCAGTATACAAGTTTAGACCTAACTTATTATTCTCAATCAATGCAACTCCTAGCATAAGCTATTAATTTATTATACCTGTATATCTATCATATCATAACCTAATTGGCAGTATAGCAGTATACCATTACAAACAAAACTTAAATCAAACACGAATCAATTAATAATATGAATCATTATACAAGTGTAGCCCTAACTTAATTTCTGCAATCAACGAAACTAGCATAAGTAACTATACCTATATATCTATCATATGATAACCTAATTTGCAGTATCAAAGAAGGAATCGCCTATACAACCACAAACGAAACTTAAAATCAAACACGAATCAATTAATAACATGAGTCATTACACAAGTTTAGCCCTAACTAATTTTATTCAATCTAAGTAACTCCTAGCTTACTTATTTCAATCAATGTAACTCCTAGCATGAGTTAATACCAAAATATTAATCATATCATAACCTAATTTGCGGTATAGAAGCATATATCATTGATTCATTGGTTATACAATCAATTAACAATACATATACACTACCTGGAAACGGAATTCGAATATCGAGTGTACAGAACGTGCGATCCTCGTGCGATTTGCGTCGGCCTTGGCGTGTAGAGGATTGACATCTTCCTGCTGTGGATCGTCTGCGAGTAGAATCGTGTTTCGGTAAGCTCCATCTAGCGCACTGTGGTGACTGGAACACCGCCGGTGCACCGCCTTCTTTGTACACCGCCAAACACGTTGATGATTCGCCGGAAGTGCGTGTAATGATGGTGGTGATAATGAGCCCTAAGACGGTTAAAATGAAGGTGTTTTTGTTCATGGTTTGTATTACGGTTGAATTTGAATGGATACGTGTCTGGTTAAAGGATGGAATGGTTTTATTATGATGTCGATACGTTGAAATAACGATAAAAAAAATTTTGACGACTTTTTGTGTTGTTTTAACCGAGCTGTGTTAAGAGTTTGACTTTGGAGTTTTTCTATAAATTCGTATCGTAATGCTGCCACTTGACGAATACTTGGGCAGACTCTGTAACACTTCAGTTTTGAGCGGAATACGTCTAGATGTAATATACAGATTACTTATAAGCTCGTAACACTATTAATAGTGACAATATAATTATTTTATTTCATACATTCGCAACTACACAAATAGGTTAATAATAGGACAATAAAACAATATTATTCTTTATTTAAATATCCTAAGGCCGACTAATGATCTTCGTACTTAGCACATCATTGAATTTTATTTCATAAATTCAACCATTGCATCGTAATAAAACAAATATTATTCTTTTGTTTCACTTTTTTTCATCTATGTCATCAATCTACATCATCAAGGGCATGTAAGGGCTTCTCTTTTCTTCCCCATTGGAGATAGTCTTATAAGACTGGACTTACTGGAACTTTTATGGGTGAAAGCAAAGATGGTTACCCCATTACACCACCTCCAAATATGGCGCCTCTAATATTTCCGTCAATGCTTTAACGGAGTAAAACATGGTGATGAAGATTAATATTATAACCGGGGTGCTGAACAATACAACTAATTTGTTTAAAAAAATAAATTTATCAATATATATATATATGTTAAAATGAAAACCCATTTGAGTTGTGAAAACCCGCGAAAACCCTATGTAACATAGTTTTTTTTTTTTACATGTAATATATGTTGTAACATTCAATACAAAACATCGAAACATAAAAAAAATGTTTTGCTATTTTTTAACATTTTTTTACTAATTTTTATATATGTTTTCAGAAGAGAGAAAAAGTTATATTTATATTTACATTTTTATTCACTTTAATTGTGGATCACAAGATTTAAACATTAATAAAAAACATGTTGTTGAGAATGGGTTTCTAGAGTCTTCACAACTCAAATGGGTTTTTATTTTATACTTAGCCTATATATATATATATATATATATATTCACATATTTTCTACCATACTCTCATAATTCACTCTCTAATTCTTTAATATTTTATAAAAAATAGATCAACTACCCAACAATTTATCTTCTTAGGAGGTGGATGAGACGGTGATAATCGAAGTTGTTCGAGTGGGGGGTAAAACTTTTAGTTGAGCACGGTCAAACATTAAGTATCCATTTTTTTTTCTTTTCTTTTTTTTTCTTATTTTAAGTATCGTGTTTTTATTCCTACATCATTGTAACTTTTATTTTATTAAAATGTTATAGTATTTTATTGCATGTGTTGCTTTATTATTTAAAGTGTTATGTTTATTGAATAATAAAATACGAAGTGATAAAAAAATGATCGAGTAGTAAATGCAATTAGTTAAAACCACTACACTTGATTTAGAAGGGGCTTTAGTGAACTCATTTTTGTTTACATGTCGTTACATGGCATTCTAACTAAACAATTAGCTAAAACCACTACACATAGTCTAAGGTTATGTGCAGTGAAAGGCTACAAAATATGGGTGATTTTCGTCACGTGGAGCTACGTCAATAGAAGGATTAATGAAATTTTCATTTTAGGGGTGTAGTGGTTTTGTAGCCTCATCACATCGTCACGTTATCTTTTTTTTTTCAATTTTTATTTATAATTAAATTAAACAAATAAAAACTCATTAAACTAAACAAATAAAAATTCATTAAATTAAATAAATAAAATAATACATTAAAATAAAAAAATACACCAAAAAATAAAAAAAATACATATAAAAATACTAATTTAAGGCTCGTCTTCGTTTTCGTCGTATTGTTAATCATCTTCGTCTTCATATTCAACGGGGCGATTATCCCAAACATGTTGAACTAAATCCTCCTTAAGTTGGTTATGTATCTCACTTGAAGTGAGCTCGTGATTGTTTCGTGTTCGTTGCTCATCGGTTGGTTCAGGAATTGTTCTGGAACACTCTCTAATATATGGTGTTGGCATATTGCTTTGCCCTTGTCTTCTAAAATCATATTATGCAAGATGATACTCGTATACATGACATCTCTCATTTTTGCCAACGACCATACACAAGGGTTTTTCACATAATGCCAACGTTTTTTTAGAAGTCCGAAACACCCCTCGATATCCTTTCATGCGGACTCTTGTTTCTTCTTAAAATATTCTCTTTTTTTCTTCGATTGGGTCTTGAAACATTTTCACAATGATCGAGTACTCTGGATATATCCCATCTCCCAGTTAGTATCAATAATGATACTAGGTACTGTTGGCATAAATCATTAAGACCAGTATGCTACAGCTGATGTAACACTCTAGCACGGGCGACGAGTTGAGAGCGCTTATGTCATTGTGGACCCGACATAGCCAAAGTAAGCCGACCAAACCCAAAGGTTATGTGAAAACATGGCTTAAAGACTAACCATTGGTACTCCATGGTCACCACAAGTATATTGACCTCGCCATGCGGTTGGACAGTTGCCTACTCCCAATGCATGCAATCTATGCTCCCGATCATGCCGGGAAAAGAATGTTTACTTTCGTGTACATTGTATATGCGACTTAGGTCGTTTGAAGCTGGAATCTTCAGATAACGAGGAGCATATAATTGTATTGTTCCTATATAAATAAATGATTAAAACAATTTAAACTAAAAACAAGTAGGTTAATAAATAATTAATTTAAACAATTTAAAATAATTAATTAAAACAAGTAGGTTAAAAAAATAATTAATTTAAAAAAAATTAAATTTTACCAATGCAAAAATTCTTTAACATGTCTCGTGCATTTTCCCCGTCGTCTTTAAATGCTCGTCGTTGATGTCAGTCGTGTTTTCGTATGCGATGATGCGTAACGCCGAAGTATACTTTTGGATGGCGGTGAATCCTAAATATCTTCTTGTGTCGCATTTTTGTTGAAAATAAGGATACTCCCACTCCAAATCTCCCGCAATGCACAAAAATAAATGTTTAGACATCCGAAAATGGCGTTCAAACTTAGGGTCGTCGAATCTAGGCATGTCGTTGAAGTATTCTTTCATCAAACGATCGTTTGCAACCACACTGTCTCAAATAATATACGATAGCCTCCTGCACGGCCGAGAACTATATTTTTTTTCCAACGTTCACGGCGACAAATACATGTCATTCCCGGGGGAAATCACCCCATATCGCCCACTACGTATGGTCTAACTTATATAATTCATAAGTTACAAAGTTGCAACTTAATCACAAACTTTGGCTGGGATTTCACAAGAATCTAACCGCAATCTCGCTTGAAGGTTGCCGGAGGGCCTGGATGGAAGTGAGGCACTTTTCCTGCGCCTCGCCTTGCCTGAGGGCCTAGGTGCACGCCCGAAGGGCTTTTGACAACCCTGCTAAATATACAACCCGACCGGTATAAACTGGTTTTTAAAACGCTGATTAAAATATACAACCCTGCTAAATCAAATGATTAAAGATCAAAGATCTATGGTTTTGTTCCACCTTAATTTTGCAGTTGTTTTTTACATAAATAAAATAGTAATGTCTGACAGATTGTTGATTGCTGTTTGAACTTTGATTTGTATTTCCTTCTAGTTTGATTTATAGCCATGGTGAAATCTTGATACCACTTGAAATAACCGGTATGGATCTAGATCTTATGATGACACCGACTCATTCGTTGATTTCGTATACGATTAGGCTAGTTTACTTTAAGTGTGTGTACTGTGTGTATTGAGAGCACAATCGGGCAGAGTAACGACACTTGAGAGTGAATAATAGGAACTGTTACATTACTTGTTAAGTTACAGGGTATATATAGAGGATGACCTCATTCGTATTGATTGAACTAACAGAAGAATGCAAAAAGATTTACAACATAAAGAGAGTAAAGAAACTAAAGAACTGTCGAAACAACTGTCATCGCAAACTTTGTGCTCTTAGACCTTGACAACAATGAAGGTATTTGTGTGCAGAACTATACATATGTAAGAACTTATTATTAAGATAACGGAATGAATACAAAACATAACCTCCTATTTACATACACTAGGAGCTAATATGAGCAAAATATCTAACAACAATTCGTTTTTATCAAATTTTATAATTGATTGGTTTTCTTAATTTGGTATTGATGCTGCTATTGCTTAGTAATTAAAAGCTTTATAAGTTAATCTTTATTCAATTCGATATCCATATCGGCATATTCGAATCAACGTCTCAGTTTTATTTTGTAATATTTTTCATGCTTATGCTATTTTATCAAGAAGATACATATGTATACACCACTCCAAACTTAATATAAAAAGAAGTGAGACATATCACTATAACAGAGAAGATTATAAACATAACAGGCCAGGAATCACATTCTATGATATAACCAAATAACACAAAAGATTAACCTTACCGATAATCACCTAAATTTGTCAATAATAAAATTGTCATTCTCCAACCCTATAAGTACAAAACTGTTGCCATCAGCATAATCGTTTAATATTTACCGGCAAACACACACTCTCTATTTTACACCTACTCTACCCCTAAATCACCGCACCTGGATTCGCAGTCCAGGCTGATATAGTAAAATTACCAAACTCTCCCTCTGCATAATTCTGAAATCCAACTTCTTGGGATCGTTCAGTTGGCAGATTTTCTATCCCAAATGGAACTACAAGAGCTGCGACGTTATCCGTACTGCCTCTTTCAAGAGCGGTATCAACAACGCAATCGGCTAATGAGTATGAACACGACGAACTGTATTGTAACTCCAAGGGGGCATGAGTATGTATTTCCCAGAATATATCACAGACATCCTGTGGGCTCATCTTTTCAAGAACACCATCAGAAGTAGCCACCAAATAGCTATCATTAGCTGTGAGAGTTTGCCAATCGGTCACCTCGGGAACAGATATAACACCAAAGCTGATGAAAAACAATGGAAACTAAATTAGCAGTAGCTTTGTTTATGGGTGAAAACTAAGACAGTTGGCTAAAACAAAAACATCATGTCATAAAAAAAGTCAACATGGTCAAAGTTACCGGCGCTGCCACATCACTATTTTGATTGGGTCAGTCAGATTACCTCAAATCAATTTTTATAGAGTTAATGTCCATTTTCGTCCCTGTGGTTTGCTGCTTTCACCACTTCAGTCTAAAGTTTGAAATTTTGTCAATTTAGTCCTTATAGTTTTAAACATTAGCCAATTGTGTCCTCTCGTCTAACGGCATCCAACTATGCCGTTAGTTTAAGGGGTATTTTTGTCTTTCTCATGTTTATTTTTAGTTAATGGTCAGTTTCATCCTTGTGGTTTGATACTTTTGCTAGTTCAGTCCAAAGTTTGAAATTTTTTCAATTTTATGTTTAATTAATTATAGTTTTTTTTTGTCTCTAGCCCTTAAGAGCATAATCCAAGCCCAAAACCATCAAGTATCGACCAAAACAGGTTTACGTTTACTCTGTCGATAACAATAATCATACCCCCCTCGTATTTAGTTTCAAGACATTTTCTAAACTCTCCCAATGGTGGAATTCATTGGTAAAGTGGTCAAGGTAATTCCCTAAAACCGTACTATACCGATAAAACTAAAGTAGTTTATTTGGTTAATGCATAATAGTTACGGTTTAGAGATTAACATATCGTAGCAACATCTTGGTCGAAATCAACATCAGGAGGTTGAATATCTCGCATTTCCATGTTTGCTCAAGAAATCGATGCACTAGATCGCATGTGTGTTCTTCAAATCGTACTGTTGTTCTTGAATTCTTCCTATCGACTACAATTCTAGGGTTGAATTCGACGAATTCAAGAACAATACCACGATTTAAAGAACACACATGCGATTTAGTGCATCGATTTCTTGAGCAAACATGGAAATGTGGGATATTCGACCTCCTGATGTTGATTTCGACCCAAATGTTTACTACGATATGTTAATCTCTAAACCCTAACTATTATGCATTAATCAAAGAAACTATTTTAGTTTTTTCGGTATAGTTCGGTTTTATGGAATTACCTTGACCACTTTACCAATGAATTCCATCATGGACTGAAGTAGCAAAAAAAAATAAATAAATAAAATAAAATAAAAACTGATTAAATTAAACATAAAATTGACAAATTTCAAACTTTGGACTGAAGTAGCAAAAGTATCAAACCACAGGGACGAAACTGACCATTAACTAAAAATAAACAGGAGAAAGACAAAAATACCCCTAAAACTAACGGCATAGTTGGACGCCGTTAGACAGAGGGACGTAATTGGCTAATGTTTAAAACTATAAGGACTAAATTGACAAAATTTCAAACTTTGGACTGAAGTGGCGAAAGTAGCAAACCACAGGGACAAAAATGGCTATTAACTCATTTTTATAAGTAGAGATCAAAATTTATTACATTTTCATGCAATTATCAAAATGCAAAGTTCACCTTTTAAAGGGCAAATCACCAATAGCACGCGAAACAGCCAACTGACCATTAACCCGGGACACACCATTCAACTCAAGAACAGAACCGCCAGCTGATTCCACCCGAGACCTCTCATCAACCCTGTCAGGATGATGATCATTGGTCAGCTCTATAGCGGCAAAATGAGGTAAGCCATCCGATGCCGCCACTTTAAAATCTCCGTAATCTTTCATCCGTTTAGTAGCACCATCACGTCTTCCATTTCTGTACAATCTCAATAATGTAGCTGCCATTTACACAAACATTCTATTATCAGCCTTTTTGAACTCAATATTAAGGGCCAAGTGCATAAAAGGTAACAAACATTGATGCAAGTAAACTTGGCATAAATATGTGTATTCATATCCCGAGTCTATTCAGTCTAATAGTGCAAATAAAGTGCAAGAGTAAAAAGATATATGTATCCACCAAATACATAACTACATGCCCCTTTATGCATATAATGTCTCAAAGTTTATTTAAAAAGGCTCAGTTTCTAACCTTTAGCCTCGGTAGGCGGTTGGAACGTCTCAGAGCATAGGAAAGCCTTTTGAGTCTCCAACATTGGCAGCTAGAATTTGATTATCTGCTATTAATATAACTGCGGCAGTGGAACCAGATTTGAAGTTGTATCTAGATGCTTCCTTTAAGAAGTAATAAACAAATCATAAACACAAGCATATATAGATCTATAAAATAAAGGCAATGCAGCAACCACCACTAACCTCAGAAAATGCGGCATCGATATCTTCAATCGCCTTCAACAGGGATTCCTTCAGGATTTCCAAGTGAAAATCTCCATTGAAAATTTTTGACAATGTAAACTTAATCCTGCAACAAAAATGCAATACTTGTTGATATGTGGTGTTGAATTTGGTTAAATACGAGGAGGCAACAATTTAGGGGTGTTAAACAGGTCGTGTTCGCAGGTTGGTGGGTCCAACCCGAACGAACCTGAAATTATGGAACGAAGCCGAAAATGTGAAAGACACTAGAACCGAACACGACCTGCATATTCGCGGGTTGACTTGAACATGACCTATTTGACCCGAAAGTTATTTCACTTTTTTTAAAAATTGTTTTCGCATATTAATTCCTAAAGTTTACATTTCACAACAAAAAATACAAATTTATATAAGACACTTACATTGTAATAATAAAATATTATGCTAATTTTCTTTTTAATTTTAAAACTTGGCATAAGATACCACCGGGTTGACCTGAACCCAACCCGTTTAGCTAAACATGTTCTCGGGTTCACAATGACGTTAATAAGTCTACTTTATGAGAGTTACTAATAGTGTTAAAGAGTGTGTGCGTGTGTGCAGTGCGCGTGTGCGAGGGAGGGATAGCAACCTTCCAACATGCAGCACATAATCACCAAGTGCCCCTTTACTTGGTAACATTCCCTTTGATATCTTGGACAAAAATGAAAATGTGGCATCCAAAAGAAAAGATGTATGCAGTGTGAAATAGTCCAGTAACAGCTTTGAAGCCATCTCACTAGCTTCTGCACCATTATGTCCATCAAAAACTGCTACAATCCCAACTGAGGTATCTCGAATGCCATTAGTGCCTGCAGCACATGAGAAATCAACCATATGAAAAACAGCCTAAATTGTACACAATACTTTGTTTCAACATAACTTCAAAACAAACTTATTTTCCAACCATCTAGCATGAGTTATATATACCTAGAGGTAACGCATGATTCGGTTTTGGGATAAAACCGCCCCGAAAACTGAAACTTCAAACCGTTTTTTGATGTTTAGGTTTTGTTTTGCCATCTGAGCTTGAAAACTTTGAGCCGAACTTTTTTTTTTGGCCGAAAGTAATTAAGTTGGACCTAAACAACTTTGTTAATTAATAACTAACTGATTATTATACGTTTGGTCTATATATTTGAGTTATATTTTACTAAATTCTTATAAATTACTTAATAATAATAATAATGATCTATAAGTTCGGTTCGGTTTTTTTGGTTTTTGTTACATGCAAAACCAAAACTGAACCTTAAGTTCGATTTTTACAAAAACATAAAACTAAACCATCGGATTTTGTTTCAGTTCGGTTATTCGGTTTGGTTTTTTCGGTTTCATGCACACCCCTAAACTTATACCATAAAATATTGTTGGATCTAAAATATTTGAGTTATATATTTATTAAATTCTTATAAATTACTTAATATAAAAAATAAAACTCTATTGGTTAAGTTTTTTCGGTTTACGTTACATGCAAAAACCAAAACCAAGTTGTAAGTTCAGTCTTTTACATAAACATAAAACTAAATCGTCGGTTTTTATTTAGTTTTGATTTTTGAGTTATATATTTATTTAAGTTTTATAAATTACTTCAAAGAAAAAGAAAAGAATCAATAAATTCGGTTTGTTTCAGCTTTTTCAGTTTTTATTCATGGAAAAACCAAAACCAAATCCTAAGTTCAATTTTCACAAAAAAAGAAAAAAACATAAAACTAAACGGTAAATTATTGTTTCGCACGGTTAGGCTTTTTTTTTTTTTGGATTTCGGGTAGGTTTTTTAGGTTTCATGTATATTAATTACCTGGAAAGGGAATCCGGATGTCAAGAGTACATAGAGCACGATTTTCGTCGGCCCTGACGAGTAGCCAACTGACATCTTCCTGCTGTCCTGGCATCATGCTTCCATGTAGGGCACATTGGTGACTTGAACACAGCCGGTGCACCGCCTTCTTCATACACCATCATGCACGTCGTCGATTGTTCGCCTGCGGTAAGTGTAATCATGCAGGTGATAATAAACCCTAACACGGAAATACCGAATATCCTTGTCTTCATCTGTTAAACTCTAAAACCCTAATTAACACCGGAATATTTTATGTTACCGCTGGCAAGCCAAAACTTAAATAACTCATCTATTTATAAATATATCTGTGGATAGGGTTAGGTTAAAATAAAAAATTTGATTTTTCTAAGAAGGCTAGGAAGGAGGGTATTTTAGTCTAATACTTTAATATCAAAATTCACTTACTTTAATCTCAAAACCCAATTAAATTAATTTTAAAAATCCACTTACATAAAACCCAATTACATCTTCACTCATCTCTTACAACCACCACCACTCCACCGCCCACCGCCACCACAACCGTCACCCATCGCCACCACCTCGCCAGAAAAGTCGGAAAAAAACACAATAAAAAACACTATGAAAAACATAATGGAAAAATACACTATGAAAAAAAAAACACAATGATAAAAACACAATAAAAAACATAATTGTATGACACAATGTAAATAACACAATGAAAAAACACAATGAAAAATACTATTGTATAGCACAATTTTGTAAAACACAATTCGGTAAAACACAATTTGTAAAAAACCCACTAATTTTTTTTTTAATTTTTATATTACAATATGGTACTCATATAAAAGATAAAAAGACACTCATTATTATGGTGAATTTGTTTTTCAATAAAAACGTCATAAAAAAATTATGGACGTTTTAAAATGATAGGGGGAATTTGACATGTGTCTTGCATTTGGAGAGAGAAAATCAACAAATGTGTTATTCCTTTTATACCCTTCCCCTTATGTTCACACTTGATTTCTCCGTAAACTAATCTCAACCCTCCATATTCAAAATCAATGGCCAAAATTACTTCTTATTCTTTCTACAAAAACTATACTTCCTATTATAACCCAAGTGGATAAACCAAACAAATAAATAATATTAAAGACTAATTTAAATTTAAAACAGACAGACTCCATGAATAATCCTAATTAATATCGAAGTCTAGTAATAATTGGATTCAAACATTGAACCACTTTCATCGATCGAATAGGTTTTATTAGATAAATTTTAATAATATATTTAAAAAGGTTATATTATATATCTAACTCTAACTATTATATTAAAGTAACATGGTTCTCACATGGCCTTTAATTAAGCTATCAACATAAGATTCGACCTCAGCAATTTTTAAAATTATAATTTACACCTAATAAGATATTTAATTTTAATCTGCTTATTTATATTATTATGGGGCATTTACATATTTTATCTTCCTAAATTTTGAAATTACATATATCTCCAAACCATGCTTAAAGAGCATTGTACATTTTGCATTAAACACTTGTATTTTGAGGAAATATGTAATTTCAAAGGTTTAAGAAGGGAAAATATGTAAAAATCCTTATTATTAAAAAAAAATCATTCTTCCATAAGTTATGTTATTATGAATCTATAAGATAAATATGTTATACTAAACATATTTTTAGACATATAAATATATTTTAATATATGCTTTTGAGACGGCAAGGTATGTTATTACGTATGTTATTAAATTTAACTTTTTTGTTGTATGTTTTTTAACCACCCGTGTATTACACGGGCTATATCCTAGTTAATTAATAAGAATTAATAAGAAAAATAATATCATATGTATAAAAAAATGAGTTACATGATATATATGAAAAGTAAAAATATATGCATTTTTTTATTTGGTTTATCTGTGAATCGATTTGGATAGGCATTTCTAAATTCAAACTCGATATGAAAACCAATTTTAATAATTTGGTTCGATTCAAATTTGAAATTTTCAAAACCAGTTCGAATAATGAACACCTCTAGTTTCACACACCAGGCCTCTTAATACCAACACTATTCATTCTCATGTTTCAACATAACTCTTAGCAGCTTTGATTTTGTGAGTCCTTTAGTTGAGTGTTATGTTATGTCAATATAGACTAGGTATATCTCCCCTTAGTAACTAAATCCTAAAATGGTGAAATTGGATTGAATGTAATGGGTTTTAGTATTGATATTATGTTTGGCTTTCGCAATTGTCCTTATGAGACTTGAGATCTCTTTGGTCTCACGTTCGAAACCTGGCTCTAGAAAGGGGGGGGGGGGTTCTCACGGTGGTGGGTTTCCTTCTTGATGGTGTTCCTGTGTGAGTCGGGCCTGAAGCGCCAAATCAGTATGGACGACTGGCATACCGTTTTAGAAAAGCTCACTTGGATACTGCCGTAGTGCCAAACGTTGTTAATAAAGATTTGTTTGACTTTACAAGGTCAAACATCCGATAAGGAAACTCAAGACCAGGGCTGGCCCTTGGGGGTGGTTGGGTGGTCGACAGCCACAGGCTCGACACCCTACTAGGCCCAATTTTTTTTTTTTGAAAAATTATATGTATTTTTATTAAAAACAATATGTATATTTGATATTTAAACACAATTACATAACTACTAGCTTGATCTAGTGACAAATGTGTATTACTTACAACCAAGAGCTTGTGGGTTCTAGCCTCACTTAAGACATGTTTAGTTCTTTTTTATACAAAGTTTTTACACAACCTAAATTATAACCAAGCTAGCCTATATAAAAATTAAAACCCAACAAAATATTCGGCCAAAAAGTTATTTTGCTTTCTCAAAACCGGCCCGCTCAGAACACCTCACTCCGTATGGACCAATGTGGGGTGACTACTTCTATCCTTACAGTTATTAAAAAGCTACGAGTAATATTACGCTACAAAGGTATTTTAGTTATGTAAATTTTGTATTATATTATTTATCATGTTAAATGGTGAATACTATGAAAGATTATAAATTGTTGTATGCAATAGAGGCATTATGTTAGTTTGACTTCTTATAAGGAGTTGAGATATGAAGTGAAACGCGAACACACGTCAAGAAGTAGTATGTGATCTACATATGAGCAAATTCGGTACCGGTATCGATTGGCTGAGTACCGGTATCAAAGTTTTGAGTTTCGGGACCGATGTGGTACCGGTATTTTCTGAATTTTTACCTTCAATACCGATGCCGTCCCAGTACCGTATTGTAAATGTACGTGTAAGCAGTACCAACTCGCAACTACTATTATTTGTTAATATTTGAAAACCTAAAAGTGTTGTTGGCATGCTAGGCTTCAAGGCTAAAGAACATAAGAGTATGGTAATTGACTCATGAGTAAGGAGGGGAAAGTGACGATGAATAATGGCTTGTGTGACAAAGTGTTTAAATTAGCTTATTTTCAGATTTAATTTAATTGGTTTTTGAAAGTTCATAATAATGTGATTATAAATTAGTATAATTTAGAACTTTTATGTCATCAAGTTTTTTTAATACTATAAATTTGACTATATATATAATTACTTTCAAAATTTATTCAAGTTATTTAGTTGGTTTGATGGTTGATGGCATGCTTCCTAAATTTTCTTGATTATATACTAATTTTACCCAAGTTCAAGTCTCCATTGTAGCACCTTTATTATTTTTGGCTTTTTTTTTCTTTTTGATATACTAATTTGCCCAAGTTCAAGTCCCTATTGTAGCACCTTTTTTTTTGCTCTTGTTTTGTTATCCATCTATGTATTGACTGTTGTATTACGTTTTTTAATTATGTTATATTTGTTTATTTTTTAAATAGAATGAAATTATTTTTTAGGTTTAGTTCTCGTACATGCAATGAATCTAATTGATATCGCTAGAATTCACATCGAGTTGTTGTAACGCCAATGTTTTTGTTTTAATCCCATAACTCACCGCCTCAACGCCCGGGATTGACAACGGGTTTTACCAATGCTCAAGTTTTACCGACCGACGCCACCCCATTGGTTCACCTCATTTTTTATAATTATTTGTTTTATATTTTGTTTTAATTCCGGTACAATAGCGTACGTCACCGAAACCGACCGAATTCGCATTGACTTACCGACTCAACACTTGGAACCGCCAATGCTTGGGTCTTACCACTGTATGAGTTTTACCGACCTGCCCACCAATGCTTGTCAATACGTATGTTGGTGAGATTTCATAAGGTCGAAAATGTACCCGTTCAGTTGTTAAGGTGAAACAAATTAACCAAACATAAAAGTAAATGTGTAAAAGTAAATGAAAATTCCTGTTCTTTTTTATGTAAAGCCAAATTACTAAGGAGTACTGTAGGTTCGTCTCAAGGACCGTCCTACTATAGCTCATGCGTATGTGTATGTGTATTTGTATTTGTATGTGTAAGTGTATCACCCATCATCAACATAAAGTAAACACATAGCATGTAGCAAATAAAGCATGAACAATCGTGTATACACGATAACATATGCGTGAATCGTATTGAAAATGTAATAGATGTAAACGCTTTGTACATACTATACCCCAAAAACAAAAGTAGAAAAAAGTATTATGAAACTCACGTTAATGAAAGCGCGTAAACGTGAAAAGAATGGTAAAGGGAACGTACGCATGAGTAGAGAAATTGCGGGTTATGTTCTTCGTTTATATGCTTTGAAGATAAAAATATGGTTTACACTCTATAATTCAAGAAGTTGGTTGTTTAGGTTTTAAATAATTATGTTTTAGGTTTTAAAAGAAAGAATTGGTTATAATAGTTGTTAGTCAATATTAACGAGTTTGGTTCGTTTTCGAATAATGAACCGGCTGTTATTTAAGTAAAGAAATAGTTAAGCGGCTAGTTCGTTTTTTTTCGGACACGAACCCGAGGTTGAATCAGGTTTGTGTCTAACATATTTAAGATGCAGAAATGGTGTCAAAATGGTTTAAAAGTCGGATTCAATTTAGTTGTTTAAGAAAAGTAAGACTTTGAGCATAAACAAGACTTAAATGAACCGAATGGCGAAAATATAATACATCACCACCTTTGTCAATTGGTTTTGACAACATGATTATGTTCACAATGTGAATATGTATAGAAACAAAAGTTAATTACCGAGGAATGTATAAACAAGAAGTAAGACTTGAGAGTAATTGACTGTGAAAGTCAAACTTAACCTTTAAGCACCAAATTGATAGCAAAAATGAAATTGCGTTAAGATTGAGTTGCAATATAGGATTAGAAGTGGTAAAGTTTGGTTTATATAGCCACAATTTTGATAACAACAAAGCAAATCAGATTAATTGCAAAGGGCTAGCCAAAAGGCTAGTCTTTGGGAATAATCATGAAATTGAAGACTCTTTGACCAAATTAATGATTAAGGATGATGATAACAAGTTAGAAAAGGTCTTGGTTCATTGAATAAATATTTAGACAAGTCAAGAGACAGAAATCGAGCTAGCTCAAGCACGCAATGCAGCGACTTGTGTTGCGTATCGTGAATGTTGAGATAAGGTTGAATCAATTTCATTAACTCTTATTCGCGGGCTGAACTCAATCTTGTATCACTATGAATACGCGATAAGAACTCAATTAAACTGCTCCACACCACCATTTCATCGTCACGACACAAACCTCGAACCTAATTGCATCTTTAAAACAGTTCTGAATCACATTTGATCATCGCTTTCGGCCGACAACCCTTATTTGCCGAGAGCCTTCAATTTGTGCTTGGTTAAAGTAATTGTTTAGTGTTTCTAGGTCGGTTTTCAGCAAAGATTAAAAGCTCTATGTCAATTTCATATGACAGAGGGCATATAGTCTTTAATTGGGATCAATCCAATCTAGGGCCTATGGGTTAGGGATGATAGGTTTAATAGTTTATGTATTTTAATTATAAAACTTCTAATCAGGTGAGACACTGGCTTAGATGGCCAGTGCATATTCATTAAAGCATTGAACTGGCCTAAGGTGTGGGTTCAAGTCCCCCATACCCGACTTTTATTGATTTTTTTTGTATTATTTGTTTTTAATTCTTTTTCTTTAATAAATACTTTATAATATTAAAACTAATATTGTTTCACACTCGTTTAACTAAAGCGAACCCCGTTAAACTTTTAAAATAGATTTCTTAAAACGTTTTAGTATATACATATATATAATTCGGTATTGATATTTTAAATGGTTAAACTTAGATTTCATTTAATAATCAAATATGATTTTCTTTCTTTTTATTAAAATAATTAAACTAATAAAATTTTAATTACACTTTTATCAATATTCTATAAAATATAATTAATACTTTAACGATCCCCAAATCCATTATCAACCCATTTTATCATGTTCATTCTTTTTCATTAGTATAATTATTTGTACTTTAAAAATTAGGACAAATTGTCGGGACTTCTCGCGGTAGCAACTAGTTTTCTCTAATCGTTATTGTCTTCTCGTTTCCGTATTCCTCATTCCAAGTGAGTTTTTCGTGACTCCATTTTAATGCTTTTAATATTTTTGGGGTGTAGCATGTCACAAGTTTTATTTCGTTAGTTATGTGTTTGTTTACAAACAGATTCACATTTATCGTACATGTTAATACTATTCCTGCATATTGTTTATGATTATACGTGAACTTACCTGCAACGTGTTTACTGTTTTTATGGTGGAAGTAACACAAACGCATACACATAGTGGGAGGGTCCGACGGGACGTACCTGCGCCGTCTAGCGTAATGACTTCGGTTGTAGCATATGGTGGTTCTTATTTCCCCCGCTACTATGACTTCGGCTAAAAGAATGGGAGGACGACACTAGTTGAATTCATTACCTTTCCGCTTGAATATTTATTACATGGCGGTCTCTGAATCGCGCATATATATATATATATATATATATATATATATATATATATATATATATATATATATAGGGGGTGTGATCAAGAGAGAACTCTTACTAATGAGAGAACTAGAGAGCTTCTAACAAATACCATTAGATTTATTAGATTAAAGGCTAAAAGTAGTGACATGGGGAAAAAGAAAAAGAGATGGGATTTCAAATGAGAAAGGGTAAATTTGGAATTATTAAAATAGAGAAATCAAATAGCCTCCTCTCCAACTTGAATGAACATTAGGGCTTTTCCGAAAATGAACAAACGGTGGTAAAATCAAGCAAAAAACAGAAGATCATTAGCAGGTAAACGATCGTGATACTTGATTTCACATGCTATAGTGCCGATTAGGCGTATATCGCGTCAATTCTGAGCGAATTGTATATGTAGTGTTGATTAGTCATGTTATAAGTACTGATTAGGCATATAATGTGTTGATTCATAACATTTGTTGATGTAGTGTCTCGATTAGGCATATTATAAGTGTCGATTAGGCGTATATCATGTCGAATCTGAACGATTTGTATGTGTAGGCGTATTAGAAGTTGAGCGATTTGTACATGTAGTGTCATACATAGATAACAGTCCATTAATCTACATGATTAGTGGAATATTACATAGATATCATCCATGAATGGTGTATCTCACTAATTTTTAGTTAAATTGCATATATGTACCGTTGAACATAGTAACTGTAATGTTTTTTGTAGCATTTTTGTTTATATTGTATATACGTAATGCATCTGAAAAACATGTTGAAAATGTTAGATCATTTTTGTAGTTATAATACATATATGCAATACATATTAAGATACCAATGTCCAGATGTGATAATATTGTTTGAGCATTTGCATAGGTATAATACATATATGTAATATATCTAAGGATAATAGTGTTCAGACTAACAACAAAACAGGGGGAATTTATAGACAACGAAACTGAAGTTGTTTCGGAAAACAATGATGAATATAGGAGTTTCATGGTAGGTTTTAGATAAGTTCATACATTTTATGTATTCTGTAATCCGATTTCAAATGTTTAAATCAGTTATACTACATTTATGTTACAGACATGAAGACCATGAGAAGGTCAAAATGGCCACGAAAGGTGAAACATACGACACTCAAAGACGATGAATATAATCACGAGGATGTAAACATATACGGTATAGTATGTATATATATATATAAGTTATAGCTGCTATTTACTACATATGTAAATGTTGTATTACATACATGTATTGCTTAACGAATACGTGCATAACTATGTTGTATTACTTGTATGAATCACTTGGCTATTACATGCATATGAGATTATGAGATGTGTTGTATTACACTATTAAGTGTTATGTTTATTGTGTTACTTATATGCAACTATAAGATATTACGTGCATACTAACTATGTTGTATTACATATATGTAATGCTTTAATATATATACACATACATACGAAATATGATGTATTACGTTTGTACGTTACTGTTACCTGCTATTATGTAGTTATTAGCTATTAAATATATATGACATATGTTGTATTACACATATGCAATGTTATTATCTGATGTATTACATACATGCATTAATTTTGTTTTAATAGACGAATAACAACTTCACGGATTGCGGTGTGCTTGCTATAATGCATATTGAATGTTTCGAGGTGTTGCCTTACATATATTCAATTACGAGAGTTAAATGCAAATATGAACTATGCTGTAATCAAGCTTGTTAAAGTTGGCCTAGGCGGCTGAGTACTCGGCACCTAGGCGGACCTCGACAATTTACTGAAGCGTTTATCACCTACTCGGCTTAGTATAGTCGGAATCGATCTAACTCGGACCGACTCAGACCTAGGCGGTCAATGATAAAAATTTACTTTTCGATAAAAAAAAAAACTAATTTCATGCTTAAGCCCACCATCTGATCACTACATACTCCAACAGGTTTTCAGTCCAACCTTTGACAGGTTCGAAGGCCGTTTAATCGTTTCACACGTCTGACGGGTTTGAGGTACAACTTATTGTATTTTCCTTGTATTTGTGTGCATTCATGATGTTCTGTTTAGGCTTTTGCAGTAGCAAGTTAGCAACATCAACTAAACATTTTGTATTTGTGTGTTCATGAGTTTCATGTATTCATCCGTTCATTTTGTGTTTCCTCAGTTAGATTATGCCTTTATGGCATTATGCAACTAAATATTTTGTTATATAAATTAATATATTTATATATTAGGTTTGGACCAAGAAAATAATTTGATGATTGATGGTGACATGTTGTGTAAATTAACAAATCTAATATGTAGCTTGATAACAGTTAGTTTAACACTATAATAGTGGCTTGATAACTCAGTTAACTGCTAGGCCAACTTTGTTAATATTAGTAAACTTATGATTATTGACATGTACATACTCTCTTAATTTTTTTTCTATAATTCACCATTTCCGAGTACTCCTGGCCTAGGCCGAGTACTGATCTTAACTCCAAGTCGGCCGTCCTGGAAGCGGCTAGCGAGTTCTACAACCTTAGTTGTAATAGATATATGCAATGAAATTTTATAATGTTTTATATACATACATTACTTGTGTTTTAACAGGAAAATGACAACTTCACGAATTGTGGCGTGTTTGCTATGGGGCACATGAAATGTTTCAAGGGTAAGATTGAAGTTTTTCTTAATGTGGTTTCAGCGAGGAAGAAATTAAAAGATTGAACGGTTAAAGCTCTTTAGAACATTATATGCCACGATTATTTTGCTTTCGGATGCTAATGTATGCAACTAATGAGTGATTAAAGATGCAAGAAAAAACAGAAATGGAAAATCCAACGACGAGACTAGTTAAAAGGGTTCCTTTAAAGTAGTTTTTTCCTGTTATTGTATATGATGGAACTCGTTTATCAATTGTTAGAACTTGTGATGGGATTTGAATATGAATGTTATGGTATATTTACATCGTGTTGTTAACGGAAGTGACTAAAATTTGTAGCCAATTGTTACGGTAAAACTCGCATTCATATGTGCATAAATGCACATGATACATATATTGATGTAACACAAAGTGTACATCTTATTGCATCGAATTATCCTCATATTTATGCCGAAATCCATGCAAATTCATTGTTTTTGGTACTTATTTGAGTTATTTGTGAATTTGCAGGTCCGGGCGTCCGCTTGACAAAGAAAACATGAAAAGAGGGCGTTTCGTGGACAAAAATCAGCATTCGGCCAGTCAGTGCAAGCAAGTGCCAGCTCGTGCAAGGCCGTGCTTCCCGGGAATTCCACCAGTGCCAGCCCGTGCAAGGCCGTGCAAGCCGTGCCAGAACAGAGAAATCTGACTTTTTGGCCAGAATAAAGAAAGGGGTTGACTTTTCACATTGAGGAACGGCCGTGCAAGCCCGTGCAAGTGCCCATGCCAGACGTCCATACAGCATATATACACATCCATTATCCTCATTTTGAGTGTGGAGTCTTGGGGATTTTCTCTCAACCAAGTGCAGCATTTTTAGGGGATTCTTGGAGGCTTCCACCAACATAAGATTTATCATTCCATCCTTCAATCCTTGCTTGTTTTTGGTTTGCATTTCTATGTTTAAGAGCATGTTTTGTAAGCTTATTTTTAGATTGATTGTAGTTGTATTAAGCCTTATGGGCTAAGACCTTTACTATCTAGACATTGTTGAAGCTTTTACTATTGTGATTTTTATCTATGTATGGTTATGGTAATTTGGTTTTCTTTCAAGGAAATGTTGAAGTTATGAGTTGATATTGATGGTGTTCATGCTTGTTAGAATTGCATACCTTGTTAGTCTTACAAATGTTTAGGCATTCATGTTGAAAAACTATGTTCTAGATGTTTGTTTGTAAACTTTGAATGTTCATGTTTTCTTTGTTTACATTGCTAAGTTAGGAATGACTAGCAAAGATTAGTTTGGTTATAATATTATTGATGAGCATGAAACCCTACACTTGATATTGGAAAATTGATGAGTGTTGTTATGATTCTTGACTTGGTGATGACTTGCTAGTTAAAGTTTCATAAGTTGATGTTTAATTCATGATTTTATCTAATTTAGTGTAATCTTAGGTGGTTAGAATGTTGTTCATGCTAGCTTTCAATTGATTATGAGACTTTGTTGTTTTGACAAACAAGTTAGTCTATGTTTAATTCTTGATTGGAAGCCCATCATGATGATTATTTGTTAGTATTAGGTTGCTTGATTGTAATCTAGTATTTATGTTTAGATTCATGATGTTTACCATTCATTGCTATTTTATCACATTAGTAGAGTGGATGCGTGTCTAGGTAGTTTTGTTGGATTGATTGTTTCTTGTATTTTTACTTGCTTTGTTTTCATTGAATGCTAGTTTAGTTAGTTAAAAACTCAAATTAAGATTTCTTTGTTCGGTTAGTCATTTACAAAGATTTAGTACTAGAAAATTACCATATCCATGGATTGACACTCGGTTCTTGCCGACACTTTATTACAAACGATAGGTACACGTGCCTTTCGTGTGTGGTTTAGTTGTAGGTGAAAACCTATTTTTAAAACCCAATTTGTGTGGAACTTTTATCCAAATTTATATATATATTCACACACGTCATATATGCAATACAAACATGCATTGCATATGTGTAATACAAACATATAATGTTGAACGAATAATATTATGGAGTGCACGTATACAATATTTAAATGCAAGTTAAACAACACACACATGTAATACAACCATTCAATATACATGATGCAATACAAATATACATTACATATATGTAATACGAACATATAGTATTGAATCATTTAGAGATGCACATACACAATGTTCACCAACAAACCAATGACTATGGTGACATCCGATTCACTTCCTTGCACCAAAGAATGTCCGCCCATGGATGAGCATGATGGTGGATCGCCACCCAAATCAAAAACACCACTGGAGAGGGCATGGAGAAAGTCGGACCAACCAAAGTTCAAGGCGTGTCAATGTTCATATGAACACATCAAAAGTATAATAAAATGCCGAGATGATCGCCTTCTTCACTACAGAAATTGTATCAGGTTTGGTCCGGGTAAATTTAAGTGTTGGTGGCATGACCCGTTTATTTATTTTTTTTCCAAAACACTTTTTATCTAAAGGGGTCGTATTATAATTTTCAATATCATAGAGCCACCCGTTTATAAAATGATTACATTTTCTGCCCCAAGGATAATTAAATTAAGGGGTTGAGTCTAGCTATCGACTGTTGCAAAATGTAGCATGTTTAGGGCTTTCAAGTGTGTTCAGCTATGGTAGTATGTAGGGTTGCACCGTTTTCCCTGGTTGGTGCAACCCATTTGTGTGTTTCTTTTAGTATTTTGTTTTGTTGCAAACTATATTTTGATGGTTCGGATTATGTTGGTTTTGGGATTATATTTGTTGGATGCTTTTATTATATATGATGGCTTTATAATGTGTTTGTTAGTATGTCAGTGGCATGTTATGGTTTCTTTGGTTTTAGATGCTTTCACGCGTTGTCAGGTCTTTGGAGGCACTTCTGGTAGTTTGCTGGATTAGGGGAGTTTTCTGTTCTCTCTCTTACGCATTTCATTTTTATAGTTTTTTGTTGTACAACGAGGGCGTTGCACAATTTAAGTGTGGGGAGAGAATTTTACTAACTTTGTTTGTCCAAACTTAAATTTTTTTGCAAAACTCCTAAGAAAATTTTTTGTAGCAAATAATAACCACTAAGCAATTTTAATTCAACTTTAATTGTTTTGTCAAAGCACAAATCTTTAAAACATTCAAGCCGAAAATCTTTAAAAGACATACCTTTAAGCATGACAAACAATATTCACATTCTTACCTTGCAAAAGTTACCCATTCTGCCCGTTTCCGTGAGTTGGCCTCATCAGTTATTTTTTCTCATGTTTTTGCAGGCAATTGAGTGAGCCGGGTGATTATTGTAAGGTAGAACTTGTTTTTGGGATTGCATTTCAAAACCTTATACATATACATGGCATAAACCATTGAGGGATTTAGGATAAACCCCATGTTTAGCCATTTTTCACTTATATTTTCCTTACCCACATTATTCCCTTAGTAGCCATGTTTAGCCTTTTCCCGTGTTTTTTCTATTTCGCCCTATTTTTATCACCACTTAGCCATATAGCCTTTATTTTCCACCCATTTTTGGTTAGAAATCCGGTTCGGCTAAGTTAGTTAGTTTATTTTGCATTTCAGTTTTGTATGTATTTTATCACTTGGGAACTTTAGAAGCATAATGCTATCTCCCAAAGTGAAATTGTAATATACCTATTTGTATAAATTTAGTTGGCAAAAAAAAAGAAGAAAAATCCTTACAAGAAAAGAAGAGAAGAATAAGAAGTTAGTTCATCATATACAGGTAAAACTTGATTTCAAAGAGCAATTTTTGGTTCGTTAGCTCTCGGCTCGTTTAAACCATTTGGTTTAGTTAGTTAGATTTTGTTTTATAGCTAGCTTCGTTCCAGATTTTCTAGCCGTTTAGCCACTTTTCCCAAAAATTCCTCACCCTAACCCTAAGGCAAATTACAACCCTCAAGTACTCATGTTTTATGCCATGTATGTGTCGGTTTTTGACCGTTAAACAAGCCTATGCTTTGCTTAGTCATCGTCTTGGCATTGAGTGTTCTCAACATGCACTATTACATGCATGATTACTAAATATAGCCGAGTGTATGAGTGAACATTGTGAGGTTTGTAAGGTGGGAATGTGATGACAAATTGTGATGTTTTCTAGACTATGTCTTAATTCTAATTAGGCTTGTTTGGACATATATATAATGCTTGCTTGATCTATTAAAGAATTTAATGATTATTGTTTGCGGGTTATTATTGCTATTTTGGAGCTTGTTTTATTTGCTTAAAGATAAGAAAAGTTCAAGTGTGGGGATGTTTGATGTAACACAAAGTATACATCTTATTGCATCGAATTATCCTCATATTTATGCCGAACTCTATGCAAATTCATTGTTTTTGGTACTTATTTGAGTTATTTATGAATTTGCAGGTCCGGGCGTCCGCTCGACAAAGAAAACATGAAAAGAGGGCGTTTCGTGGACAAAAATTAGCATTCGGCTAGCCAGTGCCAGCCAGTGCCAGCCCATGCAAGGCCGTGCTTCCCGGGAATTCCGCCAGTGCCAGCCCGTGCAAGGCCATGCAAGCCGTGCCAGAACAGAGAAATCTGACTTTTTGACCAGAATAATGCAAGGGGTTGACTTTTCACATTGAGGCACGGCCGTGCAAGCCCGTGCAAGTGCCCATGCTAGACGTCCATACAGCATATATACACATCCATTATCCTCATTTTGAGTGTGGAGTCTTGGGGATTTTCTCTCAACCAAGTGCAGCATTTTTAGGGGATTCTTGGAGGCTTCCACCAACATAAGATTCATCATTCCATCCTTCAATCCTTGCTTGTTTTTGGTTTGCATTTCTATGTTTAAGAGCATGTTTTGTAAGCTTATTTTTAGATTGATTGTAGTTGTATTAAGCCTTATGGGCTAAGAACTTTACTATCTAGACATTGTTGAAGCTTTTACTATTGTGATTTTTATCTATGTATGGTTATGGTAATTTGGTTTTCTTTCAAGGAAATGTTGAAGTTATGAGTTGATATTGATGGTGTTCATGCTTGTTAGAATTGCATACCTTGTTAGTCTTACAAATGTTTAGGCATTCATATTGAAAAACTATGTTCTAGATGTTTGTTTGTAAACTTTGAATGTTCATGTTTTCTTTGTTTACATTGCTAAGTTAGGAATGACTAGCAAAGATTAGTTTGGTTATAATATTATTGATGAGCATGAAACCCTACACTTGATATTGGAAAATTGATTAGTGTTGTTATGATTCTTGACTTGGTGATGACTTGCTAGTTAAAGTTTCATAAGTTGATGTTTAATTCATGAGTTTATCTAATTTAGTGTAATCTTAGGTGGTTAGAATGTTGTTCATGCTAGCTTTCAATTGATTATGAGACTTTGTTGTTTTGACAAACAAGTTAGTCTATGTTTAATTCTTGATTGGAAGCCCATCATGATGATTATTTGTTAGTATTAGGTTGCTTGATTGTAATCTAGTATTTATGTTTAGATTCATAATGTTTACCATTCATTGCTATTTTATCACATTAGTAGAGTGGATGCGTGTCTAGGTAGTTTTGTTGGATTGATTGTTTCTTGTATTTTTACTTGCTTTGTTTTCATTGAATGCTAGTTTAGTTAGTTAAAAACTCAAATTAAGATTTCTTTGTTCGGTTAGTCATTTACAAAGATTTAGTACTAGAAAATTACCATATCCATGGATTCACACTCGGTTCTTGCCGATACTTTATTACAAACGATAGGTACACTTGCCTTTCGTGTGTGGTTTAGTTGTAGGTGAAAACCTATTTTTAAAACCCAATTTGTGTGAAACTTTTATCCAAATTTATATATATATTAACACACGTCATATATGCAATACAAACATGCATTGGATATATGTAATACAAACATATAATGTTGAACGAATAATATTATGGAGTGCACGTATACAACATTTAAATGCAAGTAAAACAACACGCGCATGTAATACAACCATTCAATATATATGCATTACAAATATACATTACATATATGTAATACGAACATATAGTATTGAATTATTAAGAAATGCACATACACAATGTTTAAAATGTGTTAATTTGAGGTGCGTGCAACGAGTATGACATGGATTGGAACCGTTTAGAAACCCAAAACTAAACCATGACTCATGGATTGATCCAGGTTTTAAACAAGTTATAGAACAGGTTTTAACCGGGCTCCATGGAGCCATTTGCAACAATAAGAAGTAGCAGGCTGCAACCTGTAGTGCAGGTCCTGCACACTTAGCCTAGAGTTTATGAATCCAATTTCAAGACTACTACATAACGTTGACATTTTATAACTATAATTTACATTGTATAGAAATAGAACTAATCAGGCACATCAAAGGCACTACTACCTGCTAATTCGTATAAGTGAATATTGGTTTGAAAATGTGAAGTTGTTACATCTGAATCTACTTTTTTCAATAACGGCCAGATTGAATAGGCAAAACATCACTCAACATCCGGTTCACAATATATCCATTGATCCCATAACTGTCAAAGAAGCTCTATCTTGTTTAAGTAGTACTTGAACATATTTTGACATGATTACAACTGTCTGCCTTGCTCTAGCGAGAATCCAACATGAACCTCCTAATGCCAGAAAAAAAAATAGTCTAACAATAGTAAAATTTTAGCTCATAGAGTATTATTAAAGTAAAAGTGAAAGAAAAATGACAGTAAATTAGATTATTTACCAATCCAAACTTGTCACCATAGCTGATAAAGGGCATTATTTAAGTTATTTTCACATGTTCATGGTCAATACCTGTTCCATCGAGTACTAACCTGAATGATGCTATTTTTAATGTTGTAAACCAGAACCGGAACGAGACTTGTTTCTAAATACCGATTCTTCTAAATACTTTTTGTAAACAAGGTTAACAGGCTTCACGAGTCTAACCCGTAAGCTACACACCCCTAGTTAGTTTCTTATATACTGCGTTATATTACATATATGTAGTACATAAAACATTATATTGCATACATGTATTACATGGATCAAGATGCCACTTCGTTGTCCAACATAAGCATATTACAATAGATTTCTGGTAGAGAGACCATAATTTGACGTTATGTATGCAAATGAACTCTCATACATCAAGACATTTCTTATTTAATCATTACAAATATGTAATACTAATAGTAATGCACGTATGCGATACTCAAAACTCGGTATTAGACATATGTAACACCTTGTACTACACATATATAACAATATACTACTGCATGACATGGTATTTCATTTTTTTAATTAAGGCATATATGTTAAAACTAACAGTATTACACATATGTAATACTAATAGTATTGCACATATGCAATACTTTGTATGACACATTGTTACCTAGTTGTAATTAGGGGTGTTCATCGAATCGAATAATGACTTTTCAAGTTAAATCGAATCGAATAATCTGAATAACTGATTTTTTGCCAATATTCGTATTCGATTAAAATTTGAACTATTAGATTTGTATTTGTATTCGTATTATATGGCCAATTCGATTCGAATTCGCATTTGAAACTCGAATTCGAATCGAATTTGAATAAGTTTGATTTTAATTCGAATAAGTACGATCTAATTCAAGTTTACCTATGCCAAAAATTCGAAAACTAAAGCGTAATTGCAAAACAAACATATAAATTTAAAGTAGTTGCAATACCATATGATAATAAATTCAAAACTAAAGTAGAAATAGTCTAAAATTCAAAATATTCAAAAGGAGAAGTAAATAATACCCATGTTAGTATGAGCTAAGAAACAATAATATGACATATTGGGTTTAATTAATTTGTAATAAACATTTATTATTTATGGATTTGACACAAATAATAATAATAATTATATATATATACACACAAACACATATGTATATATAATTCGAATTCGAATTTCGAATCTAATAATAAATCATAAATTCGTATTCTATTAATATACTCAAATACGAATCGAATCGAATTCGAATTTTTTAAAACCGAATTCGAATATTAATAATCGAATTCGAATCGAATTTCGAATGTTTCGAATGCGAATCGAAATCTAAACACCCCTAGTTGTAATACTCAGATATCTCCTAGAAACCTATTAATTCGTGATTAATCAATTAAATTATCAAATCAATACATTAAGAAAATAAATTATGTTTTTTTCCATCATTAATAGTCGTTTTTTACCTAGAATCAGCAAATTATGATAGTTTTGACATAGAATCAGCAAATTATGGTCGTTTTATACTTAGAATCTCAAAATTCTAGCCATTTTTTTACCTAGAATCCCCAAATTATGGACATACAGTATAACTATTGATTGTAGAACTTACAGATACAACAATATCTCATCAATTTAACAGGGAAACGTTGACAATCGGTAAAAACACACATGAATAAGGAAGATAGAAGTCTAAAATAAAAAATACCTTCAATATCATGTTCAGTGGGTGAAATCAAAGTTAGATATCCAGTTGATGGTTGCATATGCGTAATTGCGCGCAAACAAAAGATCGATATTCAATGATTTAGGGTTATTAATCATCAAGTTGTGTTGATTCATGATTTGTAGGATTGATTTGGGGAAAACCCGTTGCACATAGGAAGGTTGTACATGGAAAGCCTACGTATATTAAAACTTAATTGGAAAATCAAATTTACAATTATAAACCTATAGTTAGGAGTTCCTTTGTTCTCTCCCTAAAAGGGAGTTCTCTCTTGATCCTTTTCCTATATATAATATATATATATATATATATATATATATATATATATGTGTGCAAAAACTTATGAAAACTCACCAACTTAATTGTTGACAAATATATTATTTTAGCATGCTGTAGGTTGAACCGATGATGTGCTAAGGATGAAGATCACTAGTATACCTTAGGTTATTTAAATAAAAGAACTTATGCTATTCGATGAAGTGTTTAGTGTGTTCTTTTTATTTATGAATATTTGTGTACTTGCTATGTTATGAAATAAAATAAATATAGTCACTTTAATAATGTTAAGTGTAACACCCCGACCTTCAGCGTAATATGCTGGGGCGGAATATGTCGGGGCGGTACGTACAGATTGCTCACAAGCTCATGACACTATTAATGTGATAAATATAATTACTTCATTTCATTAAATCACAAGTACGCAATTTGGCACTAATCAAATAACAGTACAAATAACCTTGAACTTCATTATGATACGTTTCTAATAACCTAATGGTCCAACTATCTAGTCTTTAATCCTCAAATCAAACTTCAACCTGCAGATAAAATATTTTGTAAACAATAATGTTGGTGAGAATTCATAAAGTTTTGCATAAGTATATAATACGTAAAGTGTAAAATTCACAAGTCAAGATGTAATATCTCAATCATAAAGTAAAAGAAAAGTAAATACATGATATTCCCGTTCACTTGACATAAGTCAAATCTACTAAGGAACCTACGTTCGCCTAGCTACTTGGAGTATAGATAATGATAATGATACCGCCATTTATTAACAAAATTTAAAAATGGGTGGCGCAGGTACGTCTCGTCGAACCCTCCCACTTTGCGTTTGAGTATATGTATGAGTCTCTTCCAGCAACAAAAACAATAAACAACTAGCACATAATCACATAATTTACAAGCAATATGATACGAAACAAATACATACAAGACACATGTGTGAATTTTAGTTTGCAACATGAAATAACAAATAAAAAACATGCTACACCCCAAAACGTGTAAAAGTAAAAAGGAGTTATGAAAAACTCACATGTTAAATAACGGGAAAAAGAAAATAAGCAAAGATGTCTTAAGCGAGTGAACTGATAAAGTCCGGTTCAACAAGCGACCTCAGATAAGAAAATAACTAGGGTCAAAATAAGTTTGAGGAAACATAAGAAAAAAGATGGCCGACATTTTTGGTTTATAAATTCATGATAAAAAATTTGTTAAATATAATTTTATTCTATTTTTTTAAGTTAAGAGAAAAACAAGTTAGTAACTTAACTTTTAGTCAATTTATTTTAGTTTATGGGAAAATATAGGTTATAATATTTATTAGTTAATTTTAATGAGTTCGGTTTGTTGCCGAACCGATTATTATTTAAGCAAGCAAGTTAATCGAGTAGTTCATTTTTGGTCGGACATGAACTCGGTTTGAGTTGGGTTTATGCCCAACATATTTGAAATGATAAGATGAAGTGACATGTTAGAAAGGTTTAGTTTGGTTTTATTAGTTTTGCAAAGGTTAGTTTTTTTTAACATAAAACTTTTATAAGTGAACGTTAAACGAGTCGACAAACGGTAGTGAAACACAACCATGACTGTCGACATAAGGTGACAACATGATGTGTTGTACATAAAATAATAATTACCCAAGGATGGAATAACAAAGAAAAAGAATAACTTGAACGGTTTGACTTTCTTGGTTATACTTGGACTTTAACACTAATATAACAAGCTAGAGAGAAATATAGACTTTGAGTGAGAAATGAGTTGGGCAAGGGAAATAATAGATGAGGGTATGTTTATATAGCCATAAAATCGTTAATAACAAGGCAAAAAGAACTAACTTCAAGAACTAGTCAAAATGCTAGTCTTAAGCAATAATAATGAAGAATTAAATGGTTTTGACTCAATAGATAAAATATGAAGATATTAGAATACTTAAATATGGTCTAGGTACATAAGCATGAAACATTCTTAAAACTAATAAGTTTAAATAAATAAATAAAGTGAATATATCAACTTATATATTAGTAGTATATAATCCATTTGATAAACTATATATTGTTTATCTGAGTTTACAAATTGACATGATATGAATGCTATTTCATTAATCCGATCGTAAAACTATTAGTGAATTGCAAACATATAAGACTTAAAATTGCTATGAAAATAACTAATATACATACATGAGAAGTAAATAAATTAATGACGGAAACTTAGTCAATGATCGTATGAGTATTTAGATAACAACAACAATAAATTATAAAAAAACGAATCAAAATATCATGAATTAATAAATGAAGATCCAAATTATATGAGACTTTTAAAATGGGTTGGGTTTCGGGTTTGAAAATTGACGAATGCTACATTACGAGCTAATGAGTGATCTGTATAATGTGCTGGAATCGGTCTGCCCAAGACACATATTATTATTGATGTGGCTAGTACGTTATGATCCAAGTCGGGGCATACCCAATAACAAGCTAGACAAACACCAATAATATTTGTTTATATACGATATGATCATAACAAACAAATGTTAACACTTGAGTTATTTGGAAAGGGGTTTCTAAATACATTGTACTTGTGAAATAAATAAATCATATGGATCATTTATACTTTGAGAGAGAGCATTCCATAGTGTTATTTAAGGTGGTTAAATAACAATATGTGAATAATGGTTACCAAGCATGTTACCTATATTGTGTTATATTTATTTTGTGAAATAACACAATGTGAGTTTTATGATATAAAACTTATTTAAAGAAAAAAAATATATAAAATTTGAAATGGGTGAGAGGGTGGTCCCCCCCCCCCCCTTTACTCTCTTACACCTTTTATTTTATATTATTATGTTTTCTTTAGTGGAGACATGCATTGGATGTGAGTGGGTGCCATGGGTGGTGCTTCCATTAACTCCCTAACTCTCTTTCATTCATTCTTACAACATTTTTGCAAGTAACAAAACATTCCTCTCTTTCTTTTCTCTCCCATTTTCGGCCATAAGGAAGAACATCAAGGAGGAGTTGGTTTTTCAAGTGAATCCTAGCTAAACAAAGGTGTATTGTCGGAGGCTTGGGGTATGCTAGCCTGAGAACTTCCATATTCAAGTTCTTGTCTTTCAATCACTCTTTCTTCACCCGGTTTTGGTTTACTTGAAAGGTAGTTTAACATGCATGAACTTATAGTGACATGCATGTGTTTGATAGTATGTATTTCGTATATGGATCCGGGTTTGGGTTTTGCAAGTATAAAATTGGTTTTATACACTATAAACTAACAAGATTTAAAACATTTATCCGTTGCGTTTTTGGTAAAAGTAAGGTTTTATGACTTTGATAATCTTGTTAAAACCCAACAATGGCATCAAGAGCCGCTTATACAGATGCATGCTTCATTAAACCCGAAAATTTTCGGGTTTATGGTGGGGTTTTACCATATGGCCGAAAATTTTAGGGGTTTTGGTTACCCCATGGTTTTTCAAGGTTATGCTTTACATGCATGTGGTAATCTTGAAAAGCTAAGTCATTTGGATGATTGATTGTGTTGTTTGGACAAAAACCCGAAACTTTCGGTTTGGTTGTTTTTTGGGCTAAAAGTTTGAGGGAAAAAGGGGAACCATATTGGTCTTGTATTATTGCACATTTGGATGTGTATTGGATGTTCATAACCTAGCCATGGCCTTATGTTTGGTTGAATGATTGTGTTGATGTGTTTGTTCATTCAAGTGGTTGTTTGGTCATTCGATATGTTTGTAATATTTATTTGGGTTTGTTATCTATTTATTCATTCATTTGGTTTGTAATAATAAGTAAATTAGATGCATTTCTTTTACTAGAAAAATGTATTAGGACATATTTTGTAAAAGAAGATGCAAGGATAGAAGCCCAAATAAAGTGGAGACCACAACACGGGGGTGAACACTTGGAGCATTTGGATGCGGGATCAAGTGGGAGTTCACCAACACAAGATTATGTCCTTTCGGGTCCCTTAGGAAAGACCTTTTTGACACACTTGTCTTCGGTCAACAAGTGTAGTCAACATTAGGAGGCTATGGTTATGAACTTGTGGTTGTATGTTTTATGCTTGCATGGTTGATTTTCTTTTGTTTGTGTTATTGCAATATGGTTTGCTAACTACTTAAAATCAACAACTAGCATAAAATTGGTTCCTTAGAAATCGTTAGGTAATAAAAATTGGTTTTATTAAAGTATAATGATTTCATAATAAAATGGGTTTTATTAATAGGAATTTTGAAAATGGGTTTTTCAACTTAATACCATACATTTGAATGCATGCAAATGAAAGGTACATAAAAGCTTTTCCAATCTAGAATTTAGAAAACTAAAATCCCTTTTATAAAATAAGTCAAACACCATCCTTTTATACAACACTCGAATCACTTGGGAACTCGATATGGGATAAAGGTCACCTAACCATGTTGGAGGAAACTTGGGAGTTTGAGGTGGGTTTACCATATAAGTGGGATAAAGGTCACCTAACCACTTGTATATGTAAACTCACACGTGTGTATAAGTAGGACGACTTAAATTGCAAACCATGTGAATAGGGTCACCGAAGCATGGTATACAATGGTGTTGATGGGATTAAACATGCCAACTAAACATAAGATGTTTAACCGATCCCATAAAACTAGAAGTTGCAAAGGGTTGCAACTGTCAAACGTTGACTACCTTGTTAATTTAAATAGTAGGATAAAGGTCACCTAACTACTATTTGAATGTAACGTTGGGTTCTAGATTTTAATCATTAATTGTCTAGGAGACATAAAGGGTATTAACGATTAAAATTAATTATTGATATCGAAAATACTAAAATTGAGCTTTGTTATATTTGTAGATGGCCGCAATCAACAATCCACCCAACGTTATTATTCCACCCGTTAACAACCTATCACTAAGATCTATTCTCGATAAGGATCGTCTAAACTATACCAACTTTATGGATTGGTATCGAAACTTGAGAATCGTGCTCAAGCAAGAAAAGAAATATTATTTGATAGACGAGCCTATTCCCGAAGAACCTAGCATTGACGATGCCATTAACTATAACAATTGGGTAAAGCACAATGAGGATTCCGTGCAAGTTTCTTGCCTCATGTTGGGAACTATGATTCCCGAAATTCAAAAGGATTTTGAACTTCATGGGGCATACGACATGATCACCCAACTTAAGGAAATGTTCCTTACACAAGCTGGGGTGGAACGCTTCGAAACGGTTCGAGCGCTTCATGCATGTCGTATGGAAGAAACCCAATCTGTTTCCTCCTATATGTGCTTAAGATGAAAAGCCACATTGATCGTCTCGAGCGCCTTAATTGTCACGTCTCAAACGAGTTAGCCACGGATTTGATCCTAAATGGGCTAACCAAGAAATTTGAGACTTTTGTTATGAATTATAACATGAATGGGTGGGACAAGAGCATTGGTGAGCTTCACGCAATGCTCAAGAGGGTCGAAACGGGAATGGGTAAAAAGGTTTTACCCGTTCTCACAATCAATGAAGGAAGCAATAGGAAGAGGCATCACTCGGAACCTAAGGCAAAGGTTTCCAAAGGTAAGGGACAAGTCATGGCTAAGTTCAAGGGAAAGGCGAAAGCGGGACCACCCAAACCAAAAGAAAAGAAGCCAAAGGTTTGCGCGGAGGATCCGTGTTTTGGATGTGGGGAGATAGGGCATTGGATGAGAAATTTTCCAACCTATCTAAAAGAGTTGAAAGCTAAGAGGGATGCGGGGCAAACCTCGGGTACAACTTTCATGATTCATGTTGATCTTAATATTATTTCTTCTAACACATGGGTATTGGATACCGGATGTGGAACTCATATTTGCAATTTGTTGCAAGGGTTCAAAGGAAATGAAGGATTCAAGAAGGGAGATATTAGTCTCTTCATGGGCAACGGAGCAAAGGTTGTTGTCCAAGCCCGAGGGGACTACATTTTGAAGCTTCCAAATGGTTTGGAAGTTATTTTAAATAATGTTTTGTATGCTCCTAGTTTGACTAGGAATATTATCTTCGTTTCCTTGTTAAGACAATATGGTTATGATTTTAAGTTTATGGATGATTGTATTTATGTTTTCATGAATGATGTATTTTATTTAAAGCAATGCCATCTAATGGCATTTATGAATTAGTTCATGATAACACATCTTATGATAACATGTTGTACCAATCAAGCACCAAAAGACTCAAAATGGATTTGAGTAAGACTTATCTTTGGCATTGTCGTCTTGGTCACATAAACAAAGATCGCATACATACACTTCAAAAGAATGGTCTTTTGGAATCAAGTGATGATTCATTCGATAAATGCGAGTCTTGTATGTTAGGAAAGATGACCGAGGACCCCTTTAGTGGAACAAACCAAAGGGCAAAAGACTTATTAGGTATCATACATTCGGATGTATGTGGTCCTTTTAAGGCAATGACAAGGAATGGTGAAAGATACTTCATTACCTTTATTGACGACTATAGTCGTTATGGGTATGTGTACTTGTTAAGACACAAATATGAAGCTTTTGAAATGTTCAAAATCTTCCAAAATGAAGTACAAAATCAACTCGATAAAACCATCAAAGTACTTCGTTCGGATAGAGGAGGTGAATACCTACGTGATGCATTCCAAGATCATCTTAGAAGTTGTGGGATCATCTCACAACTTACTCCACCAGGAACACCACAACACAATGGTGTGTCCGAGAGGAGAAATCGAACTCTATTAGATATGGTTCGATATATGATGGCTAGAAGCACATTGCCTCTATCATTTTGGGGTTTCGCTTTGCTCTCCGCAGCCCGTATTCTAAATATGGCCCCAACCAAGAATGTGGACAAGACACCTTTTGAAATATAGAATGGAAGGGCTCCATCATTAACATATTTAAAGGTATGGGGTTGTGAGGCTTATGTCAAGAACAATACCCAAAACAAACTTGAAAGTCGGTCCACTAAGTGTATCTTTGTAGGATATCCCAAGGACTCCATGGGATATTATTTCTACAACCCAACCGAGCAAAAAGTGTTCATTGCTCGAAAGGACGAGTTCTTGGAAACTAAGTTCCTTATGGAAGGTACTAGTAGAACATTGGAACTCAAGGAGGATCGAGAACCACAAGCCGATACACGTTTGGTTGACACTAGCAATCAACAAGAGGTTGTTGAGAATGATGAAATGGTTGATCAAAACACACTAAACGTTCGCAAATCCGGTAGAATTAGACATCCACCTGAAAGATATGGATTTTCATGGATGGATTCTATGTAGTAGATTCGGATGAACCCACCACATACCGTGATGCAATGTCACAATCCGATTGTGACAAATGGCTTGAAGCCATGAACGTAGAGATGCAATCCATGCATGACAACCAAGTATGGGATTTGGTTGTACCACCTCTTAATTCCAAACCGGTTGGAAGTAAGTGGGTTTTCAAGAAGAAAACCGATATGCATGGAAACTTGGATACTTATAAAGCAAGACTTGTAGCAAAAGGTTTCACTCAAACTCAAGGGGTTGACTATGATGAAACTTTTTCTCCCGTAGCAATGCTAAAGTCTATTAGGATATTGTTTGCCATAGCCGCACATTATGACTATGAGATATGCAAAATGGATGTCAAAACCGCTTTTCTAAATGGGCATCTTGAGGAAGATGTCTATATGGTTCAACCCGAAGGTTTTGTCGATCCACAACATCCTAACAAAGTATGCAAGTTAAAGAAATCAATCTATGGATTGAAACAAGCATCTAGAAGTTGGAATCCCCGTTTTGATGAAGAAGTTAAGAAATTTGGATTCATCAAAAATGGTGATGAAGCTTGTGTGTATAAGAAAGCTAGTGGGAGCATCATTACCTTCTTAGTATTGTATGTTGATGACATACTACTATTTGGGAATGACATTCTAACCATGGAAGGTGTAAAAGCATGGGGCTTGGAAGTTGTTTTTCCATCAAAGATCTTGGTGAAGCTGCCTATATTTTGGGAATAAAGATCTATAGGGATAGATCAAGGCGGTTGATAGTTTAAACCAAAGTGCATACATTGACAAAATCCTGAAAAGGTTCAAGATGGAGAACTCTAAGAGAGGTTTGGTACCTATTCAAAGAGGAACGATATTTAGTGCGTCTCAATGTCCAAGCTCAAAGGAAGAGCAAGATAAAATGAATGGGATCTCATACGCATCGGCTATTGGATCCATCATGTATGCAATGGTATGCACTAGACCGGATGTGTCATGCTTAAATCCAACATAATCCGGGAAGTAGCCATTGGATGGCGGTCAAGAGTATATTGAAATACCTTAGAAGGACTAAGGATATGTTTCTAATATACGGTTCGGGTGAGGAGGAACTCGTCTTAAAGGGTTACACGGATGCGAGTTTCCAAACCGATCGAGATGATTCTCGATCACAATCGGGATATGTTTTCGTTATGAATGGTGGAGCAGTCTCTTGGAAGAGCTCGAAACAAGATGTGGTAGCTTTTTCCACCACAGAATCGGAATACATCACCGCCTCATTGGCAGCTCAAGAAGCTGCGTGGATTAGGAAATTCATTGCCGACCTAGGGGTGGTCCGTACCATTCAGGACCCTCTAGAAATCTTTTGTGACAACGAGGGTGCGATTGCTCAAATCAAGGAACCTCGTGCTCATCAAAAGACGAGGCACATTGAGCGGAGGTTCAACTACATAAGGGATGAAGTTGAGAAAGGAAAGATTTGTATTCGCAAAGTTCACACCGATCAAAACATTGCGGATCCACTCACGAAGCTCCTTGAAAGGCCAAAGCATGAAGGTCACACTTGTGCCTTAGGACTTCGATATTCTAGTGATTGGATATGATCTAATTTTGTATTTGGATATCGGAACAATTTTTATTTTCACTCATTCATATGATTATGGTTTGTCATTATGACATTTTGAGTTACGTTCCATTTTAGCATGTTTAAATCCATGAATAAGTTAATTATTCTAAATGTCCGTAGTCGCTCATAATTGTGGGAACAAGTATGAAGGTAAGATTATTATGAACTTGGATTGGTAGATATTCATAAGGTATGAATATAGAGCAAAAGGTTGTTGCCAAGGTTTATAGATATTTATGGGATATAAATATTGGACTGACCCGCTCTCAAATGTTACTACATGGAATCTTTCTGATTGATCATAAGTAAATTTGAGTAAAAGGCGAATATCATAGTATCCTCCGAACTGAGATACATATAGGGTCTTGATATTCACCAAGTTTTATGCTTTGACTTAGTTCTTCGCTGCTCTGAAACATGACAGTACATAAGTCTAAGATCAGGTACAGTACTAAGTGATTGTGAAAGACATATGTAGTCAAAAGGGGATTTGTCCCTCTTATTCTTTGAGAGTAAGATGTCTAAGGCCTGCAAAGTTAAATCAACAGAGAATGATCACTCTGTGTCTCTGGATTTGATATGACATCTGTGACAAAAGGATAAATGATAGTTTCACCTAAATCATTTCAAGTAAGGGACTTGAAGGGGATGATGTTATTGAATGGCACTTCGTCATGCGTATTAGGGGTAGTAAACCGTAGTTAGGCTGTATTTGCTACTTGCATCAATCTTCTATGTATCTTGTGCAAGTGGGAGATTGTTGGACTCGGTCTGCCCAAGACACGTATTATTATTGATGTGGCTAGTACGTTATGATCCAAGTCGGGTCATACCCAATAACAAGCTAGACAAACACCAATAATATTTGTTTATATATGATATGATCATAACAAACAAATATTAACACTTGAGTTATTTGGAAAGGGGTTTCTAAATACATTGTACTTGTGAAATAAATAAATCATATGGATCATTTATACTTTGAGAGAGAGCATTCCATAGTGTTATTTAAGATGGTTAAATAACAATATGTGAATAATGGCTACCAAGCATGTTACCTATATTGTGTTATATTTATTTTGTGAAATAACACAATGTGAGTTTTATGATATAAAACTTATTTAAAGAAAAAAAATATATAAAATTTGAAATGGGTGAGAGGGTGCCCCCCCCCCCCTTTACTCTCTTACACCTTTTATTTTTATATTATTATGTTTTCTTTAGTGGAGACATGCATTGGATGTGAGTGGGTGCCATGGGTGGTGCTTCCATTAACTCCATAACTCTCTTTCATTCATTCTTACAACATTTTTGCAAGTAACAAAACATTCCTCTCTTCCTTTTCTCTCCCATTTTCGGCCATAAGGAAGAACATCAAGGAGGAGTTGGTTTTTCAAGTGAATCCTAGCTAAACAAAGGTGTATTGTCGGAGGCTTGGGGTATGCTAGCTTGAGGAGCTTCCATATTCAAGTTCTTGCCTTTCAATCACTCTTTCTTCACCCGGTTTTGGTTTACTTGAAAGGTAGTTTAACATGCATGAACTTATAGTGACATGCATGTGTTTGATAGTATGTATTTCGTATATGGATCCGGGTTAGGGTTTTGCATGTATAAAATTGGTTTTATACACTATAAACTAACAAGATTTAAAACATTTATCCGTTGCGTTTTTGGTAAAAGTAAGGTTTTATGACTTTGATAATCTTGTTAAAACCCAACACAATGCACCCGCCTGTATTCCATTTAAAGTCGGGGCGCTACATAAGTACTATAATTGTCCAAGAGTTGTGTGAGTTAATACTTGTTAATTCAAGGTTAATCCTTTACAACTTAACTAATCTTAATTGGTATTTTAAGTATAATACAAAGGTTATTTTTACTAAAATATCAAGGACAATTCACTTAGTAATTTAAGGGAGTGGCTCATCTTTAAAGTAAGTTATCTCATAAATACTTAATATAAAACACCTTCTTACATAAAATGATGTTTTAGTGGAGCTCATGAAGTTATGCATATCTCTTTCTTTAATTATCATGGAATAACATGACTTAGGAATAAGGTGTTACTCCCACATTTAATTACCGAAGCAAGTCTATATCACATGTTTATCAATTATTAATAAACCAATTTAAAAAGGAGTTTTAACCAAGGTGATACACTTTTATCCTTGATCATCTTTATAAAAATACAAAACCCCAAAAAAATATTGTTTTTAATTTATGTCTTACAATTTCTTTTAAAATAACTTGTTAAACCAAAACCACTATGATGTTCACTTAGGTTAAAATAAATATGACGATTTAGTAGTAAAAATCAAACAAGTGTGTCAGTTGATCGATACTTGGTTCTTACCTATAAAATACTACATATACGATAGGTACACTTGCCTATTCGTGTGTTGTTTAGTTAAGATGAAAATCATTTTTATAAATTTAAAACTCGACATTGTGTGAAACGAACCTTTTGAAAACCTAACGACTTTTCATATTTATCACTCATCCACACGGACATCAATCATCAAGCTTAGGACTTGGTGTATTTTTTTAAGATTTATATTTCAACCAAGTCCTCACAAGAGTGGTAGTTCCCCGGCTTATCGTCAAGCTCGGATTTTGGTGCCTTTTTTAAGGTTTATATTTTATTAACCAAGGTCTCACAAGAGTTTCAGTTCCCTGGCTTATCGTCAAGATCGGCACTTGGTGTATATTTTGAGAGTGTTTTAAAATTTCTCATCAAGTGATAATTACAACATAACCTTCCTTTTTATAAACCAATCACATGTTTAACCAATATTACTATACTTAGTTAAGATTCATTATAAGCCAAAATGATACTATGAAATTTTAGCCAATACTAAGCGTAATGTTATATATCAAAGTAATAGATACAAACATGATCAAATTAAAACAATCCAACCAATTTGAATGACTAATGTTTGATGCTAATGACTTCTTCCAAAAGCTTAATCTCCTTGATCTTCAAAAGGTGTATGGATGGGATGATTCTCTTATTAATGGTGGTGAAAGAAGGTGAGTGCAGTTCATTAAGTGCACTTCCTTCTCCCTTGAATGTGGTGAATGAGCATTCAATTTATAGGCTGAGTAGGGCTCTCAAAATGGCCCGTGTTGACATGGGTACGTCCGTGTTGACTTTTTTATTTGATAGTGTTAAATGCTCGTTGTCAGAAAGTGCAGCAAGAAAGTTTTATCTGAACATGGCCCGTGTTGACTCGGGACACGGCTGTAGTGAGCTAGGAAGCTTCTATTTTGTGTTTTTTCTTGTATTGTCATCGGGGGCGTGCTGATGTTAACATGGTCGTGTTTTCATCAGTTTTGTCTTTTCCTCTTATACTTTTAACATGGGGTGTGTTGGTATCAATATATATGGGCCATGTTGTGACTTCTGAATTTTGTATTTTCCTCGTATGATTGTAACGTGGCCATTTCTTGCTTCAACATGGGGGTGTGTTGAGTTAATTTTCATAGTTGTCTCCGTATTTCTTCGTATATCAGCTCGTTTAATTCTTTAAGGCTATATTTACCTAGAAATAGAAATTATAAACATTAGTGGTTATTTATTCTAATATAACTACTGATATTATACCTATTTGGAGATATTTTAGTGTTGAAAAGATGTATAATTTTATATACATCAAAAAGTCACAAATAATAATAGTGTAATGTATTTAAATATATAAGTGTTATGTGCTTAAATATGAAATTTCTTATACATGCTACATGCTATAAAAATGTTACTTGTTACATATGCTACCTACTACATATTATGTGCAATACAAACTTACGTTATGATGTGCTTAGGAAATACATTATATAAAATGTTGCATGCATATCACACATTTTATTAAATCATGTTATCATAAGTTAATAATAATTAATTTAAAAGATGGTGGTTAGTGTGAGAATAGTGAGGAAATTATGAGACATGTAGGTTATGAACTCTTGGCTGAATTTTCTTTTCCTTTTCTCCCACTCCTTTGTGTCATACACACATGCACATTATTTTTGCTTCTCTCGCAAGAATCATACATTCATAAATACTTGCATATTGTTGGTGGATTTGGATCAAGGTGCTACAAGATTGTGTGATTGCATTTCATATAACAAGTAAGTAAATATAATTATTATATATTGTTCATGTTTTCTTAATTAGGTTTATGAAACCTAGTATTCAAATCATTGGTAAAATCAATCATACTAAAATAAGGAGAATTGATCATGCTAATGACAAAGTTTATGGTTAAATTGAAAGTGGTGTAAAAAACACAAGATGATCTAACAAGTTTTCTGTGATGAAGATAATATATTATGTTTATGATAATGTGTGGATTATATTTGATGAATTATCACCATAGGTAAATCGTAAACATGAAATACATGATTTTTTGATGTAAATAGTCCTGCAATAGATTTGTTGTTGCTTCTTTGCGTGGCTGTAAATTGATGTTAACTTAGTATTTTTGGTCAATCATTGATTCTATGATATAGAACTATGAATCTCATTTTCATAAACAAAGAATTGTAATTTTTGGACTTATCCTTGATAGTTTTTATGATTTTACAAGTTAACATGTACAGGCTGTTCCGTGAACTTGTATTCTGGTTTAGATTCCCAACCACTTATAGTTAGTTTGACAAAGCCAATTGGGTTGGTTCCAGTTATGGAATATCATACATTGAGTTAGGATTCTATACTAATTGGCCTTGCATGATTTGGTTTGTATTGAATTTTGATTAAATCAAAACTTTATGCTGCTGCACTGAAATAGTTACACGTACCTCGCTATGTTAGATAAATGTTTATGATTTTTGTGTGTATTGGAAAAGTATAACAAAAATAATTTGATAAATCTAAGACTTTTAGTTCACCTTGGTGTAAATTTCATAATTTAATTCAATTGTTTGATGGTTAGAAAAATACGTTTCAAAAGGTTAAAATTTGTCTTGTAAATTCAGAATCGGTTTGTATGTGATTTGATGAGATGTGTGGTTATTTGTTCACTATTTGACTTGATTAATGATTGGAACATGATTTGACACTTAGGAGTTATTTTGACTAAAAGTTAGCCTTGCTTGGAATATTGAGCGAAAGAGAGAGAGAGAGAGAGGTAGGGGGGAGCGAGACCCATCTTTCATATCATCTCGTCTAGTAACTTGCATAGTTAAAGGGGCATCAGTTTGTAAAAATGTGACCCGCTTATGTCACACCCCAACCTAAGGCAGAAATGCCGGGACGTGAGCTGATTGTTCACAGCTCAAAGGTACTATCATAAAATAAATATGACAATATCTATTAAATTAATTATTTCAAATTACAGTGCACAAACTTTCATAACACAAACAAGCAATCCAAAACAAATAAAATAATCCAAACAAAATTTAAATAAAGATAGCCTTCATTAAATTCCCTTTGGTCTTTTCTAGATGTCTTTCACGTCAAACTTCAAGTTACACGATGACCTGCATATGCGTAGAAACTGGAATAGAGTTTGTCAAAACGAGATGATCACCAATTTTCATAAATAATAATAGTATATATATATAACATATGTGAGTAATAATTCAATCAAACCATGAGCAAATAATGTGTCAGTTGACCGTTGCCTTGAGAATTGGGCATTGGCTACTATGACTAGCATACAAATGTGAGTGTCGGTTGACCATCGCCATGCGAACGGACTTTGGCTACTAAGACAGCGTAAGATCATACTTTAATGTGATTGTGATGGACTCTCCGAATGCGATAAAGTAAACAGTTAAATAAGTAGCAATTAGCATTTGATTAAATTACACACAATAATTATGTTTGCGAGTTTGTATATATATATATATATATATGATATAAAGTGAATAGGTACGCATATGTCCTCAAAACAATTGAAAAACAATAAAATAAAGGGGAATGATCAAACTCACCTTGATGATTAGGCGAGTGAACAAGAATAAGAATAAACGGTTAATAATTAAATGAATCATCTTTTAATGCGTTGAACCAAGTAAATCAAATGAACCTGAAACTATGAGATAAGTAAATATGAGTAAAACCAAACTCGTTGCCGCTGGAGTTCCAAGCGGATGTCTAGAACTCCGGTTATGATAGTTTAAACGTTTAAGCGAGCTGGTACTGACCAGAATCCGAACAACGAGTCAGGAGTTGGGTTTTGGTCAGTAGCCTTAAAATCTAGATACGAAAATAAAAGTCTTCTGGACCGAACGTCGGTTCTGACCAGAAGCATGAGAAAATGAGTAGTCAAACTTGTTGACTATTATGCCCTTTAACGGGTTTTAAACGAATTGACCAGCCAACACCCTTCAATATTAGAAATTGATTGAAGGTTATTGACTAGGGAATATATATGAATGATTTTACAGTGAACAACTTATCCGAAAAGTATATGAATTGATCAAAAGATGAAGTCAAAGGTCAATACAATAGCAAAGTCAAACACCGAAGCTTGTATCTTCAAGTAAAATAGCCAAAACGAAGGAGATTATGTATGGAAGAGGTAGGTGACGGATGGGCATGTATAATTAGGGTTTGGGGAAGTTTATGGTAGAAGAAATAAGTCTTGTTTATATAGAATACACAAACACGAACTAACTATAGCTAGTTTACTCGTTTAAGAAACCGAATCAAGTTTTAATGATCAAATCAACTGAAAGTGCAGCCATAATATCTTGAGGAAGGGGTAATGTATGTGGACAAGTATTTAGTTTATGTGAGATTTCGTGGGGCTTAAAACACGTGATATAGTCCAAAAATAAGCGATTTTGTACCAAAAACGAACTAGGAAACATATAACGGAAAACAATCTGCATATGGTCCCACGGCGGCGCGCGGCCACATGTGGTCACGCGGTGCTTCGGGAGGGGGAAAGGAAATCTTTTGTTTTTTGGCAACTTAAGTCCTTGTACTTTCAAAAAGGCTAAATATTGATATTTTTAAAGTTAAATTCAAGAATTAACAACTTTAAGAACCTATAGAATATAAAATGAAAATTCATTAAAGGATACTTATAAATGTCTGATTTAATTAAAAATAAGGATCCGAATAATGTTCTCAAATCGGGTTAAATGCAAACGAATATGAAAAATCCGAGATGTTACAGCTTATTTGAATCATATGCGAGTGGCTGGAGTTGTTGTATATAGAGCTCGGGAATAAGTTAACCTGGCTCGTAACCTATCTTTCATATCATCTTGTATAGTAACTTGCCAAGTTGAAGGAGAATCGTTTGACCCACTTGTCTAAATCATACACGAGTGGTTGGGCTCGGGTTTAAACCCGACTGGGTGTTTAGATTCATCCATTATCCTAAACGTTAATGAGATCCTAATAATAAAACATATAAAGAGATGTCAAAATTCTAACCACATGACGATGTAGTTCGATTCCATCGAGAATATTTACGAATTTTCCATTGTCTCTCTCCGAAAAAAAAAATCGTTTAATTCTTGTGAAACGAAGATGTTCCCTTGTTTTAGGTGGCAGATTTGTTTTTTGAGTGGTTTTCATTTCACACGTGTCTTTCTATTGATGAGTATAACTATTACCAAACTGCCCTCTTGAGTCTTCTTCTTCCGTGGCTTCCAAACCCTTATGTGGCGTGACAGCCCATGACATACGTGAGCTAGAGGTTTTAATGCGCTTGGGTGGTTTTGGTTTTTAACCATTTTTGCACCGTCTTTCCGGCTTACCAAAAGAGACTGCATATTCAGTGTCACCGATATCATTATTATCCTCATTGTCAATGCATCCATTCAAATCCTCTACTGGTAAAAAATAAATAAAAGAAACTGGAATTTAATTATACAATATTGATTGCAAAATTGCCTATGAAATGTAAATCTCTCAACTAAATTAAACTTCAGATAATCACAACTGACAGAACATATAATTATATTGTTGTATTTGAATCGAATAAAAGCATAATTTGCATCTAAAGAGAGAACTAGGATTGAAAGATCAATAATTATGGTGATTAATTTGAGACAAGTGTTTATATGTCTATGAATATATTGCTAGTGGTCTGATGCGTATAACTTTTTTTTTTCTAATAGATTTTACTGTTTAGTTGTCACAGAATTCAAGCTTCGCTTTCATGCGATTTGATACCTCGATCTTGTCATGCACAAGCACGAATGTCCTGACAAGGTTTGTTACACGGATAAAGCATATAAATTACCACTTGTTTATTGGATTACATCGAAACAGAAGGCAAGCGGGCAACAAGCTGCGCCGCTACTCCTTTTTGAATCGCAAAACCCAATCTTTTAAAAACTATATTTGCTGATCCTGGAGTCATAACATTACTATGCATGACCCGCTGAACACGGGTAAGTAGCTCCGCAGCTTCAGGCGCGAGGAAACCAAAAGTGTTGTTAAACTATATTATAATATATTTAGCTTACGTACCTGGTCTGGTTTTATATAGTTTGAAATTATGGAAATCGTAAACCAGATAGTTTGTCTACGGTCTGAAATTATGAAAAACGACTGATCAAAAGTTAGTATAAAATCCGACCTTTATATGTTTATACTAGTTTTTATCCCCCGTATTACGGGGTTGTTTTATATTATTCGTTTTTAATATTTAGATATTTTTGTGGATTTTAATTTTATTTGTTGTAAGAAAGTTAATAATATAATTTGTATTTGATGATGAAAGGGTTTCACAAATAAATGAGATGTTATAACTCGGTTTAAAAGCTATTTGGGTTTGATGAGACTCATGACCCGCTTATTTTTTTACTATAAAATTGTTTTTTTTAATTATAAATGATATCTTTAAAAAAAATCCCCCGTATTACGTAGTTGTTTTACATTATTTGTTTCTTATATTTATATGTATTTTTAGGATTTTAATTTTATTTATCGTAAGGAAGTGAATAATATATTTTGGATTTAATAATGAAAGGGTTTCACAAATAAATACGATATTATAACCCGGTTTAAAAGCTATCTGGGTTTGGTGAGACCCATGACACGTTTTTTTTACTATAAAATGTTTCTTAATTACAAATAATATCCCATTTTAAAAAAAGCAGATATTAATTTTTTTGTATATCCTATTTTATAGGATTTTCATATCAAATATTTGATAAGATTAATTTTTAATATAATGAGATGTTATAACCCGTTTAAGGGCTATCTGGGTTTAGTGAGACCCATACCCGTGAATTCGAGTCAAATGCATGAGAAGTCTTCATTTACAAATAAAGCAATCGGGTAGCTTAGGAAAATTTAGGAAGGTTTCATTTGTATACTAGATTTTATCCCCCGTATTACGGGGGTTGTTTTACATTTTCGTTTTCAACATTTATATATGTCTATTTGGATTTTAATTTTATTTATTGTTAGAAAGTTAATAATTAATATACTTGAGGTTTGATGATAAAATGGTTTCACAAATAGATGATATGTTATAATCTGGTTTAAAAGCTATCTGGGTTTGGTGATATTCATTACCCATTTATTTTCTTTATTATAAAATTATTTCTTAATTATAAATAATATCTTTTTTAAATAAAATAGGATATTAATTTTTAGGGGGAAGGTTCATGTGCATTTTATTCTTAACATGAGAACGTAAGAAATAATAGCAATTTATAAAAAAATGAGAACGTAAGACACAATATCAACTACAATACCAATCTACATAAACAATTATTTGTAATAACAAAGAAAAAACTAAAACAAATACTTATAACGTCTCATAATCGAAAATTAGCAAATACGAACAAAAAATAACATAAAACACTCATAAAAATAACACTAATAATAATAGCAAATTAGTTATCACTGTTTTCATGTTAAGAATAAAATGTATTTGATCTTGTTTCTAATTTTTAGTATATCCCTGTTTTATAGGATTTTCATATCAAATATTTTATGAGATTAATTTTTAATATAATAAGATGTTATAACTCGTTTAAGAGCTATCTGGGTTTGGTGAGACCTTTACTCGTGAATTCGGGTCAAATGTGTGAGAAGCCTTCATTTACAAATAAAGCAATCTGATGGCTTGAGAGAATGGTTGTTTTACATTTTTCATTTTTTAATATTTATTTTTGCAATTTTAATTTTCTTTATTGTAATAAAGTTAATAATATACTTAGCGTTTGATGATGAAAGAGTTTCATAAATAAATGATATGTTATAACCCGTTTAAAAGCTATCTGGATTTGGTGACCCATGACCTGCTTATGTTTTTTACTATAAAATCGTTTATTAATTATAAATAATATCTTTTTCTTTTTAAATTGGATATTAAATTTTAGTATATCCCTATTTTATAGGATTTTCACATCAAATAATTGGTAAGATTAATTTTTAATTTAATGAGATGTTATAACTCGTTTAAGAGCTATCTGGTTTTGGTAAGACCCATACCCATGAATTTGGGTTAAATCAATGAGAGGCCTCCATTTAAAAATTAAGCAATCTGGTGACTTCCATAAAAGGGGGGAGCGCCCTCATCGCGACACATAGGATTTTAGGGTTTTGGTTTATATATATTATAGATATTTAAGATTTATATAAATATAACTAGTTATAGATTCATAAAAGTTTAAATGAACAAACAATACAAAACTTGTGTCTGTTTGATTAAATGAACCGAAAGATTTTTTTATCTATGTTGGTTAGTTTGTTTATTTAGTTACGGTTTAAAATATCCAGTAACAAACAAACAAGCAGTAAATGGAAAGTTTAAAGAAGAACTGGTAGTTAAATTAGGTAAACGTACCGCGGTTGGAGATGAGTTGGGTGCACGAATCGCAGAGGCGTTTAGTGAGGAACATCCAATTTTAGAGGATCTATGATGCATTTCGAAGATCCCTATGTGTATAATCTTGTAAGAAGAAGTCCGGTGGTTGATTTCAGCTGTTGTTGATCATAATGGTTGCGTGGGCAAAGGGATTTAGATGGGGGTTTATTTTATTGTTGATAGGAAAAGAAAACGGGGAGATGGAATTAGTGCCTGTGTTTAGGTAGGGTTTAGGTTTATTACAAGTCGCCAATTAATTATTGTTTTCCCCTTTTATTTATTTATAGATTAACTAGCTTATAGCCTCACACGTATTACACAGTGGGAGCTAGGATGTGGGAAAAATCCTCTTCAACCTATCCTTTTTTTTATCTAAAATTAAACATTCTCAAAATTGGTCTCTCAATCGCAGCTTCTGCTATCAGCTTTATTTAAGATTAAAACATTCTTAAAAGGTGCAATTAATGTCATGAAGTACACCTTCTGATTTTCGCCCTCGCACCTTCTACTCACTTCTGTAGCAGTGATTCTTCCTATGAGCCTTTGAGCAACCTGATATGATTGTTTAGGGCTGAGGTTTTCTCTCGAATATAAGTACTGTATCGGGACCATTCTCGCACCAAACTAAATAGAATTGAGAATAAAAGGGACCCAAACGAGCAACCTGATATGATTGTTTAGGGCTGAGATTTTTATCTCGAATATAGGTACTGCATCGAGACCATTCTCGCACCAAACCGATACATACGATACGATATTCGGTACTCATTTTTCTCAAATTTGGTAATTAGTATTTTCGATATCAGTGTTTTCAGTATATTGGGATATGAAAATGATTCTCATGTTCCTGGGCGCTTTGTGCAAAGCGCCCTGACGGAGAAGAAGGTGGGTCGCCAACTAATGGAGAAAGAAGGTGGAGGTTGCCTTTTCTCTCAACCACTACACATGGTTTAAAAAGTAGCCAAACAACTTATGACATTTGGCACTGGTACACGTACTAGTTTATTCTATTTGGTATCTGTACGGGTACAAATACCAATAGCAATGAAGATAATGGGAAAAAAACAAAGTTGTACTAATAGTTACCGTACCAAAATAATTGTACCGTGCCATAACAATAAAATCAATATGGTATTTGGTACTCACTTTTGATTTTACATGAGTATACTAACCGTTTTACTACGGATCACCAACAACTTTTATTAGGTCGTTCAAAGTGACTAACCGATAACCGAGGGTTACACCAATGACATATTTCTAAGTTTTACCAACATAATTTGTTGATAATTGTATGATATGTATCAGTTAGTTTTGAGATAAACCGAATTGAGAATAAAAAGGACCCAAACGAGATTTATAGCAGTGTCTTATTTGAACCTTTGTTTAATAATGACTTTTTTTAACTAACTAAATAACGTCAACGAAAGACGTAAAATAATTTAAAAATAGATGATCACGACATATTTGATTAAAACAAATAAAACAAGAAAACTCATAAAAGTTTATGTATCATAGTTAAAGGGACCACCGGAGGCTTTGGGGAGTGGTAATGTGGGCGTCCGGTCGGAATAAGCTCTTGACTTTTTTCTGGGGGGGGGGGGCATAAAACTTTTAAAAATTCCCGATATTATATATACACTAGTTTTTATCCCTCGTATTACGGGGTTTGTTTTACATAATTCGTTTTTAATATATATATATATTATAATTTATTTATTGTAAAGAAGTTAATAATATACTTAGTGCGCACTCGTTTCATAGAATTCGTGGAAATTCAAAGGAATTGGAATTAAAATCCCATGGCATGGCGTGTTCGTTTAATTGGAATTGGAATCTTAATTTCATTTTAGTGTGTTCGGTTGTCAAGGAATTGGAATTCAATTCCTTCAAATTTCTTTAAATAAAATGATTCTAAATCCTTCCAAAATTGAAGGATTTCAAATGAATTCGTTGGAATTTTTCTCGAGTTTTTTTTAACGAGAACAACGAATAAAACATTTTAGTTTTCCTTTTTTTTTACGTTTTTTGGTTTTGATTTATATTTTGAATTATGAATTTATTATTATTATTTTTGAATATTTTTTGAGGGGTTTTTGATCTAAATAAACCCCTAAAAAAATTAAAAAAAAAAATCATAACGCAAAAATAAAAAACAAAAAATCTAAAAAAAACTAAAATGTTTCCCCCCTTATCCTCGTTAAAAAAAACCCTCGATTCCAATTCATTTGTCAAAAGAACACATCAAGAATAGAATTGGATTTCAATTCCTTCAAATTCTAATTCCTATTGGAATATTTAGATTACAAATCCAATTCCTTCGAATACCAAATCCTATGCAAATTCCAATTCCATTTCCATTTCATTCTGTGAAACGAACACGCTCTTAGGGTTTGACGTTGAAAGGGAACATATAAATGAGATTCTATAACCCGGTTTAAGGTTTTCTGGGTTTGGTGAGAACCATAACTCACTTATTTTTTTTCATTATAAAATTGTTTCTTAAATATAAATAATATCTTTTAAAAAAATCAGATATTAATTTTTAGTATATTTTATAGGATTTTCATGTCAAATATTTAGTGAGATTACTTTTTTATATAATGAGATGTGTTATAACCCGTTTAAGGGCTATCTGGGTTTGGTGAGACCCATATCCGTGAATTCGGGTAAAATGCATGAGAAACCCCTATTTACAAATAAAGCAATCTGGTGGCTTGAGAAAATGTAGGAAGGTTTCGTTTATATATATATATATATAGGGAGGGATATTTTGAGAACCATGTTGATTTTTAAGAACTTAAGAACTCAATTCTAGACCACACATTTAATTAAATGGATTGGAATATGTGGTTGAGATTAAATCTGGCAAAAAAGTCAAAGTAGGAGAGAGAATAAATATGTAAGTGGTTACACTAACTTTTACGTCCGTTACACATGTGTAAAAAGTCGACTCGGTGCGTAAAAAATTCTGTAATTTTTTTACGTGTATGTAACTTACATATATTACGCATGTGTAAAAAAAATTCGAAAAAAAAAATCGTTACACTGAGTTCTTTCCAGTTCTTAAAACTCAAAGGGGTTCTTATTTGAAATCTCCCATATATATATATATATATATATATATATATATATATATATATATAAAATTAGGTTCATTTCAGAAGTTTTCTTATTGCTATAAATGCGAGAAGTCCTTCTAGCAAATCATATAATTTTCCTTTTATTTTATGTTTAATTAATTACTATGGCATATTAGTAAAATTTTCAATGCTTTGTTTTCTGGTAACTAATAAATAAGTCAGGAGTTTCACACATTATTTTCTTTTTATCCTTTTTTATATTATATTGATTATTAATTTTTTATTATTTTAAAAGTCTTTTTACAATTCCAGATTTTTATATTAAAATAAGAAAAACTCATTCCGAATAATTATCCCTATACATTAAAAGTACATGCTACAAATCAATGTTAATAACCTATCCTATACACAACATACAACATATTTTATGCATTAAAAACATATGCCGCACATCAATGTTACCAACATATCCTGCACATCATACAATACATCAGGCAACATATCCTACACATTAAAAATACATGCTACACATCAATCTTAACAATATATCCTGCACATCATACATCATATAATATGTTAGATCCGTAGAAAACATTACTATAGAGGGGAGGAGGGGTAGAGGACGACCGAAATTGACTTGGGATGAGAGGATTAGGCATGATTTGATAGACCTAAACCTCTCTGAGGACATGGTTGAGGATAGGAATTCGTGGAGAAGTAGAATTAAAGTTAAGGATTTTTAGAGAGAATTGAATACCTTAGGGCTTAGACTTAACTTATTTAGGTCACATACCATAATGGTATTTCCCTTACATACTTTATTATTATTATTATTAGCTTTTATATTGCGGTTAAACTGTGACCTTTTTATTAATATTATTATAATTAGTAGTAGGTTTTTATATAACTGTTAAACTTTGATTTCCTTTTTTGCTTCATACACATGTTCTTAGAGCCGAGGGTCTCTCTGGAAGCCACCTCTTTATTCCTTTGGATAGAGGTACGGTGTGCCTACATCCCACCCTCCCCAGACCCTACCTATAGCTCTGCTGTCGGTGGGATTTTACTGGGTATGATTGATTGATTGATTGATTGATCATACATCATATAACATATCCTACACATTAATTAATAAACATATCCATAGCCCATATATGAACCTGCATAACACATAAGTGATCCTACATATTATAAAATTTACACGTATAAAGTTCGAAATACAACATACACAGTACATATATGAACTTACACACGACAAAATTTGCACGTACACAATTCGAAATACCACCTCCACAGTACATACATGAACTAATTACGCACGAAAAAATTTACATGTACACAATTCGAAATACCACATCCACAGTAAATACATGAAGCTACACATAATAAAGTTTACACATACACAATTCAAAATACGCTTTACACAGTACAAAATAAACTCTTGTTTTTACATTAAACTACGTATAATAAATAGCGTATCATGCTAATAACCTACAATTATAATATTTTCACATACATTAATGTCTAGCGTAATGAAAAAAATAAAATAGTAAAAATTATATATGACACTATAACCATTAATTAAGCATAAAAAATAAAACCGCTAAATATCACTTACACAGTACAAAATAAACTCTTTTTTTATATTGAACTACATATAATAAATAACGGATCATGCTAATAATATACAATTATAAAATTTTCACATACATTAATGTCTAACTTAATGAAAAAAATAAAATAATAAAACTTATATATGACACTGTGACCATTGATTAAGCAAAAAAAAAAATGAAATCGTTAAATGCATTAATGTCTAGCTTAATAAGGGCTACATCACAAAAAACATATGCACCCTTTTTAATTATGAATATTTCATAAACATGTATTTGTATTTACGAATTTGCCATTTCTTTTGTTGGCTATTAATTAAACACAATCAATGGTTCAGATTCTCTTCTCGCACTTCTCGCAATAATATCAATTCTCGCAATATCTATCCCATATATATATATATATAGGGGTGGGTTCTAGTAAAAACTCCTCTTAAAGAGAAAACTTAAAAACTCCAAAAAACTTCTAGAAAACTATTTTTAACTTTTAAAATTTGTTTTTGAGGTTTCTTTTTTTTTTTTTTCATTATTCTTATATGTTGTTATTGGTTAAAAAAAAAACTTGTCGGTAACCTCGTCGGTATAGTGCGCATGTGTAATAGTGTGCATTGCATATATGCAAAAGTGTTTGTATTGCATAGAATATAACACTATTGCACATATTTGATACACACTATTGTATATATGCAATATAAGACTAATACAACATCGAATACATATTAGTACGTATGTGTAATACAACATTAACACACATGTGCACCACATCGACTTTTATTTTATTATTATTATTTTCCATATAATACAACACTACTACACATATACAATACACAAATATTGAATATATGCAATAAAACACTATTAAACTCAAAAATACATAGTAATACACATGTGTAATACAACAGTATCGCACAGTAATACGTATATGCATTACAGCGGTTTTTTTTGTTTTTTTTTTATATTTTTCGAGTGAAATATAAGAAAATATAAGAATAATGGCTAAAACAGAATTTTGAAAATATTTTTTTATTTTTAATTAAAAATAATTCTTTAGGAGTTTTTTAGTTTTCTCTCTAAAGGTGAGTTTTCTCTTGATCTTCTCCATATAAATATATATATGATCAGGATCATGTGAGAACCTTTTGGGAATTGAGAACTATGAGAACCATTTTGGACCATAAAAAATCTAAAAATAAAAAAAAAACACGAAAATAAAAAAATTAAATAAACCAAAACTCTTATTTATCATCCAGGTTTCTTAAAAAAAATAAAATTCTCGGTTTAGCTAAATTATACATATATGTATAATATGTACATATATATACACATATGTTTTTTATACACATATGCATAATTTAATGTAAATGATAATGTACATATGTGTACATTACGTAAACTAAAGATTAAATAAAAGTATACATATGTGTATAGGTATAATACGAATTAAAAAAAAAGCTTTTTTTTGTTTAGCTAAATTATACATATATGTATAATATGTACACCTACTTTTTTCTATACACATATGTATAATTTAAGGTGAATGATAATGTATATATGAGTACATTACGTAACTAGAGATTAAATGAAACTATATATATGTGTATAGGTATAATACGAATTTAAAAAAAAATCGTTTTTTTTTCAAATGAAACCGGAATAAAATATAAGAATTTTAGTTTTTTTTACTTTTTTAAAATATTCGTTTTATAATTTTTTAAATATTTTTATAGAGATTTTTTTAGTGGTCTAAAATGGTTCTCAAAGTTCTCAAATTGTTAAGGGTTATCTTAGGATCCTTACCCTATATATATATATATATATATATGTATATATATGGGGAGAGGATTAAGAGAGAACTCCTTTTTAAAGAGAGAACTAGAGAACTAATAAAGAAATATTTTTAATTTAATTAAAAAAAATATTTTCAAATTTCCGTTTTTGCCATTATTCTTATATTTTGTTACCATTTACTCGAAAAATATAAAAAAAAATAAAAAATAATAAAAAAAACTCGTTGTAGTGCACATATGCAATACATTGACTTTTTTTATTGCATATGTGCACTAGTGAGTATTTTGATATGTGCAATAATGTTGAATAGCATATATGCAATATTTTGTATTGTATTAGTACAATAGTGTTATATTATATACAAAAATACCAAAAAAACATTATAGTGTGTATGTGCATTAGTGTTGTATTGCGTATATGCGATAGTTTGTTTTGAGTACAATTATTAGTGTTTGTATTTGCATATATTCAATAGTGTGTATTGTATAATGCAATTGTGTTATATTATATGAAATAAAACACTATTGTATATATGCAATACACATTCGTGCACATATGCACTACATCGCCGGTTTTTTTTTTAGGAACAATATCATCTTATTAGGAGGAAAGAAAAAAAAATCGCAAAATATTTTTTTAAAAAAAGTTAAAAGTAGTTTTTATTAGTTCTCTAGTTCTCTAATTAAGAGGAGTTCTCTCTAGATCCCACCCCTATATATATATATATATATATATATATATATATATATATATATATATATATATATAGGGTTAGGTTAAAATAAAAACCCACTTGAGTTGTGAAAACTCTAGAAACTTATTTTCAACCATATGTTTTTAATAAAAGTTTGAATCATGTGGTCCACAATTAAAGTTAATAAAAAATGTAAAAATAAATATAACATTTTCTCTCTCCTGACAACATATAAAAAAATTAGTAAAAAATGTTAAAAATAGTAAAACATTTTTTTATGTTTCGATATTTTGTATTAAATGTTACAACATATATTACGTGTGCAAAAAAAAAAAAACAAAAAAAAAACGATGTTACATAGGGTTTTCACAACTCAAATGAGTTTTCATTCTATACTTCTCCTATATATATATATATATATATATATATATATATATGTTTATGTTTAGATAACCAAACACTTATAAGCCACTTCCGTGATAAACTTATTCTAATACCATGTTTTTGCTTATTGTTATTTTTTATTTCTATAAATTTCATCGTCGTTTAAAAAAAGTAGTTTACATTATTTGGTTCTTTAAGGCCTAAGGGACATAATTTTTTTTTGCTCGGCCATCGAAGGGGACATCACCATCACGACTAAGGTTAACGCAACTAGCTCTCGCACGCTGCAGCGGGCTACATAGGTTTACTAAAGGGTAAATAGTAGTTTGAACTATAACGTTACATTATATTGTTGTTCCTATTAAACGGTAGAATAATAAACTTAAAACAGACAAAACAAAAAGCATCCAAACACTAACTCATAGGCCAATTTGTATTAAAAATAATTAACCAACATAGCATAATCAGTTTAAATTGGGTCGGGGAAGCGATGACTCCCGGCCCGATCACCCTACTAGGCTAGAAATATTTTATTTTTGTTTTTTAAACACTTCATTGAAAACAATATGTATTGTTGATGTTTTAAGTTTAACGAGATGTGAAGCTTCTTTGATGTCATAAGATTAGAGGATGATTGTTAGTGCAATTCTTGTGTAAGTACGGGAGATTAAATGTCGTACTTATAAACCTAGTGATCTGTTAAGTTATTTTTTCTCCTAGTTTGAGTCTAATGAGGATTTGTATATGTTAAGAATTAATGGATTATAGATAGGGATTATTTGTAATCAAGTTCATTATCTCAATCAATAATACAAACAATTTTTAGACTTAATACACATCGATTATTTTCTTTTAATAATACCTTACAATCATAAGGAGTGGGTAATTCCATAAAACCTGTTCCAGATAAATGCATAGTGACTATTAGGCTATGTGTAGTGTAGGGCTATAAAATGAGGGGGATTTTCGATATATGGCGTCACGTCAGCAGATGAGCGAAATTTATTTTAGGGGTGTAGTGGCGTTCAAGCCAAAAATAGCTCTCATTGAATAAAATAATATTTTTTAAACCTCCAGCGGTGACAAATCTATGTTGTCCCCCCCCCCCCCCCCAACTATCGCCCCACATATCGCTGGGGTGGAGGTGGGGGCGGGGGTCTTATAGCCGAAATTTGCCAAAAAAACCCTCCCTTATTAGACACTACGCTCACTCTTATAACACATGCAAGAAGAAGGTCATCATCTTCATTATCTCTCCATAAAGCTATTTTTTTAACGAGTAAATGTTGTATTATATAAGAATTAAACCCTTAATCTTCTAGTTTATACCTTAACTATCTTACCATCCCACTAAAGTGAAAATGACCTACATAAAGCAATTGACATGCACTGATGGACCCAGAATTTTTTTTCATGCAAGAACGGAAATTTTTAGGGGTTGTTTGTTAATTGCTATATTATCATTTTTTTTCAGTCCGGTTTGGTTCAGATAGAGGTGGATCATATAAAAAATAATGAAAACTAAAATTTATATAATCAAGGTAAGTGCATTTATAAAAGTAAAGGACTTTGGGTCATACAAACAATGTGAAATATAAAGTTAAAAAACAAAAGGTTAAATAACCTAATAAAATAAATAAATTCAAAGCTACTTCTTTTTTGCCTTCAGATTCCAATGATGTACAATATGCAAGCTGGTGACATTGTTGGGTAACTATCATCAATATACTTTCTCATTTACTAAAACATAAAATATGACTAAAATTAAATATATTTAATTGTTTACGTTGAATTTCTTTGGGCTTTTAGGCTCAATTAAAGAAAAGCCCAAGTTAAAATAAATAAATAAATATATTCCCTTTCTCATTTAGTCTTCTTCTTTATAGTAAAGCTCACTAGCTCAGCATACTACACTTAACACAAAACATTGTCTCCACAATCGGGGAAAAAAGATCCTCCAATAAGAATTCTTTTCTTCTATTTCTTCACTTCTACTCTTCATCTCAAAGTTTAAGGAGCGCAATTCCAAAATTTTACGAAAACTCTCTGGATTTTCCCCTACCTATAACACTAATAAATCTTTTTTGGTATAGCTACTCATCTTCTCTTTATTTTTCGTGTATAAATCACAAATCAACAACATAAACATGTTAACACTGATATGAAGACACAAACCAAAAAAAGTATAGCCACAACACGATTAAAATATGAAAGTTCTTAAATTAAAACAACAAAGTTAAAAGAGCAAGAGTACTTAAGAGTAGGGTTGTAAATGAACCAAAACGTCTGACGAATCATTTGACGGAAAGTTCGTATGTGTTTGTTCGTTTAATAATGAATGGGCATATACAAAGAATTTTGTTAGATAAACTTAACGAACAAACGTGAAGATACGTTGATTTGTAAAAATCCCAACTACACTCCGAGACATTTCCCCAATCCTCAAAAGAGTCCAAAAGAACAAACAATACCCACATGATTTTTAATGGGCCCTAGAAGTCTAAAAACGGCGCATCACCCACACGCTTTCAGAAATTCAAACTAGCCAATACAAAATAACCGATGCAACCCACAAGTCCGGCTTTTGTAACCGATGCAACCCACAAGTCCGGCTAAGAGTACGTAATCCAATATAATATATGTGTGACATTGGTAGTAGTATGCATGGCCCATAGTTATCATAATATAAACGTGACTCAAATGTGTGTATGCAATGATTTTAAACATATGTAAAAGGAGTCACAAGTGTTGACCCATTTGAAGAGTAGAATCACAAGGTTGTTGGGGGGGGGGGGGGGGGGGGGGGCGGCGGCTACGCTCGCCCCTGCCCCATTTAGTGTTTTTATGCTAGTGGTTATATGTGTTGTTGCTAATTTGGTCTTGACTAAGTATTGTGCTAATGTTTTGTTAACGTCTAGTGTACTTATAAGCTTAGCACGTGTTCTTGAAGTCGTTGGTGACCTCTAATCTAGCAGGGTTGATATGAGAATTTCTATTACTAATATAAAAAAATTAACAACTTTGATGCCACAAGTATCCCATTGTGTTACTTGGCAGCACACCTTAGTGATTAGTGGTATTTTGTTTTTTGCTTGTTTTAATTTCAGTAACATAACAAAACGTAATGAAAACTGACCAAACGTTGATTTTTTAGTGTTGGCACCGTAACCAACATGATAGAAACCAACCGAATTCGTATAAACTTACCGTATTTTGTTTTAGTTCCTCTACCGTAACGAACATAACGAAAACCGACCAGATGCCAATTTCGCTTTTGTTTGTTTTTTTGTTTTAGAACTGGTGTCGTAACAAACGTGACTGAGACTAAGTGAATTTACGTAGACTCGTTGCCTCAACGCCCTGGGATCAACAACGCTCGGGTTTTACCGACCAAAGTCACCCCATTGGCCCACCTCAGTTTTTATGTATATGTTTTTTTGTTTTAGTTCTAATACAATAAAGCACGTAAGCGAAACCGACTGAATTCGAGCTGATTTACCGTCTCAATTCCGAGACCGACAACACTTGGGTTTACCACCGCCCAGGTTTTACCAACCTGCCCGACGCAATGCTCCAGGTATAATACTAGTTAGGTACAAAAAAACATTTGCTAAAAATGGAAAAACAAAGCCATATATGCATGATGCATGAATTAATGTAAGGTATGCCACTTCAGGCGTAGCCTACGTACATTGAAGAGCAAGGTAATTTGCACAAAAGAGCAAGGTTTGTAAAACCTGGGGTTGTGTAAGCCTCGCTCTCCAAGTCTTCATAACCGAACTGAAAATAATTAAAAATGCTTATGTCAAGATAAATATATTGACATATAAATATATATATGTAAATATGTGGAATGGGTATATGCGCCAATAAATCTTCAAATAACTTATCTATCTATTTATCTATAAAACATACAAATAGGACAAAATTGTAATTGATTATTTCCGGTAAATAGACGCCGTTATATTAATTATTCCACACCGCCGATGACCTTATCTCCTTCAAGGCGACGTTATTCAGCCTTCAATTGCAATCAATTATGATCTTAAAACTGACAGATTAAGAGCGGTTGACGAATCGTGGCCCCTCCCTTTCATCAGTGAAACTGATTATTTGAAGGAGCAATTGAAGAAGCAAACACCACACACCACCTTTCAATTCCAAATGCTCAATCCCTAAACAATTCTCAATTCAGCGGCTCCAAATCCCCTAATCCCACCACCCGTATACTCTCTTTCTATTATGCTTATGTTGCTCAATTTCGATTCACTTGGGGCGATTCAAATTTCAAATGAAATGGCTCTAATATCTAGCTCTTGATCTCATCGGACTTGGATAACGAAGCTTCTAAGTCTACTGTTATTCAGGTAGACTGATGATAGAATGCTTTTATTTTCCTATCTTATTTATTTATGTTGTTTCTTGCATCTCTTTATCCGTTACATTTATCATGATTTTGATGTAATGATTTTTTCTTTTCTATAATTTATAGAAACGCATGTGCATGTAGCTGCAACTCTAGATATCTTGCAAAAATAGGCCTTGCAGTCATAACTATGAAGTTTTCCTTTAGTTTCATTAAGAGTTAGCTTGAAGTTTAATTCTAACTTGTTAACTCTCTGTTTATTGGGTCAATTTGATCGAGCAAAACCAGTATTTATTATTGTTTTTATGGTTGACTGGTAGGGCAAACGAACTGAACATTCAGTGAACCGTTTTGTGGGATGTACGTTCATGTTCGTTTAATTAATTAATGAACATGAATAAGGAATTTTTTTATATTAATTAGATGTACGAAGATGAACAGTGGTCCATTATTTCCACTGTGTTCGTGACCGTTCGGTAATATGCTCTTGATAGTTCATTCATTTACCTACGTTTATGTTTGTTTCTTTACATTTGTTTATCTTCGTTTGGACAATTATTTTTAACTTCTTTAATTGATTTATGTTTTGGCTTTGATCTAATTACCCCATGTTTCTGCTTTTTAGCTAAAAGGTTTCTTTCACTTTCTGCATGTAAAAAAGGTAAAGTGTGTTTCAAGATTATGTTTCTTGAATTTTACACTTGATTTTAAGAAAATGTTGATTTCCCTTAAAGTTCCACTTTTGTTATTTGGGTTCGATACTGTTTTTAAACTAAATATAATCTTGGTTGATATTATATGGGTTATTCTTCGTTTGGGTAAAAAAATATGTTGGACTAGATTAAAAATTCTGTTTCCTCAATTTTACACTTCATATTAAAAGAACACTATTCTCAACTTTTGTTCTTTGGGTTTCATTATTGATTCATTTTTAATCAACCCTCTTTAATCGGCCACAGTTTCTTTAATATGATATGGGCTCTTTTATTTTTGTGTAAAAATGTTATCTTTATACGTTAATTATGTTATCTATTGATTTAAAACACCAGGACAGATTGACTTTTGGTCTGTTTATGGGAAAAAAGCTACAAAGGTTCCTTACAACTTTTGTTCTTTGGGTTTCATTATTGATTCATTTTTAATCAACCAGACCTTAAATTTTTTACAAATTTTGTATCCTTTAAATATAAAACTGCTTCACATTGTAGCTTGGTAGTTCGTACAAGGAATTATCACTTATGAGTTGTATCGATAATTTTAAATTTCCTTAACATCAGCTCATTGTTGTATTTTTGAATAAGTTTATAAAAAAATAGATTAATATTGGGCTTATAATATTCTTTTAAAAATTAGTTGGACAAAAATGCAGGTTTATACAAATGGAAATCCTTATTGAATGGTAGAGGGTATCGTTTACAGCATGCCTTGCAGATCTAAGGTAAAGTATAAATCACATTTTTTAACTTTTTAAACTTTAACTTTTCATCTGATTTGTATTTTAAACTCCATTAATATTTTTACGGTTAGGGGGTTTGGTAAACATTATGTTTATCTTGGAATCCTATAATTCTTACTATTAAGAGTTAAAATATAATTTGAATTCTTTATTTTGATGAAAATTTGTTGCATGGATGTAGCAATAGTAGAACGGAGGTTGCCGCAGAGGTCAAAGAGCCCATCTAAATCCGTTCAAAATCAACTAGATGTGAGCATTTTGTTCATCATTGATTTGCACAACTCTATTTTGTTATGTGCAGTGTATATGCATTGTATAGAATTATCAGTTTCATAGCCCTATAGTCTCATTGACTATATAGAAGTTTTGACTTTTAATATACAGAAATCTGGGTAGAGTTCTTACGCACATTGGATGGATTTTGTTGGGATTTCTTCACCGAGAGGGATGGTTATCAACTCTTGCTATGCCCTTGCCAAACTGAATACAAGAGACATGATATGAGTGATTCACCAATGTTGAGTAACAAGGTAAAGTGGGCCTGACATGTTTGTTCTGTTATCGACGAGTTGATTTACGTTATTTATGGTTGCTAACTATTAGCAGGTATATACGGTTATATTATTATTATTATTATTATTATTATTATAGATTGTATTTATCTGCTAATACTAACTGATCAAATGATAACACTTAGTTAAATAAGTTAATGATAAACAATTCATTTTCTTTTACGAAAACTCCAAAAGTATTATTTAATATTTATGAGCTCATAAATGATAAACCATCCATTTTTTTTAATTTAGAATATTATCATACTAACATTTTTGAATCAACTTTTTAACCCATCTACTTCAAAAGTTGCTGAGTCATGCGGTTAAACTAAACAACTTAAACGGTATACGAAACTTGTTTACTTTCTGCGATTTTTTTAAAATTTTTTTACCAAAACTAATATTTTACCTTTTTAACAAGAGCAACCATTGCTTAAAGATGAAAGGAAGTTTGGGAAGATGGCGGACCATGTGTTAAAATGTGAATATCTTGTACAAGGCCTATATCAAGCACTAGCAATAGATGTAAGGAACCTTTGTGTTTTTGTGTGTTGTTAATATGAAAAGAGCGTTTGGTGTTGTTTTTGGCATCGTGACAAAGTCAGTAACCAAAAGATTTGACATTGTTTTCTTGGTTTAGGTTAGAAAACTTTAGGAGACTAACATCGTATATGATATTATTTTTATTAATACATTTTTGTAAAAGTTAAACTTTCATGATATTTCATCAACATCTATTCACTTTGTTAACTTACTTGATAGTTGTGACTTACGATTAAATTGTTATCTGAAGTGTAACCATATTTGAGAAAACCAAGCATCCTCTACCAATTTCAGCATATTCCCATGGTCTGTGTGACAGACAACAAACATAAATAACAAATGTTAACAACGTACAAGTGATGAAATAAGACCTGTACTATATAATATGCAAGATTATATTTTGGAATTATGTTGAGTTACGTGTAAATCTGTTGCTATGGTACCATAAGGAATCAAACAATTACCGACCGAATCCTCGTATACCCACCGCACCACAAACTGAACTCATACAAACCGAATCTCCATTGCGTTCCCGCCGCAACGCCCGAGCTCACCTATAAATTAGAATGGAAAACAAGCCCCTACTAACTAAATCACAATTGTGTTTCCGCCGCAACGCGCGGGCACTCTTCTATATTTTATAGATATTTTAGTAAATGGAATGCAACACTACAGAATCTGACTTTACATAAAGCGAAATCAGTTGGTGACTTGGTGGTTCACTTCATGCACCAGTTGCTTCAACTCAGTATACAATATCATTAGCCAATAACCAGTAAGAAGATTTCCAATGCATGGAGTTATATTTTCAATGTATGGAGTTATGCACACATAAATATACCATATTCTTGGTAGTGACCAAGACCATCTCTTTTAGAGGCCTAAAGTAAAACGAGAATCGGAGGTCCTTTTCGAATTTAATTGTTACAAAACAAAACAACTAACCACGAATATTATTGTCTTTTCAAGTAACTTAATTGTCATTTTCATCATTTGGTACTTTTTGAACTAACTTGAACACTCATCCATTGCCTTTATATATTGGAGGCCTTATTCAAGGGTTTTTTTTTTTTTTTTTTTTTTTTTTTTGTGGGGGGGGGGGGGGGTGGGGTACTCCCACTAGAGACGGCCTAAAGTCCAAGCTTGAATTTACTCCCGCTAGAGACGGCCTTGTAGTGACTGATCTAGAAGAATAATTCATAGATATCTCAATAAAATGTGGCAACCTAATATTTATCCGGATGTATCCAAATAAATAATAATAAAAAAAACATGCACTAATTTTGCACTTTATGCGTGAAAATTGAGGGATATTCCAGGCACACTCTCTACGCCCCCTAGATCCACCCCTATTTCTTAAAGTTGATTGCTCCAAATTTACTTATTCACTTCATGCAAAAACACCAAGGTATAAATGTAAATGGAGAGAAACAAACTCAAGCAAGAGAGCCCAAAAGATAACTAGTCAAGAACTGTATCCGGGTACTCGGGAGTCGGCAGACCCAAGACAACACCCAAAAGTACTTTATTTACAGAATAAATAAAATAAATTAATATTTGCCATACTTTGAACATATTATTTAATTAACTTCTTAATTAAAAAAATATACACAGATATAGAAAATAAAGTCACATATCCAATATTTGACATGTACTGAATGTTTTGTTCAAAAATCACTGAAATAATAATTGAACAAATTCGTTAAGTGAGGTAAAGTGTTCTTCAACAACAGTGGTAAGTAAATGCGGTAAAAGTAAAGGTACACGGCGATATAGCGAGGAAAAACCTTGGATCCCGGTGAGGATATTCGGAGAAAAACCCCAGGAGGGGAAAGTTATCCACTGCCTCAATTTCTTAATTTGAAAAGGTGATTACAGCTCGAGAATTGATTGTGAACGATAGCTAGAGTACAAGTGTAGTGCAGTGGGTGTGTTTGATGTGTCCTATCATGTTCACAAAAGCCTCCTTATATAGAAAGAGAAAACAACTATACCTCCTATCAATCCAGGAACCATAGCCGCCATGACCGTTTGAAGAGGTGTTCTCCAATCCCACGTGCATTTCAACTGGTCCTCCGCTCTGTCAGGTAGAATGAGTTATCTAGCCGTTGTAGGTTGTTATACTTTTGAGTAACCTGCAAACATAACATAATAAAACAAGTATAGTCGGTTAGTTCAAGATCCTACAGCTAGCTGGGAATCCAAGCTATCAGGATAATCGTCAGGATCACACTATGGATAAAATGATCCCTAACAATTGTCCCCAAAAATGTGACAACTGCAGGCCAAGACTTTTACTACTGTTATATTTTTTACACTTAATGTTGACTGAGATTTGACGACTGTGGAGATATGAAATGACTTGTTGCAACTTGCCTCCTAACTGCCATTTTTTATTGCGATGACCATCCCTATAATTATCCCGAACCTCCATATATCCTCGTGTCTTCTCTAAAATCAGGTAACTTTATTCTCTCTTTAGCTAGGGTTTCTTTACTCTTCTTTTCTAGAATCATGGTTAATTAAAGATCAAAAACATCAAATTCCAGCGGCTAAACTCTTCATCCCGATTTCTTGTCAACAAATTCTAGCCGATCCCGATTTTGAAATTTGTAACTTCTCCGACCTTGACTTTCACCCTTTCTCTGACCTATCCTTTTTCCCGACTTCATTTCCTGCTTTTTTAAAGCTACCGACATAAGTTATATCCAGGTCATGCCCATGTTATGGAGGATTTTGTTCGTCCTTAATAGGATTGCTACGACAAATGACATTGATTTGCAGATATCAGACCTAGCCACCGTGTATAACCTTAGAACCCACGGCTCATGTCGATTCATTCTTCAGCCGATGTCCGACCAACTCCCCTGGTTTTAAACACTAAAAGAAATGATGGGTAATGGTATAAGAGGTTCTTCTACGTCCGAATGGATTCCATCCCTAGAGGTGAAGAACTTCCTTATCGATGGGTTAAGAAGGGCAGGATGTAAATATATAAGTTTTATTAATAATATAATATAATGTAACTGAAACTTATATTTTTTTTTCCTTTTGATTCTAGCTATGTTTTCGGATATCGCCACTCCTACAGCTTGTGCATTGAAGAGGATCCCTGCAGTGTTGAGGATTCCTGAGGAGGAGCGTACCTTTCATATGGAAACTCCGATTTCGTCAAATTTCAAGCATTCATCGTCTGAGGAAATGTTACGTAGACTGCTCTCTCAAAAATCCTTTGTATTTCTTCAATTTTGTCATGTATTGGATCTTGATTTATCTTATAAGAGGCCAAGGAATGGGACTTGACGATCTAGAGAGCATCATCATGAAGAAGGAACCTGCGGTTGTTGAAGTATTTAATCCACTACATCCATCTTCTCAGACTAGGGCATCTATTTTCTGTAAGAGGAAGTCTACTGAGGCTTCTGGGTCTTCCTTAAAACGTTGAACTTTGATAATGTTGAACCCCTCCTTCTCCATGTAAAGATCCTGCAATCTTTCCTTAGTGTAAAAAGCATTTTTGATATTAATCGTACCTTTTCGTTGCAAGGTCTCCATCATTTGATCAAGATTCATAACCGTGCTCTTCAAGAGATCGAAGAACAGAAGGAGAAGATTGTCAGGATGCCTCGTCTTGCTGACTAGGATTGCAGACTCGAAGAAACGATCCCAAGAGCTTGATCGGTTAAAGAAGGATCACGAGAAGCTCAAAGATTCCTTAGCCGATGAGATGGAGAGGTTCAGGAAGAATCTCTAACTCATTGCTGCTCTATCCATTTGCTGGGCGAAGATAAACTTAATGAAGGAAGCTCTCAATCCCGCCTTTGACAAAACTTTTTGGGATCTAAAGGCTTAGAGGCTAGGGCAGTGGAGCTTTGCAAGGAGACATGTCAGGTTCTGGAGACGGGTCAAGCTACAGGGAACAAGGCTATGGAAGGAGCTTGAAGTGAGGCTGAGAAGATGGATGCAGAAGCTATCGAGGATGGTGCTTTGGGGGTGATGAAGGATTATAAAGACAAGGCCTCAGACCCCCTTATTTCATGTTTGGGTTTTTTTTACATGGCTGTAATTCTAAACAAAACAATTTACTTTTCCTGTTCTGGTGGTGGTGTTTTTTGAACAATTTTAAATTTTGTGTTTTTAAGACAATGAATAGTTTAAGGTGGAAGGATCCTGAGTTTCAGGACGAAGGCTTACTTGTTCTTAGTTTTTTTAGGAAAAGCTACTAATATCTCTTATGGAGATATCTTGAGTTCAGGACAAAATCAGAGATATTACTTTTAATTAATATGATGACAACCTTTAGGTTTACTTATGTCTATTTTGTTTTATTTATTTTAAAATATGTTGACAAAAACGTTGATTGGAAAATATCTTAGAAAATTAACTATTCACAAGATCTCGCAAGATATGTTAAGATAATGATAACAATCCTAGGGGAAAATTCCAAAATAGGTTTAATCATAACAATCCTGAGGATTCCAAAATAGGTTTAATCATAACAAGGTGATTAGGTGATCTTGAGGATCCCGGGGAAAATTCCAAAATAGGTTTAATCATAACAATCCTAGGGAAAATCCCAGAAATAGTTTTGATCATAAAGATCCTTGGGAAAATCCCGAAAACAACTTTGATCGTAAAGATCTTGGGGAAAATCCCAAAAATAGCTCTGATAGTAAAGACCCTGGGGAAATCCCGAAAATAAATTTGAACTTGAGTTAACACATAAGTGTTAAATACTTGAGACAAGCCAATCGTGAGTGACATGAAAAGTGGGATAAGCCAATCGTGAGTGTCATGAAAATGCCAAAACCTTGTGTAAATACTTGGGACAAGCCAATGGCGAGTGACATGAAAATACCAAGGTTATGAAAATATGGGTTTGAAGATGAAAACATCACTTGCCCCACGGTGGGGAAAATTATCAGGAGGGGAAAATTATCCCATGTCTCAATTTATTAATATGAAAAGTGATTACAGCTCGAGAACTGATTGTGAACGATAGCTAGAGTACAAGTGTAGTGCAGTGGGCGTGTTTGATGTGTCCTATCACCTTCACAACAGCCTCCTTATATCGAAAGAGAAAACAACTACAAGTCCTATAAATCCGGGAGTCCTTGCCGCCATAACTGTCACACCCCAACCTAAGGCTGAAATGCCGGGGTGTGATCCGATTGCTCACAACTCGAAGATACTATCATATATAAAATGTGACAATATCTAATTCATTATTTAATTCAAATAACACACAATATTCAAATTCAACAACAATTCAAATAAATAAATACAATCAATTAAATTTAAGTTTGTCTTCAATATAACCCTATGGTCTTTCTAAGTGTCCGCTCTTCAACTCAGGCAACCTGCATATGCGTAGAAAATGAAGTTTTGTCAACAAATATGTTGAGTGAGATGATCACCAATTTCGACACAACAAATAGTTATATAATAAATAATAATTGTTAAATGCGCAAACCAATCTATGTGGTAATAATCAATCAAACCTTAACAAACCAAAATCAAGTATATTCGTGTGCCAATGAATCGTTGCCAAGCGAATCGGGTATTGATTACGATGACTAGATTGTCGGTTTACCTTCGCCAAGCGAATCGGGCTCCGGTTACTAAGAAGGTCGTATGATCATACTAATGAGAACCCTATACAAAAGGGGATATGTTGGACCTCTCCGAAACGATATCAAGTAAACAGTTAAACATGTATCAATAAGCAAATAACATTCAACTGATATTCACACAATAATTAGTTTTGCGATTTTGAGTATATATATAGCATAGAAAATATGAGTAAGTACACATATGTCCCAAAAACATTTGAAAACAGTGTATAAAAAGGGGAATGATCAAACTCACCTGATCGATTAAGCCAAATGAGAATGAACACAACACGAACGATAATCACACTCCTCGAGAATTACCGACGAGAATCCTAATTAAATAATATTAAAAGTGAATTATAAATGATATGAAACGTATAATGAATTTAGGATTTCTAAGTGATTTGAGTTATATTTATGGTTGGTATATTATAGATTGAACGATTGATCTCTACGGATTATTGTTATTATTTAATTATAAAATCATTGCTTGTCATAAAAATCGGGTTTACAAAATAATTAGCTTAAATAAATATGAGTCAAGATCTACTATAAAAATATACGTTTAAATATATAATTATCTTAAAATTTATATCTTGGAATCCTTAACGAATCTCGATAGTAAAAATATAATTAACACCTTTAATACGTTTAATGTGTTTATTATAACTTTTATTTAAACCGAATTTTATATATATATATATATATATATATATATTAATACGAGCAAATTTATAAAGACGTTTTAACGACAATAACATTAATATTGGTGTCGGTTTTAATAAAATAATGATGGTTTAATAAATAAATATACACTTATAATACATATATATATATACACACACGAAAACTTGTATCGAAACTATTTAACACAAAACATTAACTTATGATGTCGGTTTAATTAAAATATTGTTTATTTAATAATCAGTATTAATTATAATATATTATATATAATTAAAACAAATTAAAACAATCAATAAAAATAAAAACAACAAAACAGCCAACCTGGGACTTGAACCCGTGACCCATGGCCCGAATTCGAACACACACACACCAGCCACTCGCGCTGGTATGTCAGTTGTTAATGGTGTCGGTTGTTAATGGAATGAGAACAAAACAATATATACAGACACTAGTTAAAACCCGATTTGATTATAAACCCTAACCATACAATTGATCAATCCATTCTATGTTTATCCAATTAATGTTAGGGCTTTGGTTAAACGATGTTAGACGAATTCAACCACTTAATCAATTACCTGATTCGATGTTCATACACGGATTAACTTCACGATAACAGGGCCGGCAATGGTGGACGACGAACTGGCTCAACGAGGCGACGATAATTCAATTAACCATATGGCTTCAGTTGGCGCAGGTATGAGAGGTGTGAGGATGAGATTAATTGAAGTATGATCAACCCTAGATTATATATTCAATTTTAGGGTATGTCGGTTAATTGAATAAATCAAATTTGTGTTATATGTGATCTCGTTTCCTAATTAAGAGCGTTGGTTATGCCGAGATTGATAAAAGCAATCATAAACGTGATTCGATTCCAAGTTTAGGACGAAAATTGTGGTTCAAGCAAGATAAACGGATCACGGATTTGGTATACGGTTTTGGGTTATGGATCTGATTAAACAGGTTATAAACATAATATACGGAATTTGCAAATCAGTCCCTAGAGATTTGATGTGGGAGTGATAGAGGATTAAAGTTCATGTTTGGGTTAAAAGTGCATGCTTTTCAAAGTTATATATATTAAATAAATCCAATATATAAACATAATAAATTGTATAGATTTCCTCGATAAACGTGTCATTTTTTGTGACAAAATTTCTCGAATATAAAACGAGTCTCCAATCCCACATGTCGGGTAAAGATATCAATTCGTTCTTTGGAAAGTTCGAGTTGTTACAATGACCATTTGAAGACGTGTTCTCCAATCCCACATGCATTTCAACTGGTACCCCGCTCTTCAGGTAGAATGAGTAATTTAGCTGTTGTAGGCTGTTATACTTTTGAGTAACCTGCAAGCATAACATAAATAAAACAAGTATAGTCGGTTAGTTCAGAATCCTGTAACTAGCTAGGAATCCAAGCTATTAGGATAATTGTCAGGATCACGCTAGGAATAAAATGACCATTAACACTAAACTTAGCAATTATTTTTTACAAAGATAATAATGAAAAAACTACACTGTTATGCCACCAAAAGATAAAAATCCATTTTGATATGAACCTTCAATTTAAACTTGTTTGACTCACAAGGTAACCGACCCCTTTGACTTTCAACAGATTTAAGATTCACTTCACAATTCACATGTTTTCTCTTGATCCATACATTGAAAATATAATAGATAGGTTACTGAATATACATGGCAAATTTTATATTATTTAATCTTACATCAATCAATCAATTTGATTAAGACACTAACAACTTATTATTTAATTTGTATTTGATTTGTTTCATTTTCTATTGCAAGTTGCATACGATATGATTGAGTGGTTCCATGCAACATCAACTAGTTAAATTCCGCAAATTCTAGACATAAGTCGAGAGTTCTTGCAACTTGCATGAATCGGGCCTACACCTTCATCCTTTTGCTCACGCTCAATATTTTTTTTTATGTTTTTTTCTTGTTCTTAGAAATATTCCCATAAAAAAGTATCAATATCTAAAAGTATCATATGATGGTTGGCATTTAAGTATTTCTGAGGATTCGAAGTTCCTCGAGTTCAATCGAAGGAACGAGTTCTTATAGCAACAAGCTCATTCAATTGACAATCGTTGTCGTACCAAGAGACTTTTAAAGCATACAATAATACATTCGTAAATAAGTGTATAAAGAAAAACTAAAAACTGCATGCTGTTAATATCTTTCATGTTAGTGACCTAACATCAACGCTATCTCTTAAACTGTTATAAAATATTATTTTATAGTAAAAATAATATGCTAGAATGTTATCTAGTTCAACTCATTTGTGGTCTGATATTTTAGATTCATGTATTAATGTACTTTATGTTTGACTTAACAAAACTTCTCTAAAAATGTTCAAATCCTAATGTAATTTCTACTATTTGTATCCTCCATCTGTATCCTCGTTTGTATGAATCTCTTCCATTAAACCAAAATCATGTTTATTTTCAAAGACCGATATTATTAAGGAAAACAACGGTGTGGATTGCAAGTCACAAAAGCCTGAAAATACAAGGAATAGAAAGAAAAATGAAGAAACACTAATCGACCCCGGGCAGATTACGGATAATCTGGGGGTTAAATAGATGTTTCCCACGAGGGGTTAGGTCCGGCAAAGATGGTTCTTCTGATAACCTGCAAAACAGACACCGTGAGCTCGTCACTGAGAAGAGGGGGGGTACCTCCTTGTGACCACCCTCCGGCGTGAGAATCAGACTAGATTGCTCTTGAATATAAGTGTATATTAAGAGATTGCTAGAGAAGATAAGATGTGATAAGATAAGATAATGTAAGATGTCCATACCATTCCAAGGTGTTGGAGTATTTATAGCCGAAGGTAGGTTTCCAAGAAGGTACAGCCGGCTGAATAGTATTCCTGTTCTGCCAACTGTGGGCTACGCACATGCCATGCTGGTAGTTGGTGGGTAGGCAGCGGCTGATAGTGACCAGGCCGGCTGTGTACTATTCCTTTTCCACCAACTGCAGGCTATGCACGTGCTACGACAGGTTGGTGAGTAAGCAGCGGCTAATAGTGACAGGGGTTGGTGAGTAGGCAGCGGCTGATAGTGACCAGGCCGGCTGTGTACTATTCCTTTGTCACAGTGAGCTGTCGCTGCTTTGGTCAGACCTTTTGTCCATACCTCGTCAGGTACAGTACAAAAGGTCCTCCAGTAGCGTACGGACTGGCTCATTTGGGCGGGAGTATTCCCGGCTTTGTGCGGAAGTATTCCCGGCTTGCTCACTCCTTCTTCAGGTGACATTACTGAATTATTAAAGAGTTGAGTGCCTTGTGCGTGTAGCCTTGCTGCGCGGGTAGCCTTCCCTGATGGCTTGTATCCGCAGCTGCGAGAACTGGCGGGGTACTTCACCATTGGGAGGCTTTTCCTGCGGGAACAGCTTGCGTACTGCGCGTAAGGACGTCAGGTCTCTGAGCATGGTGGGTCCTGCGGATCCAGTTGGTTTCTGCGCAGACGTCCCTCTTCAAGGTGAGTCTTGCGAGTTTAGCCTTTGCGCAGACGTCCCTGTTGAAGGTGAGTCTTGCGGGTTCAACTGCGCAGACGTCCCTCTTTGAGGTGAGTCTTGCGGGTCCAACTGGGCTCTGCTGGGACCTACCTCTTCAAGCCCCCCCAGTCCAATGTTCTTCTCATGAATTGTTAATAAGTGAGGTGAACTTTTGGACTTAAGCAAAGGGTTTTGAAAAGGGTTTAGTTTTAAGGTTTTCCATGGGGATTCTTCCCGCGGAAGTCCTAATGTCACGTGCAGAAATTCCCGACTTTTCTGCTTGATCTTTGGATATGATGCGGGTAGGTCTGTAACCTCCTCGCAAGTCAGGAGCGTTGAGTTCCACTTGTGTAGATTCTCCATGAGGTTTTGGTAGTTTTGTACATAGTGATCAATTATGTTAAAACAACCAATTCCATCTTGGAGCTTCAAACAATCTAGTTCTCGACGTTCCCGCTATGCGGGGATGTTATTCCCGTTTCCGCAAGCATGGCCCAGAAGATCCTTCTTGGTTTCAATTCCCTGCGGAGTGCTAGGTATGTGAAGGGTTTTGCCTTGACACTGTACCCGCACTCGTCTTATAGTTACTTTACTTCCAAGGTATTCCTGGCTTCAATTCCCTGCGGGTGCTAAGTATGTGAAGGGTTTCGCCTTGACACTGTACCCGCACCCGTCTTATAGTTACTTGGTTGCCGAGGTATTCTTGGCTTCAATTCCCTACATGTGCTAAGTATGTGAAGGGTTTTGCCTTAACACTGTACTTGCACCTGTCTTATAGTTACTTGGTTGCCAAGGTAAGGGGTATAGTCCCGCTTACTTTTGAATCTTTTTTGAATCTTTTTGAAATTTGAAGAGTTGGTGAAAGGATAAGAACAGTCCAAACTGTTGAAACGTCGTCCGACGGTTTCTTCTGACAGTGTCAGGACGTGCAGGAAGTTATGACGACGTGACAGTATATGGTCATTCCAGACGCTTTTTCAGGCGCGTGGGCGCGAGTTTTCGGGCGCGTGGCCGCGAAGTTTACGGCACGCGTCCTGTCAACAGTTGTTGCCAGCTTGCATATTCCACGTGTCATAGTTTCATTGCACCTGCGTTTTCCTCTCTCTTCCGCATTAAATTCATCGCATTCATTGCGATGAGTATATAAAGGGAGGAGAGGTTGCATCTCAACTCACAGTTTCACCTCTCTTCTTCTTCTAAACAATTTCCGGCGAATACTCTAACTTTTTTGTCGAGCATTCTCCTGAAATCGTTCTTCTTTACATCCTCCACAACATGTCTTCTCATGATCTTGAAGTTACTGCTGAAGAGTCGGACGTGTATTCCGAAAATCCGACGTCCACTTCTGATATGGATGATAAGAGTACTGCTGGCGAGTGCCAGTGTGCTCTTCCCGTCGACCAGTATCAGTACATCGTCAGAAAGTTCATGCTCGAGCCTTTCGAGCCTGAGTTTCCTGAGCCACACCAGACGGTGTACGATGCCCCCAAGGGCAAAATAGGGGTGTATGCTGCATTCTTCATCTATGGGAATCTCAGGTTCCCATTGACGTAGTTTGTGTACCGTGTTTTGGAGAGACACGGTGTACATCTGACGGAGGTACACCCAATAGCGATCGCCAAGATTCGCCATTTTGAATGGGTGTGCCTCATTCTGGGCATGGAGCCCCATGTCGACCGCCTGATGACCTTCTATTCCTGGAGGTGCATCCAGGGGTGGTATACCTTGGTCACTCGGATCAAGGGTTTGAAGATCTGCGCTACTGAGCGCAGTCTTCGGTCTTGGAAGCGGGAGTTCTTCTATATCTCCGCTCGCGTCGTCCCCATAGCGATGACGTTCAAGAACGGGAGAGCTCTCCCGAACCTTCACGCCTTCAACTACGAGGAGGCGGAATGGTTCTCCAAGATTTCCCGGGTCCAGTCTCCGGTTTACCGCTTTGCGGAGTCCGGGATGGTGATGCTCGGGATGAGCCGGGTGTGGAAGGATGCTGGGGCGGAGGCGCCACAGATTCCCATCGTCCTTGAATACGGTTTGAACTCTATCCCTTACGGTATGCTTCATCTTCTTTGCTGATTTAAAGTTTTCTTCTAACTGTTTTTCTTTTGTTTTCAGAGAGAAACGACCTACAATCTCTCCTGCATCCGCGGGAAGCTGGTGGTCCCGCTCGGATGGGTACCCGTGCTCTTGATAAGAACGAGTTGACCATCTTGGAGCAAACGGCGGATCGGTTTGTGGAGGTCTACCCGCCGGGCCACCCGATCATGAGCGCCACACGGCCAGGTAAGGAGTTATTTAACCCTCGCCCTGTCAATGCTCAAACCTCTGCTGGAATTACTCTAATTTTGTCATCTTCTGATGAGGAATCCGTAGATGGTCCTTTCTTCACGCGGAAGAAGAAGGCTGCTGGCGGAAAGGGTAAGGCAAAGGTTGCCTCCACTGCCGATCAGGGGAATCGGTCAGAGTCGGAGACCGAGAGTGAAGAGGTGGCGGGGAACCCTGGTGGTGATGAGACCACTGTTCCGGAGGTTGAAACAGCTGTCACCTCCGGGCAACCTAGTACAACGACGGTGACCGGCGTGAAGAGGCCGGCTCCATCGGGTTCGTCCCCGCCTATTCGCACCTTCAAGCTCAAGAGGACTCGTAAGTGTAAACTTTAACTTTACCTTCATATCTTTCCGCCATTATATTGAAATATGTTTTCATGCAGGCGTGGATGCAACCGCATTCCAGGGTGGAGCGGGGAGGAGCACCTCTGGACCCATGACGGTAGATTTGGTCAACCTACCCGAGGCGATGACCCAGGCGGCTGCGCCTGCTTCAAGTGTTGGTTCAGTTGCTCACTCGGTTGAGGCAACTGTTCCAACTGTGACGTCGTCTCCGCCGGCTGTCAGTGCCATATTCACTGATTCCTTCACTGAGCCGGCGGTGAGTTTTTCTGCGGGCTCTTCCGCAGCGGCGACCACGGTTGTGAGTTCACCTCCGGTGAGTTCACCTCCGTTGGTTTCTACGACGGCGGCTTCAACCGTGCCTCCGGCACCGGCGACCACCTCGCCCCTGGCCGGTTCAGCAGGTACGTTTGGGGCTTCTAGCCAATCTCTGCCTCCTTCCCATCTGCCTGACCTCTTGGATGGATATCCGTTAGGTTCGGGTGATGGGTTTGGCGGCTACAGGCCTGTCGTCGACCCTACAGGTGCGTAGGGTTATTTTGGCCTGTTATGTTTTTTTTTTTTTTTTTATCTCATCTTTTCCTAACTGTTTCTTGTTTTTGCAGTGTCGGATTCGAATGAGGTGTTTGTTCCGCGGTGGAACATCCGCCGGGGAACCACCCTTCGGACGGCTGTGGATTGCATCGAGTGGGCGCGCCACGCCTCCCCCAGTGGTGCACTGGGAGAAGCTATGTCGAGCTACCAAGAGGGTAGGCTGACAAATGAGCTTCGAATTCTCCTTGCCCGGATGCAGCCGCGCGTCGAGCTGCTTTGTCGTGAAAACGACAAGTTAAAGGCGGCTCGTATCCAAGAAGTAGCTCAGGCGCGGGCTATCCGGGAGGAGAACAGGAGACTCTCCGCCGTTGCTGCGGAGAAGGAGAAGGCCTTCAAGGCCCTTGAGGTTGAAGTTCAGGCCCGTCTCGAGGCCCGTTCCAAGGCTACCCAAGCTGTTAACGAACAGCTTCGGTTGGCTAAGGAAACTGCGCGGAACGCAACCGAGAGGGCCACCAAGGCTGAAGCTGTTGTGGAGCCTCTGCGCGCTGAGAATGAGGAGCTCAAAGCCAAATTAGAGAGGCTCCAGCAGGCTCATGATGCATTGGCCATGGAAGATGCCAAGAAGCTCCAAGAGATCTTGGACCAGAGGGGGGTGCTTGACCACACTGAGCGTAAGCTAAAGGGCGTCGAAGAGGCTGCAGCCAAAGATGTGTTGCTTGCCAACCTTACAAAGAACGAAGCCGAACGCGCCCGTAATGAAGCTCAAGCTGCCCTCCAGGAAGCTCTGGTTACCAAGGAATGGCTTCTACGAAAAGCGTTGTCGCAGGTATGCATAGCTTCATAATATCTTTACGCTTTTCTTTGTAATTAGAAAATGTTTTGATACTTGTATTTTTGTTTTGTAGGTTGTACATCGGGTCTTCACGGACACATCATATGACGATGCCATGAGCGCAGCCCTCAACGCTTCTCATGAGGATGGGGAAAAGGCTGGCTTCCTGCTTGGTCTAGGGTTCATTGAGAAGGGCATCCCGCCTTCCAACTTCCCTTTATACGATGTGGATACTGAAGCTGTATATGACCAAGCAGTGAACCAGTATGCCGCCTTCCCGCACCCGGTGGTGGAGAAGGTGAACGAAGTTGCTGCTGCTGATGATGGGCTAACCATTCTCAAGACCTTCCTTGAACTGCCACAGCCAAGTGATGGTGCAGGTACAAGTGGGTTTGGAGGGAGTGGTCCTGAAGCTTGAACCTTTAGATCCTTCCCACTGTTAGGATAGGTTTCTGTGTATAGATTTATATTCTTGTAGGCGGGTAGATACCCGGCCATTCTTGTAACAGTTGAATTTTTATGGAATATAAATCTTTTGTGCGGGTAGGACCGTCACTCTTGCTTTATAAACGTTATACGACTTGCTCATGCATATTATAGTTTAATTTGGCACTTGTTTTGCCGTATAAACAATATATGATTCGCTTGTGCATACTTTAGTTTAACTTAGCAATTTCTTAAGTACTTTGGATAAGTTAACCTTTCAACGTGGCAGATAATAGGTTAAAGTTTTGCTTCCTCTTTCGTGATTGTGCGGGTAAGACCGTCACTTTCACTTAGTAGGATGGCTAAACTTTACCTATATCTGACCTGTGTGGAGGTTTTCCTCATTTTTTCCTTAAGAGATTTTCTAAGTGTTCTGAATAAGTTAACCTTTCGACGCGCGGTTGTCAATTGGTTAATGTTCAGTTTCCTCTATCATGATTGTGCGGGTAGGACCGTCACTTTCATTTAGTAGGATGACCAAACTTTACCTATGACTGACCTGCGTGAAGGTTTTCCTCATCTTTTCCTTAGAAATTCTTGCCGTTTTTGGTGTTTATGCGGGTTTTGCCGCCTTCCACACGCAACGACTTTTTTTCACACTTATTTATGCGGTGAATACCGGCATCAGTGTTTTGGATAAGTTAACCGTTCGACGCGCGGTTGTCAATAGGTTAGTTCGGTTTCCTCTATCATGATTTGTGCGGGTAGGATCGGCACTTTCATTTAGTGGGATGACCGAACTTCACCTATGACTGACCTGCGTGAAGGTTTGCCGTTTTTTTTGTGTTTATGTGGGTTTTGCCGCCTTCCACACGCAACGACTTACTTCCCCACTTATGTATGCGGTGAAGACCGGCATATTAGTGTTGAATAAGTTAACCGTTCGACGCGCGGTTGTCAATAGGTTAGTTCGGTTTCCTCTATCATGATTTGTGCGGGTAGGACCGGCACTTTCATTTAGTGGGATGACCGAACTTCACCTATGACTGACCTGCGTGAAGGTTTGCCGTTTTTTTTTGTTTATGCGGGTTTTGCCGCCTTCCACACGCAACGACTTACTTCCCCACTTATGTATGCGGTGAAGACCGGCATATCAGTTTTGAATAAATTAACCGTTCGACGCGCGGTTGTCAATAGGTTAGTTCGGTTTCCTCTATCATGATTTGTGCGGGTAGGACCGGCACTTTCATCTAGTGGGATGACCCAACTTTACCTATAACTGACCTGCGTGAAGGTTGGCCGTTTTTTGTGTTTATGCGGGTTTTGCCGCCTTCCACACGCAACGACTTACTTCCCCACTTATGTATGCGGTGAAGACCGGCATATCAGTGTGGAAAGTTCATAAGTATAAATGTAAGATTATCAGCGTCAATGTGATAAGGAGAATCATTTCCATTAGAAGTGGCTCTGGGCCTGTTCTTTTACAAGTTTGGAATTGATCTACATGCAGACTGTGTAATTGAGCTTCCATCCATGTTGTTTGGATAGGAGTGCCATCGAGCCGATATGCACTTGGTTCGGAATCTCGTTGTTTACGCAGTATGTAGTCTCCAACATTGTAGCTGCAGTTTCGTCTTTCCCAACTGGGGTTCTACACGCGTTGGCCTGCTCAGCATCCTTTACGCCACGAGGTGTGCGAGTTTTCCATCTCTGACGAATGTCTCGATGATGTCTTTCAAGTCTATGCATTCGTCGGTGGTGTGGCCTTTTGTCCTGTGGTAGTCACAGAATTTGCTCTGATCAGCGTTGTGACGCTCTCGGATTATTGGAGCCTTTGGCCATGGGAGCCTCTCGGTGTCAAAAATCTCGGTGACGCTTTTGGTGAGCGACGTCCACCGTGGGTTTCGGTTTGGCGACTGCCTGTTGTCCTTTCCGCCTAACCGAGGGTGCGAGCCGGATGAGGTGTCGAAGTTTACCCTTGACTGCCAAATACCTAGCTTCCTCTTTTTGTTTAGTCGGGCGGTAAGGACGTAATTTTCTCTTGTTTTCTGGGTGTAGAGGTTTGTGCTTTGGGGAAGATCTCTACCCAGTTGCTTTTCCGTTTCCGCGAAGCATTTAGCTGCTGTCATGATGGCATCCCATGTGGATGGCATGCCATCTTTACCCGTTAAGGTGCGGATGAGCTCTGGGTCTTTCGTGCCCTGGATGAAAGCAGCGCGAACAAGATCTTCGCTAATACTGCCCAGATTTAGCTTCTTTGAATTGAAGCGCGTGATGAAGTCTAGTAGAGACTCATCTTCTTCTCGGATGCAGTTGAGGATTGTCCATTGCTCTTCAGTGTACTTTCTTTGTTGACTGAAGTGTTGGCTGAACTTCTGTTGGAAGTCTGCCCAATCGTAGATGTGGGGGACCGGTAGACGGTCGAACCACGCTCTGGCTGCTCCAACCAGCGTCATCTGGAACATATAACACCACGTGGGTTCCGTCCAATTGCTGACAGTTGCCCCCGCTATGAATCTGTTCAAATGATCGTTTGGGTCAGATATACCATCATATTTGCCTATATTGGACATTTGTTTGGCACTTCTCGGGGCAATTGCTTCCGCAATGTCCCTTACAAATTTGGACGTTCCCGCATTTGCAGCAGTTGGTCTGAAGGTTTTAGAGAAGTCACGTGGGTTTCCACCCGCGTTTTTGGTTTGAAGGCTTCTCTAAAATTCCTTCTCGGTTGGAAGTCCGTTTCCTTACGCTTCCCTTTCGCCCTATGGCGAGGGTTTGCGTCGCTGTTGGATTCCTCCGAATCTTACTCGCACTCATTGCTCATGTTGAGCTGTTGAGTGCTTCCGAATTCGTCAGCCTGCTGGAGTGAACGTAAGCGTTCATCCAACTCAGCTTGGAATTCCTTTTGACGTGCTTCCGCCCACGCTTTAACTTGATCAAGTGTTTGGCGGGGGAGCCTCGTCCGTTGTCTTTCTAACTGGGCATCGGTGAATCCCAGTGAAAGATTGTTTACTGCACTTGCCCCGGCTCGAGTGACCGGGGTAGTGTTCGTAAAATTTACTGCACTCGCCCCGGCTTGGGTAACCGGGGTAGTGTTCGTAAAATGTGTGTACTCGCCGGTGTTCACCCCAGTAGCTGGGGTTGTGGTTACCGGGGTTTCTTGGTTACTCCCTGGCCTTGGGACCGGAGTAACGTTAACCATCTTCCCAGAAGTTTTGAAAAAACTGAGAATTAGTTCTAGCTTTTATGCACGGATGGCGCCAATGAAGAAACACTAATCGACCCCGGGCAGATTACGGATAATATGGGGGTTAAATAGATGTTTCCCACGAGGGGTTAGGTCCGGCAAAGATGGTTCTTCTGATAACCTGCAAAACAGACACCGTGAGCTCGTCACTGAGAAGGGGGGGGGGTACCTACTTGTGACCACCCTCCGGCGTGAGAATCAGACTAGATTGCTCTTGAATATAAGTGTATATTAAGAGATTGCTAGAGAAGATAAGATGTGATAAGATAAGATAATGTAAGATGTCCATACCATTCCAAGGTGTTGGAGTATTTATAGCCGAAGGTAGGTTTCCAAGAAGGTACAGCCGGCTGAATAGTATTCCTGTTCTGCCAACTGTGGGCTACGCACATGCCATGCTGGTAGTTGGTGGGTAGGCAGCGGCTGATAGTGACCAGGCCGGCTGTGTACTATTCCTTTTCCACCAACTGCAGGCTATGCACGTGCTACGACAGGTTGGTGAGTAAGCAGCGGCTAATAGTGATAGGGGTTGGTGAGTAGGCAGCGGCTGATAGTGACCAGGCCGGCTGTGTACTATTCCTTTGTCACAGTGAGCTGTCGCTGCTTTGGTCAGACCTTTTGTCCATACCTTGTCAGGTACAGTACAAAAGGTCCTCCAGTAGCGTACGGACTGGCTCATTTGGGCGGGAGTATTCCCGGCTTTGTGCGGAAGTATTCCCGGCTTGCTCACTCCTTCTTCAGGTGACATTACTGAATTATTTAAGAGTTAAGTGCCTTGTGCGTGTAGCCTTGCTGCGCGGGTAGCCTTCCCTGATGGCTTGTATCCGCAGCTGCCGGAACAGGCGGGGTACTTCACCATTGGGAGGCTTTTCCTGCGGGAACAGCTTGCGTACTGCGCGTAAGGACGTCACGTCTCTGAGCATGGTGGGTCCTGCGGATCCAGTTGGTTTCTGCGCAGACGTCCCTCTTCAAGGTGAGTCTTGCGAGTTTAGCCTTTGCGCAGACGTCCCATTTGAAGGTGAGTCTTGCGGGTTCAACTGCGCAGACGTCCCTCTTTGAGGTGAGTCTTGCGGGTCCAACTGGGCTCTGCTGGGAACTACCTCTTCAAAAAACCAAACAAAGTCATATATAACTAATAATGATATTCTTTCACTTAACAAGAACGATCAACCGTTAGATGGATTAATCAGTAAGGAATTAAAGCATATGATTCTATATAAATCTGTCATGAGGAAGTATCTTGAACTCATTAACATTTTATTTTATTTTTTTAAATTAGAACGACGACTTTCTTATGTGTTAGGACACCACACTCTTCAACTTGGAGATTCACATCCGTTGACTCACGCTGGCCAGACTATGTTGTCTTAACAGGCTCATGCTGACTTCAGAGTTTGGCTTGCACGCTCTCCTATGAAACCATATCGCTGGCTGACACTTGAAATTCGTAATGCCATCACAAGAGCAATTCTCTGACATAACAAACGGTTTTATTCTATGATTATATTAACATTTTAAGTATGAACACATTATTCTAAGATTTTATAAAATAAATTCTTATTTTACATTAACATAATTCAATAGATAAAAAAATCCCTTTGCTAATTTTTTAAAAAATATAAGAAAAGCAATAAAACTTAAGGTCCTATTAGGTCTAGAAACTTCCTATTTGGTCAAAACATATGGATTTTATATATTTGCCCCACATATTTTACAGACCAACCACCAGCTTGTCAAAGAATTATTTTCCCAAAAGTAGAAAGACCAGCACTCTATAAAGATCTATCACTTGTCAAAATGTTTCCTCAAATGTTCTTCCTCCCTTTCAAAACACACACTGATTACACAAAACATCCTCAAAAACACCAATCTTTAACCAAAATTCTCGTATCTTTTTGTCATTCGATCCCTAAGTTAGATCTTGTCTCAATAATTCTCTCCAAAATCATTTCTTTTGTATACTGAGATTTCAAGAATCTGGATCTTGTTTTTTTGTTTTCAAAAGTTTTGTTCAAAATTTGATTGACCCACTTGAGATTAGACTCAAAAGATCATAACCCATCAACAGTTTTTGTTAACTTGAAGATTTTGATCATGAATCCTTTGTTTTCGGTCGTTAAAGAAGAACACACATCAGGTGATAGTTCAAGCGGTGTGGGTGGATCGCGGGGAAAGCAACCCGCGCCGCCGCAGCCAATGGAAGGCCTTCATGAATCTGGGCCTCCACCTTTCTTGACAAAGGTTTATGATATGGTGAATGATGAAAGTTTTGATCACATTTTGTCATGGAATAGAAATGGTCAAAGCTTTGTTGTTTGGGATCCAAATGCTTTCTCTACCAACCTGCTTCCAAGATATTTTAAGCACAATAATTTTTCTAGCTTTATTAGACAGCTTAACACCTATGTAAGTTACAATCTCCTTTCTTTTTTCTTTTTTTATTTTTATTGTAGATGTTGGCATGGGTTGGTTTAAATTATAGGCTGAATAGTTAAGCATGGTTTGGTAGGTCGGTAGGATTTGGTTTGCTTTACTGGTTTGGCTGGTAATTTATATATATTTTTAACATTCCTAGGTACGTAGTTAGGTTGTGTTTTGAAAATTAAAGTGATAAAAGGGTTTATGATAACAATACATATACGTAACTATATGTTTAAAATATGAAAAAAAAAGTTATATATAATTCATAAAAGTTTAGTGGTTCCATCCACGTACATCGAACCGAACTATTAAACCGACAAATTGTCATGACCGAATGTGAACCAAATCATTTGGATTTTAAATTGGCTGACTTGCTTTTGTTTGGAGGTTCGGTCGGTTTTAACAGCTAAATTGGTTGGATAAGTTAGGTATTTTCTTATGTCTGCTTGCGTTATATTAAGTAGATACACCGGATGATTTAATAGATTATAATGCGTAGGTCGGACGTTATATACTCCTTTTCTTGTAATATCTTACATACATTATGCACAAATTAATAATAGAGATTAGATCAAATGAACACATAAATACCTAGTATGCAAAAATACTAGATGTGACCTAGCAAATAACACATAAATACAAGATGTTACAAATGAAATATGATATAACGAATAGCGTTTTTGGCATACGCGTGTTCGGGTCTTTTGTAAGTGATGTTGCTTTTTTGTTTTTTAATTGTCAAACTCCAGGATTTTAACTAGTATTTACATTAAAACAAATAGTAAAACTCTAAAATTGAGGGAGTTCAAAATGTGTCTAAAAGATTAATTAACATGTCAAAATATGTTCATGAATGATATTTGTCCGTTGTTAAATATAGTTATGAAAACAATATTATTAAATGATAGTCTAATTTCTTACATAACATGGTGACTTTATCTATTACTATGTCTTTCTTTGTGTAGGGATTTAGAAAAATCGATCCTGACATATGGGAATTCGCTAACGAGGCGTTTTTAAAGGGCCAAAGACACATATTGAAGAATATAAAAAGACGAAGAGCTGTTTCTCACTCTCCACCACAACAAGAACCCAACAACCCATGTGTTGAAGTTGGTAGATTTGGATTAGATGGTGAAATTGAGCGTTTGCAACGTGATAAACATGTTCTTATGATGGAATTAGTGAAACTTAGACAACAACAGCAAGCCACTCGCGCCCATCTTAAAGAAATGGAGCTGAGATTACAAGGAACCGAACAAAAGCAACAAAAAACAATGACCTTTTTAGCAAAAGCACTGCAAAATCCTGAATTTGTTCAAAAACTTGCACAACATAATACAAAAAGGGAACTTGAAGGACTCATGAACAAGAAAAGAAGACTACCCATGAACGATCAAGGGGCATAATCATCCCAACAAGTTAAACAATTTGGAGGTCTTTATGGGGGCCAAGTGTCTGAGCTTGAAGAACTTGCATTAGAAATGCAAGGTATTAGTAGATCCAAAAGAGTTCAAGAAGAAAAAAGTAAAGAAATCGTGAGTGAACTTGATGGTGGGGATAAAGATTTTGATGACGAGTTTTGGGACGAGTTGTTTGATGAGCATTTTAACTAATAGGCCAGCCGTATCATGGACATTGTTCATTCCTAACCATTTTATTGATCTCAATTGTTAGCTAACGCGTTCGTTCTTGATATTTGTAGTTAGGTACATTGGATGATGGTGATGATTGAACAAGATTGATGATCTTGGATTGTGATCCTGTTTGTTTGGTTGGTTGGGTTATCTTGTTTAACTTTTTTTGATTTTTGGGTTGTTTAATATGTAAGAATATGGGACACTTTTTATATTAAAATTTATACAAATAATAACGATACTCTCGTTATTAGCATGAAAAAGTAAGCAGTACACATACGCAATATAAACTAAAAAATAATGAAAGAATATAACAATTATGTTAAATAATTCCAACCAAGCTCACCGAATGATAAAGTCTTCAACTTACTGCAACATCTTCTTGTAATCTCCTTGATATGAACTTACAAAAAGATAGATTGTCCAACTTTTGCCACAACAAGGTCTTCTATTACTTTCTTAGCTGCAACGATAAATGATGTGCTAAAAGTAGTTTAATATTTATTAACTAAATTAACTAAAGATAAACACGAAGTAATACTCTAGACTCTCTAAAACTCGACTAAACTACTAACCGGCAAGTGAACCGATCGACTCTAGTAAAGCTAAGTAAGTCCGGATATCGAACCCACGAGATTCTCAAAATTACGTTTATTAGCTAATTAGACTCGACTACAAAACACGACTTATTAATTATATTTGTTTGGGGGATTTTTATTTAAAATACTAATTTAATACTATACTTAAAAACTAATTAAGAAAACAAGTAATTTAAACGAAAGCAAAATTTGTTTATTAAAATACGATAATGATGAGAAAACCTACCTAGGCTAGACTCCCCTAAATTTCAGTAATGAATTGACTCGGGAAAATATTTAGTTATGGACCGGGTCGTAAAATAGACACTTAAAAGAAAACCCAAATAAGACCACTGACCCTTCTCAAGAGAAAACCTATGGATTTCTAACAAGTTTTAACGCACACCAGTATTGAAAATCAAGTTCACTTACGGTCACCAAATTGTTTATAATTTAGTTCCTTTATACGAAATCCTACCTTACAGTGCGGAAATCAAAGGCAATTTAATATATCAAATTGATTCAATAGACAATAATTAAATAAGCAAACCTAGATGGACTCCTTACGAAGAACTAAATCTAGCAAGATCAAATAATAAAGATCTATCGATAACCTGGCACCTTACAGTTATTTAGGTTAGCAGCACTATTTAATTAATAATTATTATTCCTATGATCTTATTCGAAATCAATCATAAAATAATCAAAAACACAAAGTAGATGACCTAATAGAAATCTATCATAATGACAAACAATAATCAAGGCAACTATGGAATAATAACAATTAATCAAACAATCCTAAATATCCATACATATCAATTTAATATAAGTAAACCTTTTACTAAACCATAAAAACCATAACGTAAATAAATCCCAAATCAAAACACAACGTCAAAGTAGGTTCATCATAAGCCTAGGCAGTCTATAACGTTTAGCCTAGCATTTCAAAATCAAACAAAACAATAATAAAGGAAATTATGGGAAAATAAATAAGAACGGAAGAATAAAGGCGATAAAACCCGGAGTCTTCGTCCTTGATCGATAAGCACTTCGCCGGCTGATTCCTCGACTCCAAAGCTGCTGGAAACTCGCCTCGGACGCCTCGGAACTCTCCAAATTCGTCTGGACTTCAAGGTCTGAATAATGGTGAGTTTAGTGGTCTTTTTATAGGCAACAGGGGGTCCAAAAATAGGTAAAGTCGGCCAAAAACGAACATTCTGGAAATCCAGATACCGCCACCACCCGCTGCACCGCGCGACGGCCCTCTTCCCCTTGGCCGCGCGGCGCACCGGCCTTGGGGGGGGGGGGGCTGGTCCACCTCGCTGGTCCGGTTCACTTCCTGGTTCGGTCCGGTTCGTTTCCTGATGCGTCGGTTCTCCGGTTCAGCTTGTTTTTGCTCATTTTTCGCCCTCTTTTCACCAGAATTAAAACCTGAAACCTAGAACATACAATGTTAGTAGTCTACAAATCTTACGATAAACCGAACTAAATTAATAAAATACTAAATAAAATATACACGGGATTTAATGAATAATAAACTTTATATCAATAAACAAACTAAATTTGACGGTTGAGGCTGAGGCACATGTTCAACACGTTTCCCTTAAAACAGATTTCGCGTCTCTGTATAAGACTACGCGTCTGTCTCCCAGGGTACGACAGCCGAAGCAGTTGGTACTGCCGGAGATGTTTACACGCCCGAGGTTACATCGGGTAAATTGTAGTGTTAGAACTTTTGGAAAAAAAATAGAATACAAATATAGAGAAATCAAGTAGATAAACTCATCTTTATAAGTTCCAAACATATGAGTCTTCAAAACTTTTCACCAACAACTCTTCATGCATGCATGTATTTTCCCTTTGAATTTTCTAGCTTGTAATTTTCCTAACTATATCAAATGAGGCTCATAGCCTACCATATACATAAAAGTCATGGATGATGAAGATCTCTCTTAATTAGAAATTAATTAGAGTCATAAACTCTAATAAAACTAATCAATTTTATTAAGTAACTCTACTTAAGAGTTTCATCATATGAAAAGTCTAATAATAATAATAATTTCATAAAATTAATTTCCATTCATTATATTCTAATTTTCCAACAATCCCCCACATGAATGGAGATTAATCGAACACACAAAATATCCAATATAACCTCGACAGTTGAGTATTGCAGGATAGGTAGGTGTTAGCTTTGAACCTTCCTTTGTGAAGCATACTTAGTCTCCTAGCGGTAAGTAGACATGATGCCCTTGAACAAACCCCCATTTGTGTAGACGACAATACACTTCACACAACACTCTCCCTAGCTAGGCACATCCCCTCATTGTCGTGTCCATTATGGTCCTGGAACACTAGCCTGGTTCTGTGAAAGCTCTAGGAATTGCGCGCCCCACAATTTCATTCGAAGCGACCCCACTTCTCTTTCACATAGGTGAATATCCTTAAATCATTAAAAGCATTAAGGTTATGATGATTTATGCAAATCATTAACCATATATTATGCTTAGCCTCACAACATGTCACTGTTGCTATAGGAATGGACTAGGAAGTAATTAGACTCCCTTTATAATTTAGGAGGATATATATATTAGCTTATGTCAACTTATACATAAGCTACGCCCCCACAGTGACCACCCGTAGATATATAATTAGGTTGTCCTATTGAACTTAGATCTTGGGATCTTCAGTCAATTAAGTTAGGTTTCCTTTATATACACTTTTTCATGGGCTTTAGTCTCATTCCACAACTTGATCTCTACTAAACCCTCAAGTTGTTGGATCAATAACATTATCTTTGACTTTGTCTAGTCACCGCAGATAACTTGTGTAGTTGAGATCAGTTGTCATGATGTGTTCATAACTTATAAGTTAATTTTTCCTAACGTCAACTTCTAAGACTATAACCTCAGTGGCCACCTGAATCTGGTTATAATATTTGTATTTTTAAGATACACTTATGATTATTAAGGCAAACACATCTCCATTATATACTACGACCTTTTTGTCCTCCACGTAGTCGTGTGTTTGCAATGTTAGATTGGATTACAATAATCCTCATTGCTAAACCTTCCCAGTTTAAATGCAAGACACCTCCACATTTATGTGCTATTGGATAACATCATCCAACTTTTGAATGGGGTAAACATAAAGAAAGGTTCTTCCTTTTAACACAAGTTTGATAAATCATATCAATTACTATTTCTATATACTTCTAAAGAGTAGTTTATTAAATGGCTTCCCCCCCCCCCCCCCACATTTCTTGCATTTTGATATAGTTTGTTTAACTTCACTTATGAAGACAACTTGAAACTCATGATTTGAACAATACTACGTCTTTGTATCAATGAGTTCAACAATGCTTACTAATAAAGTAACACTTTTTATAAGTTTGTTATCAAACATCACCAACTAAGAAGGATTCTAAATCACCCTCTAAGGCAAACCTAGAAAGTTAAGGTCTTTTTAAGATCCTCATAAGTTATATTATTTCCTTATATTTAATGAAACCCACTTCAAATTTGTCTATAAAGAAATTCATTCATGTGTTTGTGTATCTTTTGAATGTTTCACGCTAACTAGTCTTCGCAAAGCACCATAGTTAACAAGTACTAGTCTAGCATGCTTTAGACTACAATACTTTAGCATGTGAACAGAAGATGCATCATTCTGATTCTTCACAGCCATAATATTATTACAATATCACTTTGAAACATTCACCCCTTAGCTTAGACAAAGTTATGAGACTTGTTCACAATCCCAAAACGTTAGTCCGTTGGAAAGTTTTGCAAGTTAGTGCATGTAGCACATAAATAACTTCATTATTCATTTAAGGAAAATAATTCTTTTGCCTTTGATCTTCAAGACTTCACCATTGACTTATATGTTTAAACACAAGTGTTAATCCAAATAATTATGGTGAATACATTAATCACCAACGAGATGAATGCTACTTATCTACAGTCACTATAAAGTTGAGATAAAGTCAATTGGATTGACACATAAACTCCATGAATTCACATTTTCTTCTTAAAACCAATTTTTGAGGTACTCTCCCAATATGAAAGGCAACACTCTCACATAGTTAAACAACATGGATGGTGGTAGAAAAATCTACATATCCATCAATATTGTAAGTATATTTTAATGAATCTCTTAAGATTTGTTTAAATTCATTTACAATAGTAACATATATTTCTTTATATATGATCAACATATTTATGATTCACGCTCGGTGAATTTTCAAAGATATAATCCTTCAATAATTTTCAAGGATTCAAATATCTAATCAACGTACATATATTATAATTCATACTTACTAAACTTCTAAGAAGTTTAATTTCTTCTTAACATACATCAGCTTATATGTTATAATTCACACTTAGTGAATTTCCAAAAAGTTTAATTTCCCATTAACATATATTAATTCATATATATGTTATAATTCACACTTAGTGAATTTCAAGGATTCAAATATAATATTCTTGTGTATTTCATTTTAATACACTCACCATGTTCTTCCATGAACCTCTTATAATATAGTTATACATTTGATGTCTCATCTTAGACTTTAGGCAATACAATGACTCACAAGTTGTTACTTATGCAAATTCTTCTTGCACTATCCGTTTAAAATTGTCCATTTTATTTAAAATGCTGATTTATTTTGTTGTATAATTGCATGTGTTATCCGAAGATATTGAACACAAAATAATAATACAACCGAACATACAAAATAAAGTGTAAAACACTTTTTAAAAGTAATTCGAACGGATAAAAAGTCGACATCTAGATAACAAATCTCAAAGTGTTATTATCTTCAACACCTTCATTGTTCGATCGAAATTATCGCAATGATATCTTTTATGCCATGACTTGAGGTACTCCCTCCATAGTTCTCTATGAACTCATAAGGATAAGATCCTCGTTTCATGTTGAAACTATATACTTAAACAATGAAAATTTGTCCAAAACAGCAACAAGGTGTTAACTAAAAGTACGTTGTAAATTTTAACAGAACTTATGTTCATAAGAACACCAAGTTTTTATTTTATCGTTTATTCTATAAAATAATTTGTTTCTTTCGAAAAGAGTTAAAAGCGTTGGTTTCACAAAAGAAATCGTATCTAACACGCACATTAGGCTATTAAAATGTTTAGACAAGCATTGTTTGAAGTTATAAAATAACTCTTTCTAACACACTTATTATTAGAAAAGTTAAACATTGAGACACCACTTTTTTTTTCTTTTAAACTATTTGTTTTCTATAGTATATCGTGAAACCTTTAGTTCATAAAAACTTAATAGCCCAAGAGTCACTTCATTAAAACATAGTTAAAACTTTCATTAACACTTAGTTAAGTCTTCCATTAACTCTTAATTAAGGCTATGATTATTGGTAACTTAATAAGAGGAATCTTAATAGACACATATGAAAGTCTTATATGTACTATTTCACATAACCAAACATGGAAGTCTATGTTTATATTTCACTAAAATGCACCCAATGGATGTCTCTGTGCATTATTTTCTAACACACTCGTTAGAAATAAGCGATTTCACAAACCGTTATAAAACTTATTGGTTTATATAAAATCAACCAAATCTAACACGCTTATTAAGAAATAAATGATTACAAAAATCATTATAAGGCTTATTAGTTTACATAAAATAAACTACTTCTCACACTCGTTTTAAGAAACGAGACGTTTTGACAAACTTTTTAAACCATAATATTTATAACTTGTAAGAATTTCTAACACACATGTTAGAAAATGAAGAACTTACAAAACGTATTTCTTATAAAATAAATCCGGTCTAACATGAACGTTCGAGAACTTAATTAATGTTCACAAAGAACATAGGTTTACACCAATAAACCCGGTCTAACACACAAGTTAGAAAAGTAACGATTGAAAAATCGTCTTAAATCGAACGATTGAATCACAAACCATTCGTCTTGTATCATGGTATAAGATTTAAGATTATACCACATCTCTTTAAATCCATAGGCAACAATTTGTACTACATACATATTTTCAAAAACAAATATACAAGATTGTTGCAACAATCACAAAATAATTTTAATATTTTCCATGAACCCAATATCCTTAGTAAAAAGGTTTAAGATTGCCTTAACAATCTCATGGAAAATATGTTTTAAGATTGTAGGAATATGGGACACTTTTTATATTAAAATTAATACAAATAATAACGATACTCTCGTTATTAGCATGAAAAAGTAAGTAGTACACATACCGCAACATAAACTAAAAAATAATGAAAGAATATAACAATTATGTTAAATGATTCCAACCAAGCTCTCCAAATGATAAAGTCTTCAACTTATTGCAACATCTGTAATCTCCTTGACATGAACTTACAAAAAGATAGATTGTCCAACTTTTGCCACAACAAGGTTTTCTAGTATTTTCTTGGCTGCAACGATAAACAAACTAAATTTGACGGTTGAGGCTAAGGCACATATTCAACATGTTTCCCTTAAAACAGATTTCGCATCTCTACATAAGACAACGCGTCTGTCTCCCAAGGTACAAGAGCCGAAGCAGTTGGTACTGCCGGAGATGTCCACACGCCCGAGGTTACATCGGGTAAATTGTAGTGTTAGAACTTTTGAAAAAAAAAAAATAGAATACAAATATAGAGAAATTAAGTAGATAAACTCATCTCTATAGGTTCCAAACATATGAGTTTCAAAACTTTTCACCAACAACTCTTCATGCATGCATGTATTTTCCCTTTGAATGTTCTAGCTTGTAATTTTCCTAACTACATCAAATGAGGCTCATAGCCTACCATATACACAAAAGTCATGGATGATGAAGATCTCTCTTAATTAGAAATTAATTGGAGTCATAAACTCTAATAAAACTAATCAATTTCATTAAGTAACTCTACTTAAGAATTTCACCATATGAAAAGTCTAATAATAATAATTACATAAAATTAATTTTCATTCATTATATTCTAATTTTCCAACATAATGTCACTTTGTTTTGATCTTCTTATATATCACTCTTTCTTGATGAGCAGATAAGAAGCAGCACAAGATTCTGCGCTGCAATTTTGAGACTTGTTTAATTGCTAGTAATTTGTAATCATTTTTGTGGTTAAGGTTATAGATGCATTTGAAGTTTTAGTTTATAGGATGATTTTTGATACTTGTAAAGCAACCTGTTTTATCCAAAACTAGATTTCATAAGTCGTTACCAAAACAAATCTAGAACACAAATTCGATTTTAAGTGGTTGAGCTAATGTACCAAAACACTTAAATTTAACCATTGCTAATTCTTTTAAGACTTAACCTATATGAGCGGTGTAGTGGTAGGCACTTAATTTTTCTTTGGAAGAATTCTTAGATTTTAATTTTCTTCCACGGTTTCCTAACATAGTTTCAGTAGTGTTACATGCTTTGCACAAACTATGATTTATCTGAACTCGTTAGGTAGTAGAGTATTCATGAGACCTTGTAAGTTTTGGTAATGAATTATGGTTAAAAACAAAAGGTTTGAAGACTTAGAAAATATAAACAACTCGTACCAACCTTATATGAGCATTCTCATAAATGAATATGAAGATGAATCACATATAAGGGTTAGGTTCAAATAAGAAGTTTGATTTTCCTAAGAAGGCTAGGAAGAAGTGCATTTTAGTCTTAACACTTTAATATCAAAACCCTCTTATTTTAATCTCAAAACCCACTTAAATTAATTTTCAAAAACCCACTTACATAAAACCCACTTACATCTTCACTCATCTCCTACAACCATCACCACTCCAACGCCCACCTCCACAACAACCGTCACCCACTGCCGCCACCTCGCCGGAAAAGTCTATGGAAATTTCGCCGGAAAATGTCACCTGAAAAGCCGTCGAAAAGTCACCGGAAAACAATCCTTAAGAAATTTCGCCGGAAAAATCGCTGAAAAATTCACCGAAAAAAAGTCACCGGAAAACGGCCGCCAAAAAAACACTATGAAAAACACAATGGAAAAAAACACTATGGAAAAAAAACACAATGATAAAAACACAATAAAAAACACAATTGTATGGCACAGTGTAAAAAACACAATGGAAAAAAACAAAATGAGAAAAAAAACACAATGATAAATACAATTGTTTAACACAATTTTGTAAAACACAATTTTGGTAAAACAGAATACGTAAAAAGCCCACTAATTTTTTTTTAAATTTTTATATAACAATATGGTACTCATATAAAAGATAAAAAGACACTCATTATTATGGTGAATTTATTTTTCAATAAAATATCGTAAAAAAAAGTTATGGATGTTTTAAAATGATGGGGGAATTTGGCATGTGCCTTGCATGTGGAGAGAGAAAGTCAACAAATGTGTTATTCCTTTTATGTCCTTCCCCTTATTGTCACACATGATTTCCGCCTAAACTAATCTCAACCCTCCATGTTCAAAATCAATGGACAAGATTACTTCATATCCTTTCTACAAAAACTATACTTCTTATTATAACGTAACCCTCATATATAAAACAATTTATTTAATTTGACTTGTAATTGTCGAAATAGTTATCAAGTCCACTCCTAGAATATCTTATAGTAACTTTTCAAGTTCCATGACAAATGACTGAAACCGGCCCATTGTATTCTCGGGTTTAAAATACAAGGAAAAGAAATGATAAGATTAGATAGGGAAAGAAAGGAAAAGAAATTATTGTTTTGGTCAAAAATTGACAAACCTGATTTTACAACCAAATTAGTAAAATGGGACTAGGTGCTTGTAAAATTGGGTTGAACACAGAGATTTGTTACGAGGAAAAAACTCGTTATCCTGAGGATAACAAGAAAAAAACCCCGGGTGGTGAAAACTATCACCACCGGTTTATTAATAACAAAAAGTGGTTACAAGTGTGGAGCTAAAACTCGATCGTGATTACAGAGAATGCGAGTACTAGTAAGTCTCGTGTGTCTAGAGTGTGTGTATTGATCGGAGTTTATTGCTCTATTTATAACAAAAGGAGTCTAACAAACTTTTCTATAATTTAGCAAACTATGGACTAAATCCAATTAGCCGTTAATCCCCTTAATGAGCACGTTTCCTTTCCTTCAACGTTCTATTAACTGAAAGTGCGAGTCTTTGGGTGATCAAGGCAACGTTCTTTGACCTGGTAAACAAGGAAAGGCTGCGAACCTTGTCCTGAACATAATGTTTGCTGAGGATACCGAAAATCCGAGCCCTAACAATTGTCCCCAAATTTAACAGCTGTAGATATGGATTACAGCTGTAAAATATTTTGAATTTTGAATTTCTGCATGTGCGGTGGATTCTTGCTGCACGTGTCAGTCGTTCGTCCATCGAGTAAACCCTAGGTTGGCCTTATAATTACTTGGATAAATAAAGCTTTCACTCACTTGTTCTTCTATCCAGGTAATTTTTCTCACTTTCTCTCTTTTATCTTCTAGAAATCATGATTCCGAAGCTCCATGATTCTGGTATTGAGGATTTCGTTTCCTAAAATCTTCTTGCCAACCCCGTGAACGAGATATGCATGTTCAATAACAACGATATTGCGAGCTTACAATCCTGAGGCTGCTTCCCTCCGGGAACCATTTTCCGACCCTTCGATCCAGCTGTCTTATCTGATCTTGTCTCTAAGACCTGGATTTGTTTTCCATTTTTTCCATTCAAGATCGGTTTTACTTACCCCTTTCCATCTTTTACCACCGAGTTTTTTATTAGAACTGGGCTTAGTTTTGCCCAAACCATGCCGATGGTTTGGAGGACCTTGTTTGTTTTGGAAAGATTAATTGCCGACCATGACCTTGACTTCACCCTTTCTGAGCTCGCTTCTATGTATGATCTTCGTAGCCATGGTTCCTCAAGATACCTCTTCAAAACCAGGTCTGGCCATATCCCACTTGTTTCGCAAAACACCCAAAAAAAGATCAATGGAAGAAACATGTTTTCTTTGTTAGGAGAGATTCTCTTCCTCATCCTGACAATCTTCCGTATCTTTGGGTTTCCAAAAGTATGATAAATTATCTTGAATATATATGCCGAGATCTTCGTTAACTGATATGTTTTTAACTTTGTTGTTTGCAGCTTTGAAGTTCTTCGAGATTGCCCCTCCCACCAAAGAAACTAAGACCAAGCTTAGTTCTTTATTTCTCATTGACGAGGAGGAAAGGATGTTTCATTTTCAGCCATGCCTCCAAGAACCATGGGCATCAGCAGGCTCCGTTAGGTCTGGTAAGGAATATTGAAATGTTAGTATAAATATTTTAAGGAGTAGGGATACTAACCTGTATATTCATAGGTAAATTTGCCTCAGTCTTTGCTCTAGACGACATTGACAGCATGGTCTCTACTCGTAGCACCAAGAAAAAAGAAGCCGCTCCTGCCTCCCTACCAAAACCTGAGAGAAGTCGTGCCAAAGGCTCCAAAAAGAGGAAGACCCAGGAAGTATCTAACTCTTCTCTGACCTGTAACCTCGAGTTCAACAAGGTATGCCCTTTGATAGTACCCTCGTATTTTGAGGATAACATATGCTGAGGATATCATGAAGATTTGTTATTTTGGGCAGGGACTGGAGCAGCTATCCTCCAACTTTAACGATCTGCATTATAAACTTCTTGACGCCAATACCCGCATAGCCGAGATGCTGAAGATCGCAACTGCCTAAACCAACCTCCTTGACAAGAAGACCAAGGAGATTGAAGATTTGAAGCAGGAACTTTCGATGGCCAAGAAGGAGCTCGTCCACCAAGAAGCGGATCGTCTGGTGCAGATCCAAGAGGTTACTAAGGGGGCGAAGAAGTCAGCTGCTGTCTCCATTTTCCAGTCCCGGCTCAGGATGGCCAAGGAAGCGAAGGATGCGGGTCTGAATACTCCTTTTTGGGATGTGGCTGCTTGGGAACGAGTCTTGGCTGAGCTTAATGGTGAGAATGTGGAGGATGCTGGTCCGAGTGTAGCGGAAAAGGCAGCGGAGGAGGCTATGGATGTGGCGATCAAGGATGCAGTGAAGGCGGTCGGTGATGAGGTGAAATTGGGCGATGATAGCGGTAAAGAAAAAGCTTGAGCCCAATTTTTTAAGGTTTATGTGTTTGTGTTTGTTGGTCTGATGTTGGGTTGTAGTGGTTTGTTGAACAATTATTATTTTCCTGTATTGAACAATATTATGCTTAGGATATTAGGATACATGGGTGGAGGGATCTTGATTTTCCAAGACGAAGCCCATGTTATCTTGACTTTTGAACATCTGGCAATATTCGGGTGGAGGGATCTTGCCTTTTTAAGACGAAACCCTTATTTTTCCTTTTTAATTTCCTGCACTTATGATTAGTAATAACATAATCTTTTGGCTTTAAGCATTGTGTTCAATATGTATGTTACTTTTACATAACTTATCTGAATAAGTTTTAATTGGAATATTACATATCTTCAATTTTTTGAAATGAGTTATTCCGAGGATAATGTATCCTGAAAATATGCTTCTCGAACATTATATATCTTTGACTTTTAATAAAGCATCTTGAGGATCATGTATCCTGAGCATAAAATATCTTAAAGATTATATATTTTTAGAAAATATAATCAAAAGACTTATTAGGAATTGAAATGGAATATCTTAAGGATAATATATCCTTATGCCTTGTGTGAGTTATAACAATCGAACCAAAAGATCATACCTTGGAATATAAATTGTGTGATCAAACTAAGTGTAAAGAGTACCTTTGTGGAGATCATTTATAAATCTAGTTAGCTTATATATGATGTCCCCAACTGTTGATCTTTTTAAGTATCATGCTTCTGGAATTTTGCTAAGTTAAAAACAACTTAATAACATTTCTACACTTTGCTACCTGGCCGATCTCCGATTTGTCAAAACAGATAATCATTGCGATAAAGCCCATTTACTGGCGATAAAGCCTTTTTTACTGGCGATAAAGCCTTTTTACTGGCGACAAGGCCTTTGCTTGAGAGACATGAAGATGTCTAAACCTTAGACAAAACTGGCAAAAGTTCCAAACGTATGGACATGAAAATGTCGAATCTTTAGATAACATGAAAATGTTATAAACCTTAGATAACATGAAAATGTTATAAACCATATGTGTGACATGTCTGCCACTTATCTTAAGGATTGGGTATATAGTCAACAACAAACGGATTATCAGCTGGTCTGGTCCGCCTGCCTCGAACTATATCCGAATCATCGTGCGCTCCAGGCGGAGTTAGAAAGGTGAAGACCTTTAAACCTTAGAAGATATCAAGGAAATCATATTCGTGCGCTCCGGGCGTTCGTTAGAAAGGTGAAGACCTTTAAACCTTAGAAGATATCAAGGATATCTTGTTCGTGTGGGAGGTGATCAGACTCTAACTGTCGTCAAGATAACGTATCCTTAGGATAACTGCAAAACACTAAACTCTTGATGAGGGGTGGGTGTTAGCCTGGCTAACACCCCTCTGATGCTTAAGTCAGTAAACATGATTTAGAGATAATAAAGTTCAAAAATGTAAAAATAGATGAGGGAACATACCTTTATCCTAAGGATACGAACATACCAGTCAAGGATACTAGTAAAATTATGTCTTAAGATGGATAGCATTCCAGGCTCTTGGTATAGGAACACCTACCATAGTGATTAACCTGTAGGCCCCTTTTCCTGCTTCTGAATCAAGCAGGTAAGGACCTCCCATTTTGGAGCAAGATTTCCATCTGCTGGGTTAGTGGTATTCTGAAATGCCTTTCTTAACACCATATCTCCTACTTGTAATCTTTAAATCCGAATATTCTTGTTGTAGGACTTGGCTATCCTTTGTTGGTATGCTACCATTCTGACCTTAGAAAGATCTCTGAGTTCATCAACAGTGTCAAGGTCTTCAGTGAGGCTTTGGTTGTTGGACTCAGTATCTTGGATGCTGGTTCTTGCTGTGGGGATCACCATCTTCGTAGGGATAACAGCTTCGGCCCCAAACACCAAAGAGAAAGGTGTTTCTCCCATTGCATTTTTTGAAGTGGTACTATCAGCCCATAAAACAAATGGTAGTTCTTCAGCCCATTTTCCCTTCTTGGATCCCAATTTCTTCTTCAAATTATTGATGATGATCTTGTTACTTGACTCTGCTTGACAATTGGCTTGAGGATGTACTGGAGTTGAAGTCACCATCTTGATTCCCAAACTTTCACAAAAAGTTGGTTGTTCTACTACCGATGAACTATGATCCATTGTCGTAGACAATCTCTGCCGGGATACCAAATCTTGTCAGGATATTGCGTTTGATGAATGAGATCACATCCTTTCTTTAACTTGGAAAAATGCCTCTGCTTCGATCCACTTGGAGAATTAATCTGTCATGGCTAGCATAAAAACCTTTCCACCAGGAGCCTTGGGTAGCTTTCCCACAATATCCATTCCCCATTTCATAAATGACCACGGGAATATGATAGGATATAATGGCTCAGCTGGTTGATGCAAGATGTTGCTGTGTCTTTGACAAACATCAGATTTTCTGGAGAAGTTCATTGCGTTCTTCTTCATTGTTGGCCAGAAGTAATCTGTCCTCAGTATCTTGGATACTAAGGCTCTGCCCCCCAGTGTGGTTTCCCCAATCACCTTCATGTATATCCTTGAGAACTTCTTGTGCTTCTTGATATTCCAAGCATCTCAAGTATGGACCTGCAACTGATTTTCTATACAAAACATCATTTAAGATAATATACTGGGTTACCTTAATTCGGAAAGCTCTTGGATTTTCTCCTTCTGGTATCTCGTTATCCTGAAGATACCGCATTATGGGATGGGTCCTGGATACTGGATTATCCTTAGGCTTTAAAGTCTCCATGACTTCGTGGCTCTCTTTTGTTGCTGGATTCAAGATATGTATGATGGGTATCTTGATGTCATCAGGTATCTTGAAAGCTGATGCTAAATTTGCCAAAGCATCTACTTCAGTGTTTTCTTCTCTTGGTACATGTACTATATCAAATGTTTCGAAGCACATAATTAATTTCTTAACTATTTCTAAATATTTTGCTAAGTTTTCTGCATTCACTGCATAAGAGCCATTAAAATGGTTAGCTAATAACAAAGAATCAACATAAACTTGAAGATACCTGACCTTCATGCCCTTAGCTTGTTGTAAACCAGCTATTAAGGCTTCATATTCAGCCTCGTTATTAGTAGTCTGAAATTCACATGATATAGATAGAGGTATTATGTCCCCTTGTGGCGATTTTAGCAGGATACCTAGTCCTTTTCCTCTTATGTTGGAGGCACCATCGGTACGCAAGGTCCAATTCTCTTTAACCTCCAATTGTTGAACTTCTTTCTCTACTTCCTTAAGTATATCCTGGCTAAAATCAGCCACAAAGTCGGCAAGTGCCTGTGATTTGATGGCTATCTTTAGTTCATACAGGATATCGCATGCACTAAGTTTCACAGCCCACTTTGCCATCCTGCCTGACATTTCTGGTTTTCTCAAAACAACTTTAATAGGATAGTTAGTTTTTACATGAATAGCATGAGTTTCAAAGTAATGTCTTAATTTAGTAGAAGCCATTATAAGTGCTAAAATTAATTTTTCAAGATAAGAATACCTAGATTCAACATATAGTAGACTTTTATTTACATAATATATCAGATGTTGTTGACCTTCATGATCTTTGACTAAGACAACACTTATTGCACTTCCGGAAACAGCTAAGTATAGGGATAATGGTTCACCATCAACTGGCTTCATCAGGAGTGGTGCTGAGGATAAGTATTCCTTCAAGGATACCAATGCCTTTTCTTGCTTTTCTCCCCGTTCGAATTTTTGATTCTCCCTCAGGATATCATAGAAGTCTTTACACTTCTCTAAAGATCTTGAGATGAATCTATTCAGAGCTGCTATTCTTCGGGTCAATCTTTAGACATCTTTAACATTTCTTGGTGATTTGATGTCCAGGATGGCCTTGATCTGTTCAGGGCTTGCCTCTATTCCTCTTTTGGTGACCATGTATCCAAGAAACTTTCCTGCTTTGACACCAAAATGACACTTGGCTGGGTTCAGCTTCATGTTATACTCGTCCAGGATGTCAAATGCTGTTGCCAAGTCTTTGATATGATCCTCAGCCTTTCTTGACTTTACCACCATGTCGTCTATGTAGACTTCCATCGTGTCCCCCGGTTGGTCTTTGAACATCATGTTGACTAGCCTCTGGTATGTTGCACCTGCATTTTTTAGTCCAAAAAGCATTGAAGTATAACAGTATATACTTGTGGGAGTCATGAAAGCTGTATCTTCTTGATCTGAGGGCTCAATTTGAATTTGTTGAAATCCTGAGGATGCATCCATGAAGGTTAGCAGTTCGTGGCCAACAGTTGCATCCACCATTGAGTCAATGTCTGGGAGTGAAAATGGGTCTTTTGGACAGGCCTTATTCAGGTCTGTGAAATCCACACACATTCTCCACTTTCTATTTTTCTTCTGGACAACAACTAGATTGGCCAACCATCTAGGATATTGGATTTCTCTTATCATCTTGGTTTTGAGCAGCTTCTGCACTTCTTCTTGTATGATAGTGTTTCTCTCAGGAGCAAACTTCCTTCGCTTTTGATGTACCAGCCTGAAAGATTTATCTATACCAATTTTATGAGTAATTATATATTTAGAGATACCTGTCATATCTTTATGTTTTCAGGCGAATGTAGAAGCTCTTTTCTTTAGGAAGGATATCAACTCCATCTCAATATCCTCAGGAATACCTGATCCTAATAATACTTTGATCTTAGTATCCTGAGAATCCAAAGACACTTCCTTTATATCATGCTCTCTTGCTTGAAGGACCTTCCCTGGTTGTTTCTGTAATTGCTATGCTTGAGTAGGCTTTGTAGTCCACTTCTTTGATGAAGCATAACATTCATTGGCATCTTACTGACCACTTTCAATTTTGATGACTCCCCAAGGACTTGGAAGTTTCACACATTGATGATAAGTTGAGGGTACTGCCTTCATTCTGTGGATCCAGGGCCTGCCTAATATCACATTACAACAGGATAATGAATCTATAACACAAAATTTTTGTAGAGAGTTAGTTCCCTCAATATATATCGGAAGTTTGATTTCTCCCAAAGTATTCTTGGTCTTGCCACTGAACCCTATGAGAACTGAGGATCTCGGGATAATCTCCGTTTCCGAGATATTCATTTTCTGCAAAGCATCCATCTGGATAATGTTTACAGAGCTTCCTCCGTCAACGAGTATCCTGCGCACAAAACAGTTAGCTATACCTAAAGTAATTACCAAACCGTCATGATTTGGATCCACAAGATCACATCTATCCCCATCATCGAAGGATGTGATTCTTTGAGTTGTTAGAGTGGAAGTGTGGAGAGGTCTTTCTCCGTTGTCCATCTTTGTTTATTTGGAACGCTTCTTAGCTGCTGAATATGAGGTTCCACAGATGTCGGATCCTCCTAAGATAAAGGATACAACCTTAGCTCTGGGTGGAGGAGAAGGTGCCCTTTCAGGTTTCTTGATAGGATCCTGACTCTTGTTCTTGTTTCTTCCAAACATTTCATTCATGTATCCTTTGCTGAGAAGGTATCCTATTTCTTTCCGAAGTGCTATGCAATCTTCAATGCGATGGTCAAAGTCTTCATGGAATGCACACCATTTGGACTTGTCTTTGATGGATCCAGGCTTTTCATTTTTCTTAGGCCATCTGGCCTTGTCACCTAAATCCTGCATGGCACATATCACACCACTAATATCAATATTAAAACAATATTAAGAGATTTTAGGATACTATTCATCATCTTCATCTTCTTTCACGACATTTATCCTGAAATTATCCTGTTTGGAATATGGCTTTGGCCTGGAGAACTTTTGTGGAGAGTTTGATTTCCGGTTGGTAGACTCATACTTCGGGATAACCAAGTTTCCATGAGCCTTCTTGTCATCCTTTAGCCGAATGTATCTTAACGCCCTGTTTTTGACTTCATCAAGATTCCTGCATGGAGTCATGACAAGATCATCATAGAAAGGAGAATCCTTCCTTAATCCCATCTTGAAGGCTTCAACAGCAGCTGCCATGTCAAGGTTGGGGATTTCCAAAGCTTCCCTGCTAAATCTGGTTATGTAATCCCTTAAGGATTCATTGTTATGCTTATATATAAGTCACCTGTCATTTTCTCAAAAGATCTACTACAAGAAAATTGATTATTGAACAAGTTAATCAAATGAGAAAATGAAGTAATAGTGTTGGAAGGAATACTCAATAACCATTTGAGGGTTGGCCCCGTTAATGTTGAACCGAATCCCTTGCATACGCAAGCTTCTTTGATGTCAATGGGGATGGGGTTGATCTCCATCCTTTCTCTATACTGAGCTACGTGTTCCTTAGGATCCGTAATGCCATCATACAGCTTCATGCTGAGAGTTTGGAACTTCTTGGAGATTTCTACGTCACATATAGGCTAAGTGAACCTGGATAACCTGTGGCTACCTGCTGGGACTTCAGCTATGGGATGTATTATCCATGGGATAATGGAAATCATGTCTTTCATTTTCTGCAATTCCCTTGCTATCTCGGGAGATATCCCCTTATCCTGCACAGATCCACGATTAGTGTATAAATTTTCATTAAATGAATTGTTACCGAGATCGTGGCTAGGCCTTTGGTATCTTAAGCCTTGACGACAAATATTTCCATTGAGGGTATCCTCAGGATAAGGTGACGCCTGCATTGGGATTCCCAGACATGCACTTCAGAGGACACCATGGGAGATCCTGATGAGAATACGCCAGCTGGCATGGTTGAACGAGGCTTCATGTTGATGGATTCTGGCCTCGTTGGTCTAGGTTTTCCGAGGATACTGGAAGATAAGTTCCTCCATATCCAGATTGCTGCTGAGATGAAGTCCTTGTTGATTGTGTCCCTAAAGATCCGGGATTCTGAAGAATGGATGATCCTGGAGAACCAAAATCAAGAATCCTGGGCATGATTGGAGTAGCCTCTTGCCCTGGCCTTCAATCTCCTTAAATAACCTTGAGTTGGTCTTTTCTTGCTGCTCCATGTGTGTTTTGACCTGTTTCATCAAAGCAAAAATGTCATTGTTAGAAATAACCGGGTCTACTCGTGTAGAGGATCCCACGAATGGTGGAAGTTCTCCTCTGGGCTTAGTGTTCTTCTTCGGCACTGTTGGAGGTCCTGGGTTGACATTTGAAGCAGCGGTGACCACCGTAGCAAAGAATGAACTGGTTTTTGGTTGTGAGGCCATTGTAAAGAGAATGAAAGTGGTTGAAATGAAATAAACGGATTTCAAGAATTGAAGCACCGTAGCCCCACGGTGGGCTCCAAATTGTTTTGGTCAAATATTGACAAACGTGATTTTACAACCAAATTAGTAAAATGGGACCAGGTGCTTGTAAAATTGGGTTGAACACAGAGATTTGTTGTGAGGAAAAAACTCGTTATCCTGAGGATAACAAGAAAAAACCCCAGGTGGTGAAAACTATCACCACCAGTTTATTAATAACAAAAAGTGGTTACAAGTGTGGAGCTAAAACTCGATCGTGATTACAGAGAATGCAAGTACTAGTAAGTCTCGTGTGTCTAGAGTGTGTGTATTGATCTGAGTTTATTGCTCTATTTATAACAAAAAGAGTCTAACAAACTTTCTATAATTTAGGAAACTATGGGCTAAATCCAATTAGCCGTTAATCCCCTTAATGAGCACGTTTCCTTTCATACCATGTTCTATTAACTGAAAGTGCGAGTCTTTGGGAGATCAAGGCAACGTTTTTTGACCTGGTAAACAAGGAAAGGCTGCAAAACAAATTGTTAGTTATATAACATATTTAGGATACCTGTTACCTTGGAAGATACCGCATCCTGGAGTTGTGAACATAATGTTTGCTGAGGATACCGAAAATCCGAGCCCTAACAATTATATACTTAAAAAGTATTTTCGAGTTAAAATAAAATAAAAGAAAAGAAAAGAAAATGTTAATTACATTTTTGAGTTTGATAGGAAGGAAAAGATAGAAAAAAAATTGTAAGTTTACAATTATGTCCTGATTTTTGAGTTAGATAAGAAGGAAATGATACGGTAAATTAGTAATATTGTACATGGTTATAAAGTTTTCCTTCACAATCAGACCATATTTGACTGGAAAGTTTTGAAGGAAAAAAAGCCTAACTTTTCTTTTCATTCTCTTTTTCTTTTCCTTTAAAAAAAAAAAACTCAAGAATGAAAAAAGAAAAATTTTTCTTATCTTTTCTTTTCCAAACCCTTAAATAAAAAACTCAAGAATGCAGTGTAAATGTAATCACTGCCCGCACATCAATAGACCGGTCCTAGATTAGTTATAAAATAAGTGAGCCGGATAGTTGGCTAGTCAATGAGTTAAAATGAGTCGTTTCGCCTTCATTCAATGTATACCTTGTGTGTGTGCAACTATTAACAAATTTTGTTTGTCTCTAGGTCTATTGGGATCAAGTTTTTATCTCTATCAAAGTGATAGGCAGGGCCGGCCAAGGAGGTGTGCGAGCCGCACCCTCGGCCCGGACACCTTTTTCTCAGGGCATAAATTTATATATATATATATATTAAAAAATAAATCTTATGCAATATAACTGATTTTGATCATTTAAAAACTATCGGACCCCAACATTTTTGAATCATAGTTCATTTGTTAATTTTAGGTTATTGGGCCCAAACTATTGAACCAAAATCGGTAAGTACAAAAAAAAATTAATAATAATAAACACTTAAAAAAATAAAAAGAAAAGGCCGATTAAAAGTCAGTGGCTTCTACGTTTCGTCTCCCTTCAAATTCCAACCAGACAAGTAGGAATCATTCTTGGCTTCTTCAGTTCCCCGTCCACCAAGCACTTAAGCAGCAGCCAACCAGTGACCACACAAAGGTATTGGATAGTTAAGTTTAACTATTATATATATATATATATATATATATATATATATATATATATATATATATATATATATATATATATAGATTGAAAACCACTTGAGTTGTGAAAACCCGTTGTAACATCGTTTTTTTTTGTTACATGTAATATATGTTGTAACATTTAATACAAAACATCGAAACATTAAAAAAAAATTGTTTTGCTATTTTTTAACATTTTTGTACTAATTTTTTTATATGTTTTTAGGAGAGAGAAAAAGTTATATTTATGTTAACATTTTTTATTAACTTTAATTGTGAACCACAAGATTTAATCTTTAATTAAAAACATGTGGTTGAGAATGGGTTTTTAGAGTTTTCACAACTCAAGTGGGTTTTTATTTTAGCCTAACCATATATATATATATATTAAAAACCAAAAAGTTATACACTCACATTATTTACTATTCATCAATTTTACAAAATAATTTACTTAAGATACAAGCTTCTTATGCATACCATCTTTGATGACTCACACATTTATTCTCTTTACTATTCACTTCATCTTCTCACTCACAAATACATTAAAAATCAAAGCATGTGGTTGTCAGTAATAGCAATGTTAACTTTTTCTTAAATACATACTACAAACATATTTATGGATAAACGATGTAACAGTATAATTAATTACTTTGTACCTATGCATTTCCTATAACTTTTACACATCGATCATGGAATGTGCAGACACTCATATAGTATCTCTCAATTCTACATTAACCGAACACTTAATTCTTATATGTTGTAACATTTAATACAAAACATCGAAATATCAAAAAAAATGTTTTTTTATTTTTTTAACATTTTTTACTAATTTTTATATATGTTTTCAGAAGAGAGAAAAAATTATATTTATATTTATATTTTTTATTTACTTTAATTGTGGACCACAAGAATTAAACATTAATTAAAAACATGTGGTTGAGAATGAGTTTCTAGAGTTTTCATAACTCAAGTGAGTTTTCGTTTTATACTTAGCCTATATATATATATATATATATATATAGGGGTGAGTTTTAGTGAAAACTCCTCTTAAAGATAAAACTTAAAAACTCCTAAAAACTATTTTTAACTTAAAAAAAATTTTTTTTTTTGAAGTTTCTTTTTTTTCCATTATTCTTATATGTTGTTATTGGTTCAAAAAAAAAAACAACTTGTCGGTAAATCGTCGGTATAGTGTGCATGTGTAATAGTGTGCATTGCATATATGCAAAAGTGTATGTATTGCATAGAATACAATACTATTGCACATTTGATACACACTATTGTATATATGCAATATAAGACTAATACACACATCGAATACACATTAGTACGTATGTGTAATACAACATTAACGCATATGTGCACCACATTGACTTTTATTTTATTATTATTTTTTTTCCATATAATACAACAATACTACACATATACAATACAAAAACATTGAATATATGCAATAACACACTATTAAACTCAAAAATACATAGTAATACACATGTGTAATACAACGGTATCGCAAAGTAATACGTATGTGCATTACAGCGGGTTTTTTTTTTCGAGTGAAATATAAGAAAATATAAGAATAATGGTTAAAACAGAATTTTGAAAATATTTTTTTATTTTTAATTAAAAATAATTATTTAGGAGTTTTTTAGTTTTCTCTCTAAATGTGAGTTTTCTCTTGATTCTCTTTCTCTCTCTATATATATATATAAAAGCTTTTATATGTCTATTGTTGTTATTACAACTTTTTTTAATTTTTTTAATTTTTTTAATTTGTAATTTGTGTATGTTAAATATTTTGTAAAAATGATGCATCTCACTATTGGACGTCCCCATCGATCGACCAATCATCCCATGATCAATATGGGAGAGATAAATCATCTATTTTAGAGTAAATCAGGTGGTTTTAGGGTTTGCTTGATCCCCATGCTTTCACACTATATTCCAAAAATTGAATGTTGCATAATTTTTTTTTTGTTTTTTTTAAGATTCTTCTAATGTTACTAAAATTCTTGACTCTTTTTGCGGTTTAATGAGCCGCAACATGCGGGGCCAAATACTAGTTGGATATTTAATTATTAATTGAGTTAATAGTTACATTAGTATATCATTATTTATTAGTCTATTTTCCTTGAGTGATATACTGATATATTGAAAAATTAGGGATTTATGTCAATTATGAAAAAAATATTACTCTATTTATATTGATATATTAACAATTGCGTTTGGTTCTTGGGCTTTTAGCAATCAATTAATCAATTATGCATCCTAAACAACTATATGTGCTCAAAAACGTAAAAAGAGAAACGAGATGATTATGAAACAGTCTCAAGCTAGTATAAACCGTTTGACATTATTGTATTTTGTTTTATTACTATATTTTTGCTATTTTTTCTGTTATAACGTTCATGTCGTTTAAAAATTTTTGGGCTTATATGTTATATATTTCGTTCCATGTTAGGGCTTACGGGCCTTTTTTATTTCGGCTTGCCTGAGACATATAAATTCTCGGAGACAATCCTGATGATACGGGTTAGAGTCTCACAAAGTGGATGCTATTAGATTTTAAGAGCAAAATCTAAGGGGTTGTGTGTGATGGCCGTAAAAAAAGTTGATTAACATGATGATAAACACGGAAAATTATGAAAAGAAATAAAACGAGTTTATTATTTTAATTTTTTCCTTAAAAATAAAACAAGACCAAAAAATATTAAAAACTAATAAGTTTACTTATAAGTCAATAATAGAAGAAAACTAAAATGTGTAGCCTAACGGTATCAAGGTGTGTGAAAAAGGTGTTTTTCTTCAAATGGTTAAGAGTTTCAGTCATATAATGAACAATGTGTGAATTTAGAAATAAATTTAGAGACAGTATGAGTTAGCTGTTAAAAAAAAAAACAAATACGTATGTAACGAAGTGATTTTTCTATCATTTTGTCTCGTATTAGACAAACATTCACTCATCATCTCTTTCTTCAACTTCCATCCAAAAACATACCTACAATAACTACTCATATCATCACGTCATCTGATGTAATATTTCTCCAATAAAAAAATTAAAAAGTTCTAATGTGATATTTATTAGATCTCAAGCTCTCAGAGCATCTCCACCGGCGTGACGTGGAGAGGTTTGTGTTGACGTGGACCGGAGCAAACGGACGAGCGGCGGCTTTTACCGGTGGAGAAATACGGAGGTTTGTTTGAGATCACAAACGTTTGTGATGGAGTTTGAAATGGGCCCACCATCAAATAAAAAACAATAAATTGATGACATGGCGGGCGGGCGGTGCCGGCAACAATCACCACCCGACGTTGTTTGGGTCACCCAGCCGGCGGCAGACGGAGGAAGACGGAGGCTGGCGGTGGGTAGGTGGTTTTGGCAGACGGAGGAAGACGAAGACGACGGAGGAAGACGAGGAATACGGATCGATGGTTTGGGGAGTTGTGTTGTTTGTTTTGGTGGGTGTGTTGTTTGTGTTGGTGAGTAGGTGATGAAGACTTTATTATATAATAATAATAATAATAATAATAGTAAAAGTAGGTAATAATATGGAAGATGAGGTGGATGTTTTTATTGGTTTATGGGTGGACTAAAAAATGAGGGTTTCTTAAAGAAAGGATTAGAGTATGATGTGACGATGAGGTGAAGGTTTGAATTGGTTTATGGATGTGAATGCTCTCATGTCATGTGTGTATTATTGTGTAAGGCTGCAAAGCCTAGGCTCAAGGTCAACTGCTCAAGGAAATGCAGTTGTGCAACTATTGATTGGTAGGCCTGGGCTCAGAACAATTTGGCTGTTCATTCTCTTCATGACACCGTTGGGCTTTGTTTAATTTTGAGCTGCATTTTTTAAATTGGGCTTACGCATTTTAAGGAGTTTTGGGACAATTTCTTTACAATTGTTTGATAACGTGTTAATTAACACGAATCCATTAAAACGTTATCTCATCAATCAAACACCAAAGCATTTGATTTACCAAAAATAAACCTCTGAATTAGCCATAGAATTTTTTACATAGTTAGATTTATAAACATGTTTAATGAAACCTTTGAATAAGCAAGCCCTCTTAATTTCTAAAGTAGTGGATTTCAAGTAGGAATGAGCAAATTAGGTACCGATACCAAAATCGGTACCGATTTGGTGTCGATACCTAATCGGTACCAAAGTTTTGAGTTTCGGTATCTATGCGGTACATATATAAGTATTTCTAGAATTTACCTTAAATACCGATACCGTCCCGATACCTGAAAATTTCGGTACTGTAACAAGAATTTGCTATTTTCGGGATCGGGAATTTCGGTATCGATACCTATTGGTACCGATCTTATCCCTAATCCCAAGTGTCGTCACAATAAAAGAAGTGTCTCAAGTATCTTCTTTTAGTAGCACTACTAGTGTCAAAAGAAGTGTTGCTCAGCAATGTGAAATGACCGGATCATTTAATTGGTAATATCATTCTCAAAATTCAGACCTAACACATACCTTTGTTTTAGGTAGTTCAAACTTCAATAAGATGTTTCTAGAGGTGTGTTTGTGTGTGATTTTTATTTTTTCCTCTTGTTGGCCCACGAATTTAACTTAGAGCATTTCATCATATTAAGTGAATGGTGTTTTTATAATATAGAGTAATTTAGGGTATTGCGATTGAAGGAGAGAGAAATGCACTGATTTTTTTTATAATTTTGAAAAGCTACTGTTTACCGCATATAATTTTTTAATATTTGTTGAAAGTAATTATGAGTGTATGAGAGAAAAAATGTAATAATAAATGTATAAAACAATATTATTTAATTGAAAAGGAGAGTGAAAATGTTGTATTTTTAGTGTAATTTTGAATTTAAAGATAAGGGAAGGAATAAGAATGCTCTTAGTCTAGAGTAGTTTAACTTGAATTATAAAACTAGTTGTTTACATGAAGTAATGAACATGCTCGAGCAATTTGAAGGTATTTGCTTCATACCTTAAAGCATGTAATGACCGGAAAATCCTTGCCTATCAACGAAGGTTGTTCATTTATCATGGGCCTTTCCAATCTCTTTTCGATCGATTTTGGCTAGAACCGTCTCTCGATCTAGAGACATTTTTGCTTGAACCAACCTTCAGTTTTTTGCTTGAATCCATGTGATATCTAGTTGAAAAGTATAAAAATCTAGTAGAAATATAGTTGAAGAGAGTGTATGTTTGGTGTAAAGCCTTTGAAAACATTAGATTGGTTAATTTGTATTGTTAAAATAAATTTATTTATTTGCATTTTAGGGCGGAGATGGTACATAAAACGGTCTCACGGCCGCTAGGGCTGTTCAAAATATCCGAAGTTTCGGATATCCGAACCTTTCGGAATCCGAAATTTCGGATATCCGAAAAAAAAACAAACAAACATGCTTTAATAATAAAACTAATACATCATCTCATAAATTCAAAATTTCAAATCCGACAAACCAAACATAAAACAACCATATAACACACAATTCATTCCATAATCCAACAAACCAAACATAAACCAAAGCATAAACAACCAAATAACAAATCAGTACTTGAAAAGTGTGGAAGAAGGTTTGAGTCTGGTCTGACAAAGAGGGTGGAGCCGTGGAGGAGCGTTTGAGTCTGGTCTGACGAAGAGGGTGGAGGGCCGATGGAGGAGGGTAGACGACCAGAGGAGGTTGGACGACCGGAGGAGGATGAGGCGATCTAGGGTTTGAAAAATACAAAAGGAGTCTGGAGTGAAGAATGAAAAGAGCCAGATATTATGATTTATGAAAATAGATATAGGGATTTGTAATATAAAATAAAATTAAAAAAATATTAAAATTATAATATCGGATAGTTCGGATATCCGAACTATCCGAAAAATCTGAAAATTGATATCCGAATCCGAATCCGAATTTTCGGATATCTGGGATTCGGATATCCGAATTTTCGGATATTCGAAAATTCGGATAGTTCGGATTTGGATAGTCGGATAATTCGGATACGGATTCGGATTCGGATAGTTTTGAACACTCCTAACAGCCGCTACCCCACGTTCCCCTCACCTTTTCCAATCAGTTTCCCATACCCAAAATTTCCAAACCAAAACCGAACCACCGATAGTTGTGTTACCGAGCTAGCCAAATTACCTGGTCCCACCAATTACGCTCCTAGTACTCTTAGTAGTGTGATCACCCATAAAGTTTTCTCATCGCCTGTCTTAATTTTCACCATCCACATTGGCTTTGACCACAGAGAATAACCAATTAACTGAAGGATAATATCTGCTAGAATAACAATAGAAAAATTTACAATGTGTATATACATTTCTGGTGTACGTGACAAGTACTAGCTTTGAATTGTTTGAAAATTAACTGGTTGAGGAAAAAAATTAAATATTGAAAGCAATTGGTGTAAGTTAAAAGAAAAAGAAAGAGGACACTTGTGTGACCAAATTAAAAAAATTAAGGACCACCCTACAAACTGGGAAGTGGGCACCCTATACTCTGATCATTTACAGTTTATTTTTTGTTTTTTTATGTTCAAGACCTGATCTAAATATTGTTTTGTTTTCTTATTTATGGACTTGCATCTAAATATACATTTTTTCTGAAGGTAGGTGGTCCATTCGGAAAGGAATTGTGAACTGTTAAAACACCAAATTAAATGGCATTTAAGTATATTATATTAACTTTTAATATATATTCATGTTTATCTGGTAGCAAGGAGTAAAAGCGAATAAATTTTATCCGAGTTAAAGAGATTGGGCCGTCAATAACATAATTGGTTCGGTGTATTTTGAAGATGAGAAACGAGTCGTTTTACAAGGGGAAACTTGTGAATGCCAGTAACATAATTGGTGAAATGCGAACCTAGCTTTGTGTAAGGCCTCGATTCCGGTGCCTTACATTGAGTGTTGGATTTACTAATAAACACAGTTCTAAATATCAGAGTGAATTAAAACTTTGCACGGAATAGTTAATAGTCAACCATATATTAAATAACATTCAAATCTTGTCTTAGAAAACATCCACTTGTCTTAACAAATCAAACATAGTGAAAGAAAACATAATAACATTCTTTCTCTTCAGATGCCAGCCTCTTTAGTTCATGACATGTGTCTTCCTCAACCCAACTGTTTTAATCTACTTGTCTGCGTGCATACTAAAAGTCAACTACGCTGAAGGAGTTCAAGTTAATCAGGCAACATACATTACATTCACATACATACTTTTACGTATCAAGAGATACATAATGCATACATAGCCTGCTTATCTTTCATTCATGCATACCTTCTACATTCATACTTTTATACATTTGTACTTGCATTCTTTCATACATTCTTGCTTACATTCTTTCATACTCTCTTGTTTTAGCTTACTAATACATACATAATTATTTTAACGTTTTAAAGAGCCTTTTGCCTTATAACCCCACATATATTATTAGGGTTTGCCACCCTCCTTTCACAAATATTATTAGGGTCTCTCACCCTCCTTTCATATATATTATTAGGGTCTGCCATCCTCCTTTTAAAGATATTATTAGGGTCTGTCACCCTCCTTTCATAGATATTATTAGGGTCATCCTCCTTAAACATATATTATTAAGGTCTACCATCCACATAACCATCCAGCCATATAACCATACCACCATACATATTTTGTCATGCAACCATACATACTTTACCTATCCTTTGTTATATATATAATCTTAACTCTTTCTATATCATTCAAATATCATTCGTAAGCAGTCATATAGCATACACTTACCACTTAAGGTAAGTGTATTAACTAAACACATAAGAGTATGCACACAGCTCCGATAAACATGATAGAGAAAGGGGCTAGAAAATCACCTGATCTTGTTTCTCTCGAAGTTAATTGTAACACCTCTCATCGGTTGCGCACGACTAACTGTGTAATAATTTATAAGTATCAATTAACCACTTCTAACAAAATCATACTTCTAGGTTAGTGAAGCCCTTAATGAACAGGCCCCTAGCAGGGTCCAAGGGGCAGAGCCCCTGGCTGGGGTCGAGCTGCCATGTCAGCTTTGAAAAATTTTTATTTTCGTTAATAAGGCTTCATTAAAAATCCATTAGGGAATCGTCTTTTTAAACGAATCGAATCGAGTTCTAAACCAATCGAATCGAGTCCCAAAACGAATCGAATCGAATGCTGTTAGGTCCCTTTTTGTTCATTTAGTCTTTTGTATTGGTTCGTTTCTGTATTTGGGTCATTTGGCATCTTTTATATGTATTTGGGCATTAGATGTTATTTTTTATGTACTAGGCCCAAGGGACATGGCCCAAGGGAAGCATGTAAACAAGCCCATTGGGCAATTGACAATGACATACTTCTCATGCATGCTCCTCTATAAATAGGGAGCATGCCATGAGAGAAACAACCTTTTGCCAAAAACTCTCTAACACACACTTACTTACTCTCTAGCACTCTCTCTTTCTCTAAAAACCCGAACATAAATGCTCTCAAGATCCGAGACCACTTAGGTGACTTAGTTGATTTCCGCTAGCACTAAGTTCGGTTGATCCAAAGATAAGTTGTTAGATTCACCCGCCACGGGACCTACAATTGGTATCAGAGCTTCGGCTCACTAGTTGAGGGTTTTTGGATCACAACCTTGGGTTTTTGATCTTGGGAAAAGAAAAGAAGTATTCTTACTAAGAAAATTCACAAAAACAAGAAAAATACAAAAAGATTCGGCTTCAAAGTTCATAAAATGTCTTAGAATGTGTTCTTGGTGAAAGGCAGCAAGTGTACTTATTCCAGATCTAAAAGTTTGGGTTTAAAAGTGTTAAAAATTGGTGTTACATTTTTTTTAAATTGTTAAAATGGATAAGTTAAAAATTTCGCTTCGCATAACATGAAAATCAGTGTACCGACCTTTGACCAGAACTGACAAGATTAGGTGGACAGATCCCAAGAAAGATTGCTTCTAGAAACTGAACTTTTTCGCATAAGAAAGTTTTTTGCATCGCCTGACATTTCGCATCGCTTGGCATTTCGCTTTGCTTGGCGTTTCGCTTCGCATGAAACAGTTTCGCTTCGCATAAGGTTTTCGCTTCGCATCACTGTAATCGATGTCGAAAGGTTAATCAAAAACATTTATAAAAATTACCTTTACTAGCTAGGGCAAGTAAGGTGTCGAATCCACAGGGAATGAGTAGAAAGTGCTAATCAAGTTTACTTCTCAATGACTAATTATACTAAACGGACAAACGATGTCAAGCAGTTTTAAAGATTTGTTAAACGAAAACACTAATGAATTGATTTGTAAACAATTATAAAAGGGTAACCAATCTCCAGGTTTTAGGTTTTGAAGTAAATTGGATAAACTATTAAACCTATTGAATTATAACCTTTGTTTGAATCAATAAATCAAGAGACTAGATGTTTGACTATGTTGATCGTTAGAACTTAATCCAATTGATTGACACGGCTAAATAATAATCTAATTGATTGTAAATCTTAGGTAATGATGAAACATTAGTTCTATGGTTAAAGATAACCAGGCCAATGACACTAAGAACTCAATCCTAATTGTTGATGACCAAAATCATTAACTGATAAACTTCAAATATCATTGATTACCCAAGAACATTTTCAAGCATACAAACAAAATCCAAAAGTTAAGGTTTAAAGTACCACAAATCCAATGAACAACTTAACCCTACACCCGGAGATGGTCACGAGCGGATTAGCCTAGCATATGCATCTTGAATGGCCTCTTTGATTCTTGAATGGATGATGGCATGGATGATTGAGAGGTGTTAAGATGGTGGAGAATGGCCCCAAAATCGTCCAAGGGGGCTAGGGTATGAAGGATAGGCGGTATAGGGTTGAACCAGGCTTAAATATGGAAGAAAAAACCTAAAAATCGCATTTTTCCGCCCAGACGGCCGTAGCCTATGGTCTCCCCACCGTATGCTACGGGGACCGTAGCCTACGGTCATCACCCACTGCCTTACAGTGACTACCCCCTCACACTGTTTTGCCCATAACTTCTCCGTTATAGCTCCGTTTTACGCACCGCTTTCGGCCACGTATTCGTCTTAAAATTCTCTATAATTCCATGCAATAAAATTCTCATTTACACTCCATCTCATATGCTCCAATTTAGCTCCTTTAAGCTCCGCTCACCTGTAAACGTAAAACCACTCAAAGTAGTCGTGTCCAAGGCATATAAACACATAAAACACATGATATAACTTACTTAACACACATTATTTCATCCACACATCACACTGTTCACAGTTTCACTTCGCATCACTGTTCATCAGAGTTTTTCGCTTCGCTTGGGAAAACTTTTTCGCTTCGCATAAGCCTTTTCGCGCGAAATTCTTTTCTGTGTCAGAATTTTGAGCTTTTTAAGAATTGTTAAGTGCTTAAGACTGCTGAGACCATGACGAGTACTGATTCTGAGTTGTTGAAGGGTTATTTGTTGCTTAAGAACCAAGTGGGAACCCATACAAAACCTCCAAAGTACATAACCTTAGATGATAACTTTGCCGATCTTAAATGAAGGTTCATGAACTATATCTCGTTGACTGAATATGACTTGATGAGAAGTTTTGAACAAGGTCCTCATATTCCCATGACTGTTACTCAAGCCGGGGAACAACTAAAGACTCCTGAGAATTATGATCAAAATGATAGGGACCTGTTAGCACAAGACAAGAAAGCATTTCTCATATTTACTGTTTGTCTTTCGAATGAGATTACAGAGACTCTACGTGAACACAGAAGTGCCAAGGGTTTATGGGATGCTCTTGTTGAAAAGGTTGAAGGAAATGATGAGATTAGGGAAAACAAAAAGGCCCTATTGAAAGAAGAATTCAATATGTTTAAACATCGTCAAGGTGAAGCTGTATTGGACTTAGTAAAAAGGTTTGAGAAGCTGATGGTAAGAGTCAGAGCTGCTAATGTCAACATCACCAACTCTGAGGTCAATCACAAGTTAATGAACTCTCTGCCGTACAGTTGGAGCACCAACACTGTGACAATCAAGAGAACCACTAATCTGAATGCCATGCCAAACACTGATTTGATTTCCACTATCAAGTCGTTTGAAATGGACGAGCAAATGAGGATGAACAATCATCTGAGTTCTCTGAATCAAGATGGAATGAGTACTGCATCTTCTATGCCAACTGCTTTTATTAGCAAAACTCAGCAAAATGTTTACCCAGTGACTACTCCAAAGTACTCATCATCTGTTGCTCCACAAGAAACAACATTTATCTCAACCAGGAATCAATCTACTTCATCTGGTTCCGGTTAATTTCAAAAGGCAGTCGATAGTGTGGTTGAATAAGCATTGAAGGCACATGGGATCACCTCATCGTCAAAACATCAGCCAAGCAAGACCTCAAGCTACTGTGAAGCCCTTCCAATGCTGAACGATACAAACATAATTCTGGTTCATGCATTTTTATTAAGTCACGAAGAATTGATGCAAGGAAAGTTTTTGCCTCCTCAATTTGAAGCTAGAGATTTGAAAGAAATTAACCAAAAGGATCTTGAGAAGATGGATATCAAGTACCAGATGGCTTTGGTAGTTCACAGAGCCACCAACTTTATGAAGACATACGGGAAAGATAGCTTCAAGGATTCTGATCGAAAGAGAATTGGTTTTGATAAAGACAAGCTTCGGTGCTACAACTGCGGTGAGATGGGTCACTTTGCGAGGGAATGCACAAATACTCACAAACCAGCAAACGACATCCGCGTGACTGAGGTGACTGTTGAGGAAAACAGGAAGGCAGCAGGAAAGAAGCACGAGGTGCACAAGCCAAGCAGCTCAACTCCAAGAATTGGAGGTCATCCACACAAGTGCAATCAATGATCAAACTCAAGGGCTCTTGTCTCTCAGAAGGAAGTCCAAGTTGTGGATTGGGATGATTAATTTCAGGAGCTTAACAATCCTCTTAACATGGCTGGCATGGCTTTCTCTTCCAATCATGAAGCCTCTTCATCTTTGGCTGCAAGTTCCGATGCATCATCCCTTGATGAGGTAAATCACAATCTCTGCTCTAAGGCTTGCATTGATAAGGTTACATATTATAGATATCTTCAGGATGAAGTTTTGAAAGAAAATTCAAAACTTCGTCAATTAAATGCTGAATATGTACAGGCTGACAAGATTTATGTTGAAAAGATTCAAACTCATTGTGATGATGTGGCAAATCTTAAACTTAAAATTTTTCAAAAGGAGCATGATGTTATTTATTATAAGAATATAATTAATGAATTAAAAGAAGAGATTGAAAAGTTGAAACTTGATGCTTCTGATAAAAGGGAAAAGGAAAAACAAGTTGAAAGATTTGAAGCATCATCTGAGAAATTAGATGATCTTATTGGAGCCCAGAGAAGTACTAAAGTTAAAGCGGGGCTGGGACATGATTATTCAGCGGTACCTCCACCGATGAATGATAATTACACTAGATTGCCCCACTTTAGCTATAATATTTTTCCTGAGGAAGAAATGGCATATGGAATTGGTAGAATACCAAAACCAGTGAAATTTGTTCAAGCAACGTCAGAGACTGCTGCTCCAATTCAATCATTTGATAAGTATAACGTCAACGCATCTTGTGGAGCAGGTGATATAATCAATGGTGATTGTGGGAAGGTTAACCAGGGTTGTAAGCAAAATGGAGAGTTAGAACCCTGTTTTGAGTCTTGTGTGGGTCTAACAAAGTTAATTAACAATCCTGTTTGTAATAATGTTTGTGAACCTATGTTGGGAAGTCCAATGTCAGGATCAAAAGCTGTATTTTGTGAAACTTCTAGTGATGATAGTTGTAAAGATGTTTGTAATAAAAGTGAATGTTCCTCTTCTAATTCAGAATGTGAAATTGTTTTTGACGAAACCATTGAAGCCAAGGTTAATGAACAGACTAGTCCTAGTTGCTCATCAATTGATTGTGATATTAAAAACTTGAGAAAACAAGAATCAAATTTTGAAAAAGAAAAACCAAGCACTTCCTATAAATATGTGCCACCAAAGAAAACTTCATTTTCTCAAAATACAAATTGTAAAAATAGTTCTCAATTTTATGATCAATTTGATAGTACCTTTTACTACGCTTGACAGAAACCTAGGCAATCAAATTATTTTGCAACTCATCATTCAAATGTTTACAATTATCAGTCAGATAGAGGTTACCAACATGTTAACCAGTCCACCTCATCCTATCCCACATATCTTATTGATCAAGATGTCTAAATGTGTAACCAACGAAAGTGTTGTTTCGTTTGTGGAAATCTTTCTCATCTTGCAAGGCATTGCAAGAACTGGCATAAACAAAAAAAAGATTTAAACAATAATTTTGGTCAAATATTTCCTAAGGTTGTTACAAAACCTAAGAAAATGTCTAACCAAACTCACTCAACTGCCAGTGAGACATATTTCAAACCTAAAAGTTAGCAGAAAACAAAGAAACCATTTTGGCTAACCCAGAGGGAAAGAAAAAGGTTATCAAAGGGTTCAGAAGCTGAAAAGCCGAAGGGCCCTTCAAATGTTTTCAACAAGAAACACATCGAGGATTTTGTTGCTAAGTCCAAGCCCAAGAGAAGGCAATCCAGAAAACCGTTTCAAAATTGAGGAAATAATAATTCAAGTTCCTCGAGGGATTGCTCTTCTGATTCAGATTCTCCGAAAGATTTTATTTTTAAGAATCATAAAATTAAGCTGGGTGATTTTCTATTTAATTTTCCCGAGACAAGTGCGTCTCGGGACCCTTCTACTAACTAGCTTCTCATGTGTGTAGGGTCAGCCTGGACAGCATGTCAATAGTACTTGGTACTTGGACAGTGCTGTACCCGACATATGACAGGAGATGAGTCCCTGTTGTTTGACATCAAACCATTCAACGGTGGACATGTTTCCTTTGCTAGTGACGTAGGAGGAGAAATCACGAAACAAGGCATGGTCTCTAATGGATCATTGACCTTTGATGAAGTCAATCTTGTGGAACAGCTCGACCATAATCTGCTCAGTGTCTCCCGAATATGTGATAAGAAATTCTCTACTCTTTTTACAGAAAATGAATGTCTTATTCTTAAACCAGGTTTTAAAGTCTCTGAAGAGTGGATCATGCTACGTACTTCGAGGCATAATGATGCTTACATTCTGGACATGAGAAGTAATTATATAATGCGTACTTCTTGTGTGATTTCCAAGGCCTCGAAGAACGATTCATCCTTATGGCATCGACGTTTAGGTCACGTCAACTTTAAGAAATTGAATAAGTTAGTTAAAGGTGACCATGTGAGGGGTTTGCCTGTAAAATCCTTTCATTGTGTTGAAAAATGTTTATCTTGTTCTAAATGCAAACAGCACAAACTTCCTCACAGACCCAAAACTGTCAATTCCATAAGCTCCACTCTTCAATTGCTGCATATGGACCTCTTTGGTCCCATTCAACCAATGGCAATAGGCCGAAAAGCCTATTGTCTGGTTATTACTGATGATTTCTCGCGTTTCAGTTGGACTTTTCTGCTAGGACGAGACAACTCAGTTCCTACTCAGGTTCATTACTTTGGTTGAAAACCAAATCGATAAAAGAGTCAAGTGCATCAGAAGCAACAACGGAACAGAATTCTGCAGCAAGACCGTCAATGACTTCTGTCACAACAAAGGGATCCTTCGTCAATTCAGTGCACCTTATACTCCCGAACAAAATGGGGTGGCTGAGAGACGAAATCGTACATTGGTTGAAGCTGCAAGAACAATGTTGTCAAACTCAAAACTTCCTTTATTTTTCTGGGGTGAAGCCATTAATATAGCCCGCTTTACCCAGAATCGTGTGTTGCTGAATAAGAGACTGAATAAGACTCCTTATGAAGTCTTTTATGGAACCAAGCCAAGGGTTAACTTCTTCAGAACGTCTGGATGTCCCTGCACAGTGCTCCAAACAAATGTTGCTACAACCTCCAAGTTTGCCGAAAAGGCGGATGAGTTCTATTTTGTTGACTATTCGGCTGACAAAAGTGCTTATCGGGTCTTCAACAAGAAAACAAGAACAATCTTGGAATCGTTCAACATTAATTGGCAAGAATTAAACTCTACTGATGCACACACCGGTCCAAATTGGATGTTTGACTATGAAGGATTGTTCAAGCAATTTCGAGGAATGTATACAGCACCGGCTGTTCCTCCTGTTCCCACCGTTGTGACAACACCAGCTCAGGCAGAAGCTGATCAGTTTATTTTGATACATGCTGTAGTGAGAGGTCTGACAGATGTTCATATTGCCGCACCCGCACCAGTTCTTAATTCACCTGCTGCAGTAAATCAACAAGCTGAGGTCAATGCAGTGCAACCTTCCGCAGTTTCTACTGAGATGCCCACTGTCGAAGATGCTTCTGATTCAGATACCGACTCATATGTGTCTGCCGGAAACATGGAAGAGCATGTTGAAAACGTTGAGACTGATCAAGCGGTAAATCCTCCTGTTGCAGATCCAAGTGTGGTTGAATCGGTTCCTACACCTCCCTCTGACGAAGATAATCATGGATCTGCTGAGGAAACTGTTCAAGCAAATGTGCAGAATGAACAAGTTCAAAATGGAGCTTCTGGCAGCACCGACTCAACAACAGTTCCAGCCATCATTGTACCTTTCTATGACAAACCTATGGGAAGTTCCCATTGCACAAGAACACTTGGTTGATCAAGATGAAGGTGTAAGTGAACCTCAACCAAATTTTCCCGTCAATGTGACTACAGTCTTTCATCCCATAGAGAGCCTGACCATTCAGCTGAAGGAAATACCAGTCGAGCATGTCGACCAAATTCCACAGTTGCCAATTCACCGTCGACATCCGACTGAGAACATTATTGGAGATCCGTCCACTGGCATCCAAACACGCAGCACCTCTGGTACTATTAATAGATGTCTTTTTGCTTGTTTTATTTAATAGGTGGAACCCAAGGATTACAAAGTTTCATTGAAAGAGAACTCCTGGGTTGAAGCAATGAAAGAAGAGTTGTTACAGTTCAAGAAGTTGAATGTTTGGAAGCTGGTGAAGAAGCCAGAAAATAAGAAACCAATTGGAACAAAATGGGTGTTCCGGAATAAATAGGACGACAAGGGGGTTATCATAAGAAACAAAGCCCGGCTTGTTTTGCAAGGCTTTTGGCAACATGAAGGACTTTATTATGATGAATTTTATGCATCAGTGGCCAGATTAGAAGCAATTCGCATCTTTTTGGCCTACGCCTTGTACATGAACTTCAAAGTGTATCAAATGGATGTGAAGACTGCTTTCTTGTACGGGAAGGTAAAAGGAGAAATCTACGTTAGTCAACCTCCAGGTTTTGAAGATCCAAGTCATCCTGATTACGTTTACCGACTTAACAAAGCACTTTATGGTCTTCACCAAGCACCTCGTGCTTGGTAAGCCACACTGGCTGATCATTTGATGAAGAATGGTTACAAAAGAGGAATCGTCGATCAAACTCTCTTTGTCAAGAAGGTTAAGGGTGATTTGATTCTTGTTTAAGTGTATGTTGATGACATTATCTTCGGGTCCACGAATGAGAATCTGTGCAAGGAGTTCTCTGAGATTATGCAGAAGCGATTTGAAATGAGTTCCTTAGGTGAGATGACTTTCTTCCAGGCTTACAAGTTGAACAAAAGAAGGACGGGACTTTGATTCACCAAGAAAAGTACATTCATGACATTGTTCAGAAATTTGGATTCAAGGACTCAACAGCTTTCATGACACCAATCGCTACGCGACCTGTTTTCGCTCCTGATCCATCAGGAAAACCAGTCGATCAACACCTTTATAGGTCAATGATTGGTTCCCTGATGTATCTCACTGCAAGCAGACCATACATCATGTTCCCTGTTTGTCAGTGTGCCAGATATCAGTCTGACCCGAGAGAATCCCACATGACGGCTGTCAAGCGTATCTTCAGATACTTGAAGGGTAGACCACGTTTGGGTCTTTGGTATCCAAAGGAGTCTCCCTTGGAACTACATGCTTACACCGACAGTGATTATGGGGGATGCAATTTGGATAGAAAATCAACATCGGGTGGATGTCAATTCCTGGGAGATCGGTTGATCTCATGGCAGTGCAAGAAACAAGTCACTCTGTCCACTTCCATAGCAGAAGCCGAGTACATCACCGCATCCAGTTGCTGCTCTCAAGTGATATGGATCCATCATCAGCTGCTGGATTACGGTTTGAATTTCTATGGAACCACGTTCAAATGTGACAATGAGGCTGCCGTTGCTATTGTTAAAAACCCAGTTCAGCACTCAAAGACTAAGCACATCGACATTCGAATACACTTTATTCGTGATTGTTTTGATCGTAAGCTTGTCGAAATAAAAAGGGTCCATTATGACTATAACTTTGCAGATCTTTTTACAAAAGCTTTTAGTCGTGCCCGATTTTTGTTTCTCGTTGAGTCGTTGGGCATGATTTCTTTTGAGTAAATTTTATCTTTAAATTTTAAAATTGTAAATATTTTTCAAATATGTCCCAATTTTAGAGGGAGAAAATGAGTTAGCTTTAACTCACCAAAAAGATTTTCAATTTACTTTAAGAAAAACCAATATCAAGTCACTTGACTTATCAAAAAGATTTTATTTTTATATATAATATTAATTTCATCTTAACTCCTATTTAAGAAAATTTAAAAAGATTTATCCTATTTAGAGGGAGCTCCTTCGTAGAGGGAGTCGGTTATTTAAATTTTTCAATTAAGAATTTGATCCGACCCTGTGGAAAGAGATAGTACATGGGTATGTAATGATCCTAGCGCGTTAAAAGAGTAGAACAAAAGACTACAAAGTCATTTATCGATGTGTAGATAGGCTTGACAAACAAGTAAGTGTTGGGTGATATAAACTTAAACTCCTGCCGTTGCTAGTGGCTATACGTTTAAAAAGAGGTTGCATGATTCCATTAAAGTCATATCAATGAAGGATGAAATGCAATTACACATATCATACCCAAGCCTCTCTTTACCTGATCACAGCCGTCTTATGAAATGAGTGTCAATTTTAATTTTTATTGAGTCAAGATAAGAGTCAAGTAAAGCGTCAAGAAAAGCAAGAAAAAGAAAGCCAAAAGAGTCAAAAAAGCAAAAGAAAAGGAGTCAGAAAAAGAGTCAGTTATAGGAATTTTAACTTTTGCTTTATTTCTTCATTTATTTTTGACTCAAGCCTTGGACTTTCTACGTTTGTAGTCGTACAAGATTTGATCGTTAAGGCCCTGAGTCTTATGCTTCGTTTTATTTTCTTTCTTTTGTTCAAGCCTTGGACTTTCTCTGTGCGATAATATGGTATTATCTGACCTGATTGTTAGTGCCTGAACTTCTGCTTTATTTTAATCTTTCTATATCGAATCATGTATACAAAGTCAAGTGTCTAGTATGTTAATAAGAGAACTGTGATCAACAAAGAAAGGTTTAAGTCAAGTTGAGGTGATATGTCAACACAAACTAGGCCCGAGATATGATGGAATCAGTAACATGTTTGAATAAGTGGGGACCACATAAGTACCGTGCCTAATTAAACTTTAAATGTATCACGTTAACATCAAAACACTTGTTAAGTTGTTTCAGGTGGACAATATCTGCAATCAATGATGAATTTGTGTCACAATAATTTCAAAATGGTAACGCGATCTAGGGCTTTGCAAATCAATATGATTCCATGTCGCGATCGTTCTTTGTAAACTAATCAAAGAAAAGATTCTTGTAAATTAATTCAATATTAATGTTAATATCAAAATTTGTTTTAATTTAATTTAATTTAATTTTGTTTTATTTTGTTTTTATTTTCTAAAATATAAAATACTTGTATAGTTTAATATTTTAAGTTTTATTTTATTTTATTTTTACTTTTAAATTTTTATTTTTTATTTTTTTTTTCATTTTTTTTGTCTTAAGTATATCTTTTTATTATTAATATTGTCTTTGTTTATTTTGTTTTATTTTTTGTTTTGTCAAAGAGATCGATCTTGCAAACGTTAATAGTCACGGACCGACAAAAGAAAAATCAAATAAATAAACAAGTGCTTGGATTTGGTGGGTAAATGTTTTTCGGGTTTGAAAATGCAAATATTTTTAAAGACCGAGGACCGAGAATGTATTTTCGGTGAATATTCGCGATGTTTTGACCTTATCGCGAGATAGACTGACCCTATATATAAGGGGAACCTAACTTATATTTCATTATTCACCCACTATTTCACTTTTCACTCTCTCTCTTCTCTCTCTTTCTTTTCCTCTCAAACCCTAACATCTTCCTACTTAAATTTTCATATCCGGCCCTCTTTATCAAGATTTGATCATGAATCCAGAACCTACACCGTCGGTATAACATCATGACACCATCAATCGTTCATTCTTCCTGTTTCTGGGATCACAGAGATCGAGGCGACGGTTCATACCAACCGTCGGCTAGATCTAAGTGAAAGATCTTCGTATGTGTGTTATTTTCATGTTCATAGACTGTTATTGAGACTTTAGATATGGATTATCATCATTAATTGTTAGTTTTAGGTTTGTTTTGAAAAGTTTGTAGATCTAGGTTTATTCAAAGTTTCAAGGGTTCAATTAACCACGCAAACCAAAGGGTTTCTCTATCAAACCCTCCAGATCTTCAATTCGAGTCTAGGCGACACTCATGAACTAAAAAGGAAGCAAAAATGGACTAAGTAATCTTTTTCGCGTGGGCAAGGTTTTCGCTTCGTGTGGACATGCGAAGCGAAATACTTCTGTTTTGCTTCGCATGGACATGCGAAGCGAAGTATCAACTGTTTCGCTTCGCACCCCATGCGAAGCGAAATAACAACCATGCGAAAAATCTTTACTTAGCAAAATTTTCAGGTTTCTGGACTAGAAAGGCTACTGGACTGTTTGAGCATTATTGGACTGTTTTGCCCTTGGACTATTTTGGACATATAAGGACTGTATATTATGGACTAATTGACTTGTAAATAGACTAAATTCAGCTTAACAACTTATTAAAACTAAAATTCATATAATTAATCAACTATAAGTAATAGATTAAATTAAGTAATGGTAAATACTTATGAAAAATGTATATAACTTATCTTGTTTAACTTTGTATAATGATGATTCTCATGATCTAAATGATTGATTTCAGGGTCACAATCAATTTTGTGCTCTCGAGCTTCCAAAGGCCAAAGCTGACAGGGTGTTTACATCTATGGTAAAAGGGCTAAGGCAGTCACCGCCAAGGTCGCTGATGATGCTCTCTCATTTACAACCAAAGTTGCTGGGGAGGAACTGGTCATTACAAAAGGAGACATACGACGAGTATTAAAAATCAAGGATGAGCCTGATTATACGTATGAGATGGGTGACAGGGCAAAGTTGGAAGATTTTGTGACTCAGATGGCTTATAACATTGAATGGAAGAATTTGGAAAAGAAACATCTCCCACCCTATTGGAGATTTCTCTTCCACATCGTCACACACTGTTTTGCTGACATTCGTGGAGGTTATGACAGCATGAGGGTAGACTGGGTACGGATCATGTATGCCTTCACAACTCGGGAAAAGTTCAACTATTCTAGAAGGATATTCTTGTGCATGTTTGCAAATGCAAAGAACGATTCTACATGGCTCATGTATCCAAGATTTGTACAGATACTAATTGATGATATGATGCCCGACGTACCCAGGCCTCCCCACAAGGAAGCCAAAGACAAGAAGTTACTTCCCGAGCCCTATCACGTGAACGAGATCAAGTTATCAATTTTTGGTGTCCTGTTGAGCACCAAAAGAAAAGGGCATCAGTATGTGGGACCACGACCGGGTCCTAAGTTTGGGTTGTTCGAGGAGACACAGCCTGCGGGGGATGAGGCTTCTGTTGAAAGTGGAGAGATGGTTGGGACTAAGCCTAAAGTTGAAGCTGAACAGGATTCATCTGATGAGCCTGCTGAGGATAGAACAAAGGCTAAGCACAACTTGAAGAGGAAGGCTACCAAAAAGTCTTCTGTTGGTGGTTCTTCTGGAAAGGGTAAAGCAAAGGTTGGAGCAGAAGAAGAAGAGGAGGAGCGACAACCTTTAAAGCGTATCAGGAGACTTGGTGACTCCAAGAAGGCTCCCAAGCTCATTGTCAAGCTTCCCTCTCAAGGTAAATCCTCTTACCCTCCTGTAGTTACACAAGAAACCATAGCCAAAGCCCTTAGGGACCTAGACATGGCCAGAATCTAAATTCCCACCTATAAGAAGCCCAAAACGAGAAAGAAAGCCAAGGCCAAGAAAGCCAAAACCATGCTCCATGACTCACCCGATTCCTCATCCGAACCTTCACCAATAGACCAACCTATCTCAACCTTCCTACTTCAAATACCACCCTCACCACCTCAAAACCAACCTCAAACCTCACCACCACAATCACAACCATAACCAACAACTCTACCAGAACAACTAGTCCAAACCACACCCTTAGTATCCACACCACCTCCACAAAAAACAAACAACCCAAACGAACCCGAGCCATCCCAAATCACAACACCTCCCACTAAATCCACCAAGGAACCCACATTCACTTCCATATTCACATCATCCATCTTCAGCTCACCTATCCAATCAAGTAGCCTATGGAGCCAAACCGTTATCAGCTCCCCACCTACAAAACTTCCACCAGCATTAAACTTAGAACCCATACCTTACACTTCCATATTCTCAAAACCATCCACAGTCATAACTTCATCCATACCAACACAATCACCAATCACCTTAACACCACTCACATCCACAACATCACCTCAACCAACTCAATCCATTGTCCTACCTGTGCAAACCACTTAACCACCAATCTTGTCCACTACCCCACCAACCACTATCTTCTCACCGAAACCCATTACCAAAGGTAAGTCTCTGACATCTCCAGTATACGCCGAACCTATCCTCGATAGGATCGTTGCATTGGAGGAATCAAACGCTAAGAGGGCCGAACGTGAAATGGTGCTCCTCTCATTTATTAAAGACATGAAAAAGAAAGGGGTTAAGGACGAGAAGGAGAAAGAACAACTGAGGGCAAGGGTTCAGACTCTGGAGGAAGAGAAAGAATTGAATGAGGCTAAAATTGAGAGTCAACGCCTGCTGCTCAACACTCTCCACACCCGAATCCATCTGCATGTGCTAATGAACCACGAGTCCTCTGAAAACGCTAATCTGAGAGCAGACCACTCGAAGCTTGGAAACAGAGTGGCTACACTTGAGAGGAACCTACCCGCTGCAAGTATTCTTGAAGAGAGATTGTTCAAGAAAATTGATGATACGGTGCAGAGGAACCTACCCGCTGCAAGTATTCTTGAAGAGAGATTGTTCAAGAAAATTGATGATACGGTGACAAAGTGGGATATCGAGAAAGAAGCTACCAACTTTCGAGTCTCTCTGCTTGAAGGTCAGCTTGCCTCCTCTGCCTCTCTCGGTACACTTATGGCAGAAAATACTCAATTCAGAACCGAGATAGAGGCCATCAATGCAAAGATCAATGAGTATGACTGTTTAAATGAGATACAGTTGAAGTCAAATGAAGAATTCGTGAGCAAGCACCAGGCCACTTTAGATCTTATGGGTATTCACGAGGATGACTTTCATGGTCTGGATGATCGACTTGATGTGGTATTCAGGGGGTGGAGAAGGTCTGGTGAGACTTCTCACATTGGTGGATCACAGCCTACTGCAGGTCCAAGTGTGGCCTTGCGAGGAGTTCAGGTTGTGGGTTCGGATGGCGATGCAACTGTTGGTCGTATCGTACAACAGGGTGGCTAAGCCGTCAGTGGTGTTAGCACCAGCTTGGGTCCTCAACATGTTGAACAACCACAGGCCCACGTTGGTGGTGGTGAGGAAGGAGAAGATGATGATGAAGACAGTGATGATAATGAGGACGACGATTATGTGGACGACAATGTTCACGATAGCTTTGATGAGGATGATGATAACAATGACGGTGGTGGAGACGCTGGAGCAAGTGCAGCAGGAGGTGGAGGTAACACTTAATCACCTCCATACACTCAGGAACATATTCAAGACCCTGCTGCACATGACTCCGCCAGCAAAATCAGGGAACACGATTCGCGAATTAATGATATGTATAAAGAACTGTTTCCTGAAGACGTTTTTGCCGGTAGCGTTACAGGGATGATGGATGAGTTTATTGAAGCTGGGAAGAGCTTGGGAGATTTAATTGGAGGAACGGAGGAGGCAGTAGGCACAACTGAATACTACATCAATTACTCGCCAAATCTTGACACGCCACCAGCTCAAGCTTCAGAGGTCCCTGCAACAGATCCCGTCTCCAATCCAGCCACTGACTTGACACAAGCAACACACCCACAGAAAAGAAAGACTCATATTGTGTCAAGTCGCGTCAGTGCCCGTAGCCTCAACTACCCCTATCATGACGATACACTGATTGTGTATGCCAAATACAATCAAGGGAACGGTTGTTGGGCAATCAGACGATATAGCGGAGATCTGATCTATCTCAACCACCAAGAGCTGAAGACATTACCAGATCTTGACATAAACTATCTTTGAAAAGCTATTGGTCGTGGTGAGTATGAGGATACGTTGGCAGGATGGGTCAAAACCCACTTACATCATCAATCAGAAGTGGGCTACAAGGATTTTGAATTAAATAAGGGTCGCAAGTACAAGAACCCACGAGAGATTGATCCAGCTACCGGAGAGCCACGAACCATGTGGAGATACAGGGCACCAAAGGACTGTCACATCATATACCATGGTGAGTCCTATATTCCTAACATCCTCCGAGACTTCATTGGCCGGGAATTCGATAACACTACAGGGGAGGCCGTCATACATTGCAATAATATGCAAGAAATTCGTATATTTGACAAGCACGAGTTAATGGGGCTACACATTGAAGACGTCAAGAAGATTTACAACTCGCCCCTGTGAACCGTCAAGGACATTGGTCGTCGAACACTGATCAGATAGTTGAAGCTTTCAACAAGTTTGTCAAAGAGTTGTTGAACTTCCACTATCTGAGGACGACTGGTTGGAATACGACACCGACGGGTTCCATTACTAAATACTAGAGGGAGATTGTTAGGTCCTTTTTTGTTCATTTAGTCTTTTGTATTGGTTCATTTCTGTATTTGGGCCGTTTGGCATCTTTTGTATGTATTTGGGCATTAGATGTTATTTTGTATGTACTAGGCCCAAGGGAAACATGTAAACAAGCCCATTGGGCAATTGACAATGACATACTTCTCATGCATGCTCCTCTATAAATAGGGAGCATGCTATGAGAGAAATTTTGCCAAAAACTCTCTAACACACGCTTACTTACTCTCTCGCACTCTCTCTTTCTCTAAAAACCCGAACATAAATACTCTCAAGATCTGAGACCACTTAGGTGACTTAGTGTGATTTCCGCTAGCACTAAGTTCAGTTGATCCAAAGATAAGTTGTTTGATCCACCCGCCATGGGACCTACAAATGCCTAAATGAATCGAATTGAATCCCAAACGAACTAGAATTTCAAACGAATCAAATCGAATTCCAAAATGAATCAAATCGAACCCCAAATTAATCGAATCAAATTTCAAAATGAATCGAATCGAATTATGAAACGAATTTCAAAACAAATCGACTTTTCTTCCAATTGAATCTAATTCTCAAAATTCGATTCAATACTGGTTTTTTATGATTTTCTATTTTAATCAATTCCTTTCCTCCCCTTATACCCGTTTCACCGATAAAATGATTTCTAGGTCATAACAACTTCCTCTTTCAGTTCTTACATGGTCCGAACTTCCTTTACCCATCTTTTTCTTGTGTTTAACCTTATCCGTTTTATCCGAAACAACATTCATAACTTGTTTTTAGTAAAGTTTGTATTTTTCCTACTTAATATAAGCTAATCTAGTACCCTATCGATTTTCATGGCCAACCGACATCAAATACTTAATCTTAAAATGTACCTTTTCTTGGATCTGGTTTGGTTCGGATCTGAATCAACACGTTAATCTTGATGTGTTTCTTGTATGTCTATGGAAATCGGCTACGAATCACCCGCGTTCCTTGCTCGAATCTGGATTTGGTATGCAGGAGAGTGTTTGTGTGTGTTTTTGAGCGTGTATGAAGGCAAGGTGGAAATGAGGGTTTAGGGTTTTAGCAAGATTTAAGGGTGTTTAAATACCCCTAAGCCCATGGACCTTAAGGGCTATCACCATCCCTTAATCCATCTTTTATTTTACAAACCCACACTTAACTTATTATTATTTTAATGTAATTAAATAATAACACACCACTAAATAAACAAAATTCTTATTTATTATTGTCAAAAGTAGAATGTTACACTTGAGTTTTGTGTGGGTCCAAAATAGGTCGAAAAACTTGAGCATAACATGGGAGAAGTAGAGAAAGTTTGACCTTGAAGATTCGTATGTATCATTCGTTCCTTTTGAAACCCGGAAACCCAACCCAATTTGAATTTTCGGTTTTGTTTATATATATATATATATGTGTGTGTGTGTGTAAATATATATATATATATATATATATATGTATATGTATATATATCTATATATATATAAAAATCATAGTGTTATTAACTAATTTTCGTTGCACTTTTCATATGTGACAACTCGTTATTTGGTATCTTTATCCGTATTCGTTAAATCGACCCAGTTATCATTTCATTTTGTTCATATTTAACATCAATTGTTAATATAATGGCACGATTGAAGTTTATTGTTCGTTCTTTTTACATTACTTTTGTTATTTTAACGAAACTACGGGATTTAAAGTTTTTCTAACGATTGCAAACTGTACGCGTATAATATAATAAAAATATCCAAGATCTATAATTTATTTCTCATTCCAATTACATTTCAAAGTTAAAGGTTTAATTAGTAAATGTATATAAATTAAGTTTTAATGCTATTTGAAAGATCTATGAATTTGAGGGGCCATAAGTGTAAATTTAATTTAAGTTATATTATTTTAATATAATATTATCTTTACCCAGCCCGTCCCCCTCCCCCCACCACCCCGCTTTCCCTGCGACGCCGTCAATTTTTCCGGCGAGCCTCATCACCCCGTAGAACTCGTCCATTAATCAAATTAATCCTTGTTTTTGACTCTACACCATAGCGAAATCAATAATATACGACCCTATCGCGTTATAACATCTTGATATTAATAATTTTAGCCGTAACAACCGATGGAAAATTGGCCAAATGCATTAACACCAATTAACGATTATCCGTTCAAATTGATAGTATAAATAGAACACCAATCCTAAGCTAAACTCGTCTGAAACATCCAAGTAAACAAAAACACGCTCTAGAAACCCAAAATCAACCACCCAAATTCGTTTTCCGGCAAGGAGAGGTTCACCATCAATTCATAACATTAGGAGGTAAATTTTATATGCATTTTGATCGTCTTTAATCATTTGACAAAAGCCCTAAACAAATTTTGTCACACATGGACCAGATTATGAGAATCACATAGCTAGGGTTTGTTAGGTTGAAGATGAACATGAACAACTTTATTTATATTTTCTTGTTTCTATGTTGTAACTAAATCAAACATCCAGCTTGGTGGTTAAACTCCTTGAGTGATAACTAGCAGACCCGGATTCGAACCTAGGTCATTACATAAACTGTTAATATCCTTTTTAAAAAAATACCTTTTTCTTTTTTTCTCCTTTTCTTTTCTTCTTAATCAATATCAATTCATTAAATAAATTAAAATCTTAAAAAATCAATTAAAATCATTTTTAAATCAAATAAAATTTTTATAAAATATAAATTATCATTTTCAACTAAAACCCTAAACTTTCACGCTCGTTAAACTATTACAACTAATTTATTTTTTCGTTACTTTATTAACTTTAAAAAAATTCGTTGAATAGTTAAAAGTGTGCTTATAATTTTCGTTGCATTAAATTTAATTCATTAACTCTAAAATCCATTAAACTTTTGATTCATTAGATTTTCTTTTGTTAAACTGTAATCCATTAACTAATATTTCATAAACCTTAATTTGTTAGCATATAAATTGTTAAACTTTAATTCGTTTGCTAAAATTTGTTAAGCTTATATTAGTTAATCGTAATCCGTTTGTTAATTTATAATTCATTAATCTCAATCTGTTAACTTTAAATTTGTTATCTTTTAATTAGTTGACTTTAATTTAATATTTAAAATAATATAAACCATTAAGGTTTCCGTTAAGACTAATAATAGATTAATCCATGCCTTAAAATAATAAAATAATACAAAACTCCTAAAACCAAATTGTTCAACTTTTTCAATCCCGTTAGTTAGACTTTGTTTTTGTTTTAATTATAGTTCGAGAAGTTCAATCGTTTTGGTTTCTTTAACGCACTTTCGGTAGCTTCGTTTCGTTATTGTGCTTTGGGCTTTTATTACAAGTTTGTCTTCGATTTCGAGGTGAGTTTTTCACCACCTCTTTTTAAACGTTTTCATATTTTGGGGTAGCATATGTATTTATTACAAATTCAAGGATTATGTTTTTGATTACAAACTACAATTCAGTATATGGACTTGTGTGTTATTTAATTACTTGCTCGAATCTTGCACGTGGTAGCCTCATTAAGTATGATCATATGCTCCCCTTTGCACTCAGGTTCATTGTATCGATTGGAAAGGGCTTCATTATCCGAGTACGTTGGTCGTTACCAACTGGAAAGGACCTTACTTGCGCGATTACCTAAGTACGTTGGTTGATACCAACTAGAATGGACTTTACTTGCTCGTTTATCACTGTCCATGAATTGTATAATTTTTATGTATTTATCTCAAACTGTCACCAACTATTCCTATAGTTGACATTATTTTATACATGTGTTATAGGTATCATGATTAGAGGATGATACTTGGAGAAGACACTAGACTTAGGTTATTTAAACAAATGGACAACATGTTTAGTTGTATTTATATCTCTTTGTATTATTTGTTAAAACTTGTGTATATGATATTTAAATTAATTAATGATAATATTGTCACTTGTGTTTTGAACAATCTGTACGTCACACTCGGTCATTTCCGCTTTAAGCCGGGTGTTACATCGTAGGTGTTGAAAGCAGGTTGGGGTGGAAAATAATGTAATGGATTATAATTTTAATAATGTTGTATGTATCTTTAAGGCTAGTTACTAACTAGCCTTGACGTTTATGTTTTTAATAAAATCTCTCTTGTTTGATCGTTAAAAGAAAAAATAATGAAAAGAAAAAAAGATTGGGCCGTCAATAAAATCATGATGTACTCAAGTTTTAATATTTTTTGTTTATTATTATACCTTTTTTTCATATTTATTTAAACTGATATATTATAAATAAAATATATATGAATTTTAATTGTTATTGTATTTTATTCACATTGTCAAAACAATATATATATATATATATATATATATATATATATATATATATATATATATATAGGATTAGGTTCATTTCAGAAGTGTTTTTAGTGTGAGAAGTGCGAGAAATCATTATAACAAATCCTAATTTTTCTTTTACTTTTATCTTTAATTTATGTTGAAGGGTATAGTTGTAATCTCCACAATATGTGGATATGGTAACTATTAATTGTTGGAGGTTTCAAATAATATTTTATTTTTTATTTTCTTTAAACATTTACAAGAGGTTAGTGTATGTATTCTTTAAACATTTGCAAGTAATATTTTATTTTTTATTTTTCTTAAACATTTGAATATGGTAACTATTTTTATTTGTACTCACGGATGCATGTGCATGTGCGTATGTAGGTATGTTTGTATGTAGGTATGTGTAGGTGTGTATGTAAGTACATAGGTATGCAGATATGTGTAGGAATGTAAGTATGTAGGTATGTATGTACGAATGTATATATGCATGTACATATGTATATATGTATGTACGTTTATGTATGTATGTATGTATTTATGTATGTATGTATGTATGCATGCATGCATTCATGTATGTATGTATGTAAGTATGTATGTATGTATGTATAGAGGTAGGGTAGTAAAAGCTACTCACGGGTCCCTAATGCAATCCGCGGACCCTCACTTAACCCGTGGATCGTCAATAAACATCCGTGAGAGGAACACATGGGCAAACACTTGTAGTCAGCACAGGACCAGTGAAATGATCCATGGTTCCGAAAACATTCTTCGCGGCTACTCATCGTAGTCCGCGGATTACCAATGAGCATCCGTGGGAAGAACCCGCAAGCAACACAAGGGATTCATTACGCACGTGATCCCCATGTGATATGGAAGAGCAGTTGTAACAAACTACTTCTAGAAGATTTCCCAAATATTCCCTGATAGCGACATCGACCAATGGAAAGATGACACTTAGGCACGTAATGTCCATCCCACGTCTCGTACATAACGGCCACGGCCAGGCTGTCACGACCAATAGAAGATCGACACGTGTCCTTTCAGGTAGAAAGGGAATATCATGATAGTGACAATTCCACCAATCACCTTCCCCCACCTTCGGCTATAAATACCAAGTACACTACTTACAGATAGGGATTCACTCACACTCTCAAGCCTTACGCAATATACTTGTACTCTCTTTAATTATTCCGATCAGGACTATACTTATTCTCACGCTGGAGGGTGGTTACGGGAAGACCCCCATTGTTCTTCCCGTAACGAGACTCACAGTGGTCTGTTTTGCAGACAGGCAGCTTGGATCTGACGTCATTATTATTCAGTGGACTCACACTTGGGGTAAACTAGAGTTCGGGCTCGTGTTTCTTCATTGGCGCAATCCGGTTTTAGCTAGAAATACGGTCTTTTGAACAATTTGTTGGAAGTTTTCGTGATCTGAAAATGAGTCAGAGCCACCAACCACCTGCAAGTGTTCCATTAAAAATCCGGCATCCAGATGTCTGGGACGAGTACGCTCTCGAAGGACAAATGCCGGTAGCACCTCGATGGAACAACCCACCTCCGGTCCTGGAAGACAGGGCCGGAGAGTTCCCAAGGTTTGAAGAAATAACACCTCGCCGGAACACCCGAACTTCGGCCTTAGAAGATAGGGCCGGAGAGTTCCCGAGATATCCTGATGTTGAGCCTCGTCGTACTACTCATACCCTGGTTCTGGAACATAGAACCAGAGATTTTCCTAGATTCGACGGTGACGATGCAAGAGTTCGTCACCAATCCCGATCTGGAAAAGCAATTCTTACCCAGATGAGTGGTATCAACAGGAGCAACTAAGGCTGAAAGAGGAGTATGAACGACGGGTGAGGGCTAAACAGTTACAAGCCAGGACCCTGACATACGATTCACCACCCCATCACCACCAACAGCGATTCGACGGGCCAAAGACCTAGAAGGTGACGTATCTCAGTCTGTTGGTTGTTCACCTACGAAAAGCCATGGGAAGAGTTCTCAGACCCAGCGGGTCTAATCTCGTAGGACCCTTCATGATCACAGCCATGCCTCACGAAGGCCGAGAGAAGTCACTTACCAGGAGGACGGTTATGCCAGTGAGGATAGCTGAGAATTTGGCAGGGAAGACACCAGTCATCCGCGACCATTGGTGAAGCACAATGAGTACCACAGTGATGCAGAAGAAGATTTGACCAAGCCATACCGACTTGCTGCCATCGCAGAAAAGTCAAGTTTATTCCGCGAATAGCTATGGATCCTTTCCTAACAAATATCAAAATTCTAAGCAACTTAGGAATGTATAATGGGATGACAGACCCGAGTGATCATTTGCAAAACTTCACATTAGTTGGAAGAGTATGCGGATGGACACTCCCTTATTGCTGTCATATGTTTGCATTGACGCTAACTGGGGTGGCAAGGGAATGGTTTGAAAAGCTTCCCGATGGCCAAATCAAGAGCTGGGATGATTTGGTTGCAAAATTCTCTCAACATTTCAGCCAGCAGCGCAAGCACAAGCGTGTCCCCTCAGAAATTTTAAGCGTTATTCAACTAGATAACGATTAGCTGGAAAGTTTTATCACCAGATTCAACAATGAGAGCTTGAATATTGGTGGAATCAGCGAAGACATGCTCAGAGGAGCATTCAGAGTAAACGCGAAAAGCCAGACTTGGGGAGAGATGGTATGCCTCAGACTTGGGACGGGATCATGTTCGCGGCCAAGGTCTTTGCAGCCACAAAGAAGCTGCTGGGGCGAGAAAAACCAAAACAAGTTACGAATTCTGAACCCAGGAATACCTAATCCAGAAAAGAAGAAAAGGGTTCAATTTGGTCTAGAATTCAACCTCCGGAAAGCTCTTCCAAGCAGTTTGATGCCAGATCACTAATCGGGCACAAACAGAAAGAGAGAAAGACGGGTAAGTTTGATTAACAACATTGGACTCCCCTAAAGAAAACGCCGTTGGAAATACTGACCACTGAAAATATCGAGTTCAGGAAGCCTTAGCCAATGACCAGGCGGGTGAACCTGAACCCGAAGAAGAAATGCATGTTTCATGAAGACATTGGGCATGACACGAATGAATGTGTAAGCCTAAGGAATGAAATTGAATCCGCCATCAAATTCTGAAAGCTTGAACACTTGCTTAAAAGTGTGTGGCAAGGTCCGCGAAAGAACACGGCTCCTGCAGACAAAGGTCCCCCAAGAAAGTAGATAAAAGACTTGAATGTTCATATGATTCAAGGGGGGCCTATTCGGAAGTACAAGCGGATGGAGGTGGATGAGGATGAATGGAAAAGTGCACCTATGATTTTTCCAAGAGTAAACGGAGGCCCATGTATAAAACAACCTTTGATCGTCATAGCACTGTTCAGACACTATCGATCCCAATATGTTTTCTTTGACACTGGGAGTACATCCGACATCATGTACGAACAATGCTTTGAGCAGCTAGACGATGAAGACAAAGCAAAATTGAAGCCGGTGCGTGAAACAAGGGTGTTTGAAACAACACGATGAACCCCCTTAGAGTAAGGAATAGTATGAGACGGATTATAAGCAAAACTCGTTTTAGCAGCTTTCTCTAAGATATCAAGCGCCTCATTTGGGTTACACATACCGAAATCTCCTCCCGCAACCTGATCGATGGTCTACTTTTGTGCTTCGGATAAATCATCAAAGAAAGTACGGAACTGAAGCCCGCGACTCAAACCTTGATGAGGGAATTTTCTCAACAAGCCTTTGAACCTCTCCCATAAGAATGAAGTGACTCGTCATCGTCGACATGAAAACCAGTGATATTTGCACGATATTTTGCAGCTTTATCGGGTGGAAAGTACTTAAGAAGAAACTGCTCAACCAATTGGTTCCAAGTGGTGATGGAACTGGAAAGAAGTGCCTCTAACCACTCCAAGGCAAACCCACGAAGTGAGAATGGTAAAATTCGAAGCCTCACGACATAATCAGAACAATCATGAATTTTGAATGTCGCACATAATCGAAGGCAGACCCGCATGTGGATCCTCGTTCTGGAGACCATGGAAAGAAATATAATTTTTGATCATATGGATTATACTCGAATTGATCTCGAAACTCATTACAATCTCGGGGTGCCTGACGCTACTGCCGTAATCATCAAGGGACAGTGTGGCAAAGTCGTCCATGTGACCTTGATCATTTGGATCTGCCATTTCTTCAACTTTTATCTCGGAGATCTCTTCCTCTTCCACGACTTTGTTTTCAAAGACCTCAGCAATTTTGCGTGCTCTCCTCCTCAAACCTTCTCGAAGATGTCACTCACGTTCAGAAAAGAGGGAAACAAGCTCAGGACCGGGCGTGGTGGACATGTTTCACCCGGAATAACGCATGTAACACCCCGGCTAAAGCGGAAACGCCCGACTGTGAGGTACAGATTTTTCAAACACACATGACACTATAAGTGGTCATAATATTATTAATTCATTTAAAACGCAAGTACACAAGTTTTCAAAGAAAAAAAATATATCCAAATCGAAAATTAAACAATTATAATAATTTATTGATTGTTTTTGATAACTTAGAACTAGCGTCATCATTTAGCATCATCCTCTAATCACGGTACCTGTAGTATATGCATAAAATAATGTCAACTATATGAATAGTTGGTGAGTTCACACAGTTTTGTAACTACATAAAAATCGTACAATTCCATGAAACTTGTGAAAAGCGCAAATAAGGGTTCTTTACACTCGAATCAATGGTCCTGGGTGTAAAGAACAAGCGAAGGTCCTTTCCATTTGGGGGCAACCAACATACTCGGATAATGAGGTCCCTTTTCCACTCAAAACAATGGTCCTGAGTGTAAAAGGGGGCATATGATCATACTTACTGAGGCAACCACTTGAAATCAACGCACGTATGCGAATAAGCAAGTATGCATATGCTATGCTACCCGCAAAAGTAAATGAAATCTTAAATACTACCCCCAAAAGTAATAAAAGAGTAAAAAGGGGGTGTGAGAAACTCACCTTAGGAATTGAAGCGGGAATAAAGATTAAACCGAAAGCGTCAAAGGAACCGAAATGAACGATCTGCACAAACTATAAAAAAATAAATACATAATTTAACGACTAATCTATCAGGATTATTATATCCAATTCTATTATTTTAAGGCAAGGGTTATTTTAATATTATTTTTAAGCTTAACAGAATTTTAACGGGTATTATTATTTTGATATTATTCGATTACTAACTTTGCGTAAATGTGAACAAAAAACTTATGATATTTACACAACACTGGTTAACGTTTACAAGTTAAAATTAATTTTTAGTGGTATAACGGAGTAAAGTTAACGAATCTATATTAACGAATGAATTAAAAATTAGAGGGTTAACGAGTTTGGAGGGTGGTTTTGTATGGGAAATGGTGATATATAATTTATATTTATTTTATAAAAAAAAATTATTTGGTTTAAAATGATATTAATTGATTTATTATGATTTTTAAATAATTAATTTGATTTTATACAATAAATAAATGGGTTTAAAAAAAATAAAATGACAAAATTGCTTTGACCCGGGTTCGAACCCGGGTATGTGGTTTACTAGTAACATGTCTAACCACCAGACCAAGATACGAGTTTGATTATGAACCAAAAACAAAAATATAAGTATTATCTTGGTATGTTCATATTCTTCTCCAAAAAAAAACCCTAGAAATTCAATTGATTAATTCATTCCAGGTTTGTGTAATTTAGTTTAGGGGTTTTGATAGATGGTTAAAAATGATAAAGAAACATAGTTCAGTTATCTGGAAACTATCTTGTTTGGCGTTCAACAGAGACTCGCCTTAATCTAACTTTGAGGATTAATTACGGGTTACCAAGAGTAGGTTGGTGAATTATGAGAGTGAGTGCAAGTTTAGTTTGACGAGAATGTCCTATTTATACTAGTACTTGTAACGTAACACGGTAATTGGTCATTATTGATTTGGCCGATTGAAGGAGGTTACAGGATTTTATTTCACGGATTAGGACGTTATAAATCAATTAATAGGTTGATTAAGTTTAGTTAAGGAGGTCTAAGTTCGTTATACTAAGAAACTGGGTCAAAGGACGAGGATATGAGGCTGATTTTATGCGTTGTCGGCCTCCTGGTTGCTGGAAAACCGAAGAGGGGGGCTAGGTTATTGTATTTTAATTATAATAACATATTTTAAGATCTAACTTACACAAATGGTCCCTTAATTTATGAGTGTTTTAAGTTTTAAATTAAAGTATATTTACCTCATTAACCTTGAACTTTGAAATTTATACTTATTGGATCGAAAGTTATAATATTAGTTTATTTACGTAATATACCCGAAACATTAACGAATTATTTAAACATAAACTACTAAATTCCCAAGGTTCCATTAAATGATTGAAAATAATAGAAAAATGAGCGTGCAACAAACACCATTCGTCGAAAATATTTTACTAATGGTAACGAGTAACAAAACTATATCGAAACGACCAAACAGGTCTATTTAACGAATTCAAGTACGTATGGCAATGACGAATGTCACGTAAATACGTGTAACAGAAATTAATTAATAATGTTATAATATATATATATATATATATATATATATATATATATATAAACCAAAATCGGAAATTCAAAATGAGTTGGGTTTTCGGGTTTAAAAAGTAAAGAATGCTACAACGTGAAACGGAAAACAAATAACACACAATAACTAACTAAAAATAACAATAAAACAAGATGAATAAAAATTAAATAAACTAAAATAACATAGAGCAAAAATATCAACAAGGCAAATCAAACACTCGTATCCTTTTTAAAAAATCACCGTGCCCCCCTGCAACCGCGCCAAAAACTTGACGTGTGTGAATAAATATATAAATTCAGATAAAAGTTTCACACAAATCGGGGTTTTAAAAATAGGTTTTCACCTACGACTAAAGCACACACGAAAGGCAAGTGCACATATAGTTTGTAATAAAGCGTCGGCAAGAACCGAGTGTCAATCCATGGACACTGTAATTTTCTAATACTAAATCTTTGTAAATGATAAACTGAACAAGTATATCAAATTGAATTTTTAAACTAATTGAACTAGCATACAATCAAACAAAGAAAGTAAAAATACAAGAACAATCAATCCAAAAAACCACCTAAACATGCATCCACTCTACCAATGTGATAAAATAGCAATAATATGGTAAACATCATGAATATAAACAAAAAATATACTAGATTACAATCAAGCAACCTAATACTAACACATAATCATCATGATGGGTTTTCAATTATGAATTAAACATAGACTAACTTGTTTGTCAAAACAACAAAGTCTCACAATCAAAGGAAAGCTAGCATGAACAATATTCTAACCACCTAAGATTACACTAAACTAGCAAAACTCATGAATTAAGCATCAGCTTATGAAACTTTAACTAGAAAGTCATTAGCAAGTCAAAAATCATAACAACAATTATCAATTTTCCAATATCAGTAGGGTTTCATGCTCATCAATAATATTATAACCAAACTAATCTTTACTAGTCATTCCTAACTAGCAATGTAAACAAAGAAAACATGAACATACAAAGTTTAAAAAACAAACATCTAGAACTTAGTTTTCCAACATGAATGCCTAAACATTATAAGACTAGCAAGGTATACAATTCTAACAAGCATGAACACCATCAATACCAACTCATAACTTCAACATTTCCTTGAAAGAAAACCAGATTACTATAATCATACATAGATAAAAATCACATTAGTAAAAGCTTCAACAATCTCTAGATAGAAAAGGTATGTAGCCCATAAGGCTTAAAACAACAACAATAAAAATAACAACAAGCTTACAAATCATGTTCAAGAATAAATAAAAGTAAACCAGATGAACAAAGATTGCAATTATGGAATGGATGATCTAAGGATGGTGGGGGCCTTTGAATTCTTGATGGAACACACAAAATATTTTTTCAAAGGTTACAGAGAATTCCCCTAAGGCTCCACACAATAAATGAAGAGAATTGAAGTGTTTTAACTTGTCTGGTCACTTGGCACGGTCATGCCCAAATATAGGAAGTCAATGTCTTGCTTTCTCCTGACCAATCTTGCTGTTTCTCTGAATTGGCATGGTCATGCCAAAAAGTTCACAGTCGTGCGGCACTGGCTCTTGCATTATCATGTATGATATTCTTTTCTCGGCACTAGCTCCAGCACTGGCATGCATGGTCTTGATCTTCTGGGTTGGCACGGTCATGCCAAAATTCGCATGGTCATGCAAGACCAAAAATGTCTTGCATTGGCTTGGCAATAGGTAGTTCCAGGTCTTGGTGGCTTGGCACGGTCATGCCAAAATCCGCATGGTCATGCAAGGTTGGCAGATTTGTGGGGTTTGTCTTGGAAACGCCCTCTTTTTGTCATTTCTTTGTCGGGCGGGCGCCCGGACCTGCAAATTCACAAACGACTCAAACAAGTATCAAATATAATGAATTTGCATGGAGTTAACCAAAATATGAGGATAATTCGATGCAATAAGATGTACACTTTGTGTTACATCATGTAGCTTACTTTATTCAGAGTCGTGTGCTGCTGAAAAAACGTCTGAACAGGACTCCTTATGAAGTCTATTACAAGACTAAGCAGCAGGTCAACTATTTCAAGACATTTGGATGTCCATGTACTCTGCTTCACACAAATGCCAACTCAGCTCCAAATTTTGCTGAGAAGGCTGATGGGTGCTATTTCGTTGGATATGCTGCCAACAAGTGTGCTTATTATGTTTACAATAAGAAAGAAAAAGTGATTGTGGAGTCATTTAATGTTAACTGGCAAGAGCTTAACCCTACAAACGTACACACTGGACCAAACGGGTTGTTTGATTATGATGGTTTGTTCAATCAGTTTCGGTGTATCTCTACCCTTCCGTCTGTAAGTGTTTCTGTCCTCACTTCCGTGTCTCAGTCGGTATTAATGCAATCTGTGTTAAGTAGTCTTGATGATGTTAATTTACCTACTAGTCCATCTAATAGGAATATGTTGCCTGTAGCACCTCAACCTCCTGCAGCTGATCCCATACTTCAACCAGTAGATACAACCGATGTGGTAACCGTTGAAGATGCCTTTGATTCAGATTCAAATGGTTCATTCATGTCGGCTGACAACATTGATCCAAATCAGACTCAGCCTATGGTAAATCTTCAGGCAGAACCTAGTGTGGTCACGTCTTTTCCCACACCTCCCTCATCAAATGATATCTAGGGTGCTACCGAAAAAACTGGTCCAAATGATGTTCCTGTTGGAGTTTTTGACAGCACTAACTCTATTTCTATTTCGGCAATTGTTATTCCATTTATGGAGAATCTATGGGATGGTCCCATTTCCCAGAACATGTGGTTGAACATCCAGACACTGTTTGACCAGCCACTGATGTTCTGATCAATGCTCCTAGCATAGTCCATTCCATAGAGAGCCTGGCCGTTGAAATTCAAGCAGATCGAATTGAACAAGTTGATCCAACTCCTCAGTTATCGATTCACCAATCTCACCCAACAGAAAACATCATTGGATCCCTTCTACCGGCATCCAAACAAGAAGCCAATCTGGTACTATTAACAACTATCTTTTTGCATGTTTTATATCATAGGTTGAACCAAAGGAATACAAAATGGCTCTCAAGAAGAATTCCTGGGTGAAGCCATGCAAGAGGAACTATTACAGTTCAAGAAGCTGAATGTTTGGAAATTGGTCAACAAGCCAGAGAATAAGAAACCGATTGGTACCAGATGGGCGTTCAGAAATAAGAAAGATGATAAAGGGCTGATCACAAAAAATAAAGCTAGATTGGTGGTGCAAGGCTTCTCTCAACGTGAAGGTCTTGATTACGATGAAGTTTATGCTCCAGTTGCTAGACTTGGGGCCATTCGTCACTTTTTGGCCTATGCATCGTGTATGAACTTCAAAGTCTATCAAATGGACGTTAAGACTGCCTTCTTTTATGGGAAAGTGAATGAAGAAATCTATGTCAAGAAACCGCCAGGTTTTGAGGATACTGATCGTCCCAACTATGTCCACCATCTTGACAAAGCTCTCTATGGCCATCATCAAGCACCTCGTGCTTGGTATGCTACTCTAGCAGAACATCTTTTGAAGAATAGCTAAAAGAGGTCTTATCTGTCACACACTCTTTTACAAGAAAGTTGGACGCGATCTGATTCTGGTCCAAGTGTACATTGATGATATTATCTTCGGGTCAACGAATGATAAGCTGTGTATAGAGTTTTCAAAGGTTACGCAGCGTCGGTTTAAGATGAGTTCTCTAGGAGAAATGACATTCTTTCTGGGTTTACAGGTTGAACAAAAGACGAACAAGATTTTAATTCACCATGAGAAATACATCCATCAAATTATTCATAAGATGGGTTTAAGGATGCATCTCGTTTTGTCACTCCGATTGCTACAAGACCGGTGTTATCTCCAGATCCATCAGGAAAGCCAGTTGATAAACACCTGTACAGGTCCATGATTGGCTCCTTGATGTATCTCACTGCAAGCAGGCCGGACATGATGTTCCCTATTTGTTAGTGTGCCGTATATCAATCTGATTCGAAAGAATCTCACTTAGTTGCTGTCAAGCGTATTTTTCGATATCTCATTGGATAACCATGTTTTGGCCTTTGATATCCAAAAGACTCTCTTTTAGAGCTACATGCTTACACTGACAATGATTATGGGGGATGTAATTTAGACAGAAAATCAACTACTTGCCAATGTCAGTTCCTGGGTGACACGTTAATTTCTTGGCAGTGTAAGAAGCAAGTCACTGTTCCCACCTCCTCAGCTGAAGCAAAATATATCGCCGCATCTATCGCTGCTCACAAGTGATATGGATTCAGCATCAGCTGCTGGATTACGGTTTGAATTTATTTAACACTCCTATCAAGTGTGGCAATGATGTAGCAGTTTGTATTGTGAAAAACCCGGTCTAACACTCCAAGACAATACATATTGACATTCGAATGCATTTCATTCGTGATTGTTTTGATCGAATACTTGTCAATATTGAAAAAATCCACACAGATTTCTACTTTGCAGATCTTTTTACAAAAGTCTTCGATCGTGCCTGATTTCTATATCTTGTAGAGTCGCCTGGCATGCTCTGTTTTGTTTAAACTATCTTTTTACTTTTAAAATTTGTATATATTTTTCAAATATGTCACAATTTTAGAGGAAGAAAAGAGTTATCTTTTTACTTCGCCTGGCATGCTCTGTTTTGTTTAAAAAGATTTTATATATATTCTTAAGAAAATTTTTTTTGAGTCATTTGACTTGCCTAATGTTTTTTAAGAAAATCAGAAAATGTTTCAAAAGATATTTCCCCGTTTAGAGGGAGCTCTCGTTTAGAGGGAGTCGGATAATTTAATATTATTTTATAAAATTTTGAGAAATTGATCCGACCTTTGAAATATGATAATTAATTGTCCTTAACGATTCTAGCATATGAAAAGAGTATATCAAAAGCTAACAAGATCATTACTTGATGTGTAGATAGGCTTGACAAATTAGTAAGTGTCAGAGTGATATAAACTAAATCATCCGCTTATGCTAGTGGTTTTGTACGTCCCGAAACCGCCGGATCCGACAACAAACGGCTTTGTTCTTGATAAATGGGCGAGACGGGTGCGGTATAAACAAATGATCGAACAAATAATATATAGATAATGTTGAACGACTTCGTAATCGGTATAAAATATTCATAACATTAAAAGAACCGGAACCGATCCCACCCAAGGTGAGCTCCCCTTGGGTGGTTGTTTACAGCATACAAAACACACATAATAAAAACATTGAAGTCCTATTTATAGCTAAACAAACATTCTAACATTCTAGAAGCTTTCTCGTTAAACTTGAATGCGTATCGAATTTCTCGTCTCGTGTCCGGATTTCTCGCCCACTTTAATTATTAACTTGACCGTAAATATATAACGGGTTTCATCATTTGATATCGCAAGTCACTTAAATTGGCCTTACAGATTTTACTTTTATGAAGCGGTTACATGACTCCACTTAAAGTCATGTAATGAAGACAAAAATGCTATTAGTCAATCATACATGATCCTGTTAGTGATTGGTCACCATAAAACTATTTTCGCTTGATTCTTAATATTGAAAATCAAAATGAAAAGGCAGAAAAATTGCAAGTACTTAAATGACAAATATCAACAAATGCTGATAAATAACAAACAAAAAGGTAATCTAGAACCACTTAAGGTGAGGCAAATAAGTAAGTCCTAAACATCTTGAATGAAGTCATGTAAGTTTGACTTGCGTGGTATGTAAGTCCATGGTTCAACCTTTATGTTTGTAAAAGTTTGCAAAAGTTTAAAATATTACGAAAAGGTTTTGATCAATCATTAGGGGGGCCAGAGTCAATTTGGGGTGATCTGATAAACACAAATTATGCTCGAGGTATGATGGATCACTTACATGCTCAATTAAATGAGGACCACATAAGTGTTGTACTTAATATGTACCTTAACGTATCACTTTGACATCAAAATACTTGTTAAGTTTAAGTGGAAAGAATATATCTACAATCGACTTTAGGTTCTTGGAATAATAATATTCAATTAGAAATGTGATCTAAGACGTTATCGGTCAATGTGATTCTATGTCGTGATCTTTCTCACAAAAACATTAATTTAATTCAAAAAATTTTGGTAAATATTATATTAATTTCATCTTTAGTCTTATTTTCTTTTAATTTTCATCATTTGTTTGTTACGTCCGTTAATTTCTGTGAAAAGGGTTTAACCTTGTAGCGTTGTGTATACCTTTCGGGCTTGATCTAGCATTCTTCCAGGAGCTCCTTGCCACCCTCGTAAGCTTATCATACTTAACTTTTCATACGAGTTCAACCAAGATGTTACTTCTTTAAAATTGGAGGGGCTAGAGAGTAAAATTTTTATAACATAAAAAAAACCCTAACCCTTTCCTCCCCACTTCAGCCGATCGGAAGTTGGTGCAGCCTCCCCACCCTCGTTTTTCTTTTGTGCAGCCAAGGTTAAGGTCCAAAACTTCAATTGAAGGTTAGTTCTATGTTCCCCCAAGTCTTATACACCTTAATTGATCATATTAACGCGCTTATTGGTCGTTAGGGTCGAGTTTTGGTTATAACGATTTCTGACTGATTCGTACTCGTTTATTGTTTGGTATGTAACTCGATAGAAATATATTTTTTTTATCGATTCTTGTTTCTATGATGTTCTACTTTGAGTCTAGTTTCCAGAAAAGTATGATATGTAATTTTTGGACGAGATTTGAATGCTTTTTATGATTTTATAAGATCGAGTGTCAAAACTGATGCGGGATGACGGATTCTGGTCTGTTTCCCGACGTCATAACCCTTTTTTGACAAGTCCAAATGGGTTGGTTTCACATCTGGAAGTTAGTATTTTGAGTTAGGAACCAAACCCAATTGGAATCGTTTAATTTGGCTGGGTAATGATTTTTATAAAAATAAAACCATTTTGTTGCGCACTGAAATAGCTGCACATACCTTTCTGTGTTGGAGAAATTTTTATGATTTTTGTGTCCACTAGAAAAATATAATAAAAATATTTTTATAAACCTAAGACATTTAATAAAGTCTGGTAAAAATTTAATAATATATTTCAAAGGTTATCCTATGTAATTAAATGCATCTTCGCATGCTAAAATCTGCATGTTTTACTTGTTATTGATCGATAAGTTCGTTTTAGGCTTAACCGGTGGATGTTCAATTGTGTTCTTGTCGGGGCTGTTTGAAGTGAGTTTTTGCACCAGCATCTTCCTAGGTATGTCTAGTATTACATACTTTAAAATTATGCACATTGGTGTTTGTTTGATTGGTCAACTAGTTATAGTTTGAAAGATAGTTTTCGGTTGGTTAGAATAGTAGATTGTTGCGTTTAACGTGTAGGTTGAGGTAATTAACGACCAATTCAGTTCGGGTGACCTCGGTTTGATATACGGGCTGTTGAAAAATGATTTTTATAAGTATTGGGGCTGAATTGGTTGTCGGTTACTCAAACGGGTCGGTACAACACGCATTCGCGTTTATTGAATAGTTGGTGCGTTGTACTTGCGAGTTACCGACCCATTTGACTCGTGTAGCGTCATGTGGACTTGTTGGCTGGGAATTTATCATATTAGGTCCACACGGGGCTGAGTTGGATGTTATTTGCCTAAACAACTCCTAAACGCGCGTGTTAGTATCACCTAGTGCTTCCGGGGGTAATTTGGGGAATTCCTTACTCCCGGGAGTATCTAAGGGTCGTGTTGGTAAATTTAAGGCCACGGGGGCTGTTATGATTGAGTTTGATGAGGTCGAGGCTTTAGGTTACTCGAACCGTGTTAGGACGCCTCGTAGGATAAACAAGTCGGTATGGTTTAGTTAGTAATCTTTGTGTGCAATCTGACAGGCTTGTGATTTGTGGATTGGCTTTAAGGTTCTCTAATTCGTTGGTATTTGCGTGACTCGTGTCAGGTGAATTCACGATGCCCCTTTTACTCTTTTTACGTTTTGGGCTAGCATGCACACCATATTACAGTTTTATCCGACTATACTCGTTTAAACTAATTAGATGGTTTTATATGGCCTTACTTGTATTTGTGGATTCATGAAAATATGTGTGAATTATACTCTATGCCCTGGAATATTTGAGGCTCGTTTATGGTTATATATTTTATAAGGTTATAGACATTACTTACGGTCTAGACTCAAGGATGAAGGCTTACTCGTATTGTGGTATGTCATGAGATGATATTTATGAATGTGTATGTTGGTGTTACTTTATGACCCTATGCTTACTTTCATGATGGTATGTTTGGAATGTTTTATATAATAAGTATATATACATATATATATACGCGTGTTTATGCATGCGTTACTTTATGGCCAATAATTGGCGATGTTAATTAGTCGTTTTCGACTAAGGATGTTGCGTATGCCTACTTTGTATTTGCATACGGATGGATGGTGATCTTGGCCGGGCCAAACTATACTACTCAGGTTCTTAAATCCTGTGGCGGGCCCTGAAAAGCCCGTGAGGGGGGAGGCTTGTGTGGCATGATCATCATCGGATGTTACGTGTTTGGGTTGTACATGTGCTCGACCCTGATGTTATTACTTGGATATTACGTGTTTGGGTTGTACGTGTGCTCGACCCTGATGATATTACTTCGATGATATATATGTAGGGATATAGTTATAAGGATGTTTATATATATATATATAATGATGATTACCTATTATTGATGATGGCCTAACTGTTGTAACCCGTTTTATTTTTAAAACTCTTGGAATGATTATAACTATTATTATTTTAGATGTCAATTATTAAAACTTGAACTCACTCAACTCAAGCTGACTTTTTGTGCATGTTAGTGTGAGTTTCAGGTTAGGAGGAGGATGCGTTTCCGCTTGGACGTGCACGAGGGTACTCGGACGGTGGAGGGCATACTTAGTCGAAAGTTTTAATGATGAACACTTTTCTTCTAAAGTTTTATTAAATACATTGAAGTTTGGTTTTGGGCATAATTTCCGGGTTTTGGGAACTTGTTTTAATAATTATGATTTTCCGCTGAATTATACTCTGAACAGGTTTTAAAATAAATGAATTGCCTTGGGTTTAAAATCACATTTTCCTGGTTTTGAGAAATTTGATATTCTTGATTCTGCTATTTAGTACTCTGAAACGATTTTAATTAGATGAATTGGTTTGGTTTAAAATTTTTGTAAGTTTCGTGTATAATCGCCAACTGTAGGATTCCCGGGATTCGGGGTCTTACATTGTTTTATGTTTTTAATTTGAAACCCTTATTTTAAGTTACTTTATTTTTAATTTTTTAATTTTTAGTTTTATTTTTACTTTTATTGTTTTGGTTTTGGTTTTGTTTTTTGCTTTACAAAAAGATCCCTTATGTAAAGGTTGTCAAACGTGTATATCGACAAAAATATACCTTGCGTATATTTTGAGTTTTTGGGTTTGGTATGTAAATATTTTTAGGATTTGAATCAGTAAGTATTTTTAAAGTTTGGGGATTTGAGAGTGTAAAATTGTTTAAAACTCAAGAGGTTTTGACCCTATCGCGAAATAGGCTGACCCTATATATAAGGTCCACCATCTTTTCTTTCACTTATTCACTTTGACTTTTTCAAAACCCTCTCAACATACTCTCTCTCTCTTTCTCTCTCTATAACCACCTATACCACCACCACCACCACCTTTATCAAAATTCTTAACACAATCAAACTTGTTTCATTTTGTTGTGTGACACTTGATAGTCTTCTTCGAATGGATCCCTCTCCATCGGTATAACATCATTTGTTTGTTAACATCGCATACTTATGTTCTTTCTTTTCTTGTTTTTGGGTTTCGGTTCATATAGAGAACCGATGATGGGTTTGTAAACTATGAATTGTTGTCTGTTGGACAAATCGATGCTTTTTGGTTGATAAGAACATCATGACAATAGTTTAAACTAATTTAGGTTATGTTTGGTTGGAGGTAATCGAATGAAGGGGGAATGGAATGGGAGAAGGAATGGAATGGACAAGGGAATGAAATTGATCATTACCATTCCTTTGTCTTGTTTGGTTAACCTATAGGAATGAAATAAATTATTAGTTTTTATTGTTTGGTATCCAAAAAATATAGAAATGAAATAGAAATAATAAAAACACTCATATCTCAAAATACTTTTTAACCCCCACCCCCCCCCCCCCCCAAAAAAAAACCCTACAATGGCGACGGTGGTAGCTCTGGCGACGAAAATTGTGGTGGCGCTGGCAATGGTGGTGGCGGCGGCGGTGGTGTTGGCGGAGTTGGTGGTGGTGCCGATGGTAATGGTGGTGGTGGTGTTGTTGAGAAAGTAAGGTGAAGGAGGAATGGAATGAAAAAAAGAAGGGGAGTGGGAAGGAATGGTTTTGATGGAATGAGATTCCATGTGTAATGGATAATTCCATTTCATTGACCAACTAAACACCACTTTTTTCATCCCCACGTAATGAATCATTCCATTCCTACTGTCATTCCTGCATACCAAACTCTACCTTAATCTTGTTCTTGTACAAAATTAGTCTGATTTTAACTTTGCATTTGAAATTTTCAAACTTTTGGTGTCAAATTAAACTAATGTTGTGTTTATAGATATGTATGAAACATGTATAGATTGTAGGCGACCACCGTTTCTAAAGGAATTGAATTTTTGGATATGTTTATTTAAATCGAATCAAAATATTGATTTAAATTGAATCAAGTTTTGGTTTAAATTGAATTGAATCTTGGTTTTAATCGAATCGAGTTTTAAGTTGAATAGGATCAAAAGTTTTTAAATCGAATTGAATTATATTAAATTGAATCGAGTTTACAAAACTCGATTCGATTCATTCAAATTTGATTCGATTCATTTCTGTTCAATTCAGTTCAACCTTGCTTGATTCGATTCTATCTGATTTAGCTGCTTTCTAAAATTTTAGTTCTCAGAAATTTTATTTGATTTAATTCAGTTAATTTGAATCGAATCAAATGTTCTAATTCGATTCAATTCGTTTACCCTTGTGAAAATTTTCATTTGTAAAGTCTATCTTGTAATTAATTTCTAGTATTATTCTCTTAACATGTCAGTTCTAATAGTTTATTTAATGATGGTCTTGCAGCAACATAATATGTATTACCTTCTCGATTTCCCAAGAAAGAAAAGGCATCGGGTATTTTTTTCAATGCTCAAAGGGCTGAGAGAATCTCCTCTCATGCATGCAATATGTGCCAATCCGGAGATTCATGCAGGATAGATTGAAGAGTTCTTGTCCAATGCCAAAGCTGTGAAAGATGAGAATGTGATTTCTACTAAAGTGGAAGGAAAGAAACTAATATTCATAGAAGAGGATGTAAGGCGGGCACTGAACATAAAAGATGCATCTGATCACTTCTTTGACTGATTGAAGAAGAAGGATTTACAACAGTTTGTAGATGCAATCGGGTATGACGTGAAGTGGACTACTTCTGATAAGAAACATTTGCCACCTTATTGGAAGTTCCTATTCCATATCACAGCCAATTGTTTGTCAGAACAGAAGGGAGGATTTGACATATTGAGGACTGACTCGGTTAGTATTATGGCATGTACATCTTTCAAACTAGACCAAGTTCAACTATTCAAGACATTTCTTCTTGTGTATGCATGCAAAACCTTGACCAACAGTCCTTGGATGATGTATCCAAGATTCGTTTAGTTGGTTCAGGACGATTTGATGCCTGAAGTGCCAAAACCCGTTTACCTTGTAATGTTTGATGATAGGGGTAATGAACTTCCTCCAACAGAGCTTCACTATGCAAAGATGATAAAACAAGCGGTGTTTAAGGAAATATTGGAACCACCAGTCAGGGGAGGATATAAGTATTAAGGACAAGTCCTTGGTACTAAGTTTGGTTTGTTTGCTGAAACCGAACCTGATGATGAAGATTTTGGTGAAGATAGTGATGATGTGATGATGATAGTGGAGATGATCAGGACCCTGATGATGACGCTATTGAGACTGAACCGGAGATTGAGCCTGAAAGAAGGTCTTAGAGGAAACAAGAGAGAAAGAGGAATGCTATCAGTAAGCCTTCTATTGGTGATCCTTCTCAACATACTAAAGAATAAGAGGAGCCTGAGCAACCGCTTAAGCATTTGAGGAGAGTCAGGGACTCCAAGAAGCCCGTTCTTCAAGGATACCAACTTCCTTGAAGGTAACCTTTCCTACTTCCACTGTAACACAGACGCCAACCACATTACAACCAACCCAAGCAACCATACATCCACCACAAACCACATTACCTGAACCTAGCACTTCCTCACTTACCACCTTGCCCCCGCACTCTAGCTGCCAAGAAAGGCAAACTACCTAGAACTCCAAAAACCAAACACACCCTAGGAAGCTGTGTGAATCACGTATAACCTCACTTGGCATTTCTCCATCTAGACAAGATGAGCCATTGTCCTCCATCTTTGAAAACCTACCTATTACTCCTCCAACCCACACCCCACCCATCCAACTAACCCAATCACCACATGCAATTACTTCACCCATAGGATCATCACCGCACCATCCACAACTACAAAAGTCACTGCTCCTACAACGCAAACCCCAACTGAACCAATAACCCTACCACTAGACCTTACTACCACATTCCAAACCCAAACCTTAACAATGCCAATCCAATTCATGACCGAACCTATCCAATCAACCACTCCTCCCATGACCACTCGACCATCCTTCCTAACCCCAAAACCATTGTCTAGTGGTAAGTATACAAAGGCTCTAGTGTACACGGATCTTATTATTGAAAGGATTTAGGCTTTGGAGGAATCAGATGAAAAGCGAGCCAAGCGGGAGTTGTTGATAATTGAGTTTGTGAGAGAGCAGAGAAAGAAAGAGGCATCTTTGGTGGAAAGGGTTTCCAAGTAGGAGACTAAACGAGAGATGGATAAAGGTCTCATTGAAAGTCAAAGACTATGGATTGAGACTCTCCAAAAGCGAGTAGATAGTCAACAACAATTATTGACTGGTCAGTCTCTGTCACTCGCTAGGCTGCATGTTGAAGGTTTGAGGGTGGAATTGAGAGTCTCCTATCTCGAAAGTGACTTGCTATCGTCCTCTCTCCTTGAAACAAAGTTGAAGGAAGATTTGGAAAAGGAGGCGGATCAAGTATTGCAGGAGACTGAATGACTGGAAGCTAGAATTGGCATACTTGAGGGTGATGAAGGATCCTCAAGGAACGTCAGTACTCTCATTGCTGAAAACACTGAACTCGGGTCTAAGATAGACAATTTGAAGGAAAGATTGGCTGAGCAAGATCATGTAACAGCCTAGGCAAATTCCATATTAGCCGTGGACAATAGAGATCATTGGTTCATAAGTAAATGCCCCGTCTCTTAAATCACCAACGCGTTTTGGGCTTAACGGTAGTGGACGAGAGGAGAGCTCCACAGTTAAGCGTGCTCAGGTGGGAGTAGTAGTAGGATGGGTGACCTCCTGGGAAATCTCCACCTGGGCAACCAAAAACAAACCGTGGGTTCTTCGTGGGCAAAGCGGACAATATTAGTGGTGCCAGGGGCCGTATGTTACAGGTGGTATCAGTTCCACTCTTGTACCGTTCGAGATGGTGGGGAAAACCTCATCTGAGATGGTGAGTCCCCAAGGGTATCGCGAGGTACATTTTAGGCGAATCCCACATCTTGGATTGGATGGTGGGGCAAACCTCATCGAGGACGATGAGTCTAAAAAGGGGGTGTTTGTAACACCCTAGGCTAATCCCACATCGGCCATGAATAGGAGAGATCCTTGGTTCATAAGTAACGTCCTGCCTCTTAAATCACCAACGCGTTTTGGGCTTAATGGTAGTGCACAAGAGGAGAGCTCCACAGTTAAGCGTGCTCAGGTGGGAGTAGTAGCAGGATGGATGACCTCCTGAGAAGTCTCCACCTCGGTAACCAAAAACAAATCCGTGAGCTCTTCATGGGCAAAGCGGACAATATTGGTGATACGAGGGGCCGGATGTTACAAGTGGTATCAAAGCCACTCCTGTGTCGTTCGGGATGGTGGGGCAAATTAGAGATGGTGAGTCCTCGGGGGTGTAGTGAGGTACACCTTAGGCGAATCCCACATCCTGGATTGGATGGTGGGGCAAACCTCATCGAGGACGATGAGTCCAAAAGGGGGGGGGGTGTTTGTAACACCCTAGGCAAATCCCGCATCAGCCGTGGACAGAAGAGATCCTTGGTTCATAAGTAAATGCCCCGTCTCTTAAATCACCAACGCGTTTTGGGCTTAACGGTAGTGGACGAGAGAAGAGCTCCATAGTTAAGCGTGCTCAGGTGGGAGTAGTAGTAGGATGGGTGACCTCCTAGAAAGTCTCCACCTAGGCAACCAAAAACAAATCTGTGAGCTCTTCATGGGCAAAACGGACAATATCGGTGGTTCAAGGGGCCGAATGTTACAGATCGGTTGAATGAAGTCCAGTTGAAAGTAAATGATGAATGGCTAGGAAGTACCTTGTAGCCTCTGAGATCATAAGTATTAACAGATCATGACATTCAGGATCTCGAGACGACTAGATACTGTCTTTGGGAGTTGGGAGAATCCCAGGAGAAGAGTAAATAATGATAAATGTAAGGAAAGACAACATGCTACGACTGGTCCTATTGGTGTTAGTGGTGTTGATGTGATGGTGACTAGTGGTGTTGAGACTATGGTTGCCACAACAGTGTACGCTAGTACTGTTGGTGCGGAAGTTGATGTAGCTACGGATGCTGGAGCTGATGAAGAAAAGAGTAATGAGGAGACAGATGATGACGAGGAGGGTTTAGTCTGATGAGGATCCTCATGATAGCTTCGACGAGGATCCGAGCAATGATGATGGCTCAAATGACAATAATGATGGTAATGGAGATGGCTGAGTTGGTGGTGACAGTGGAGCCGAGAAACAAACAGCTTCACATGATAATGTGCCACGGGACGATCCTTCGTCTACCGATCCTGCGAAGAAAATAAGAGACACGAACGCTGCAGTGGAAAAGGATTTCTTATCCATGTTTAGTGTTGATCAATGTGGTACCAAGTCTCAAAGGCAAGAAGACATCGATGATGATGGAATAAACTACTCCCCGAATCCGGACACTCTAGTTCGTGCTGTTGAAGACCCGGTTCACGAGCCAGTTACTGTGGTGGCTCTTGCGGCAACTGGTGCTAAAACTTCTGAATTTCCAAAACTAAAAAGAAGAAATGGTAAACCATCAACAGATCTGCCAGCCTTAGAGGCCAAAACTATCAGTAACATGATGATTCACCCATATCTTACTGCAAGTGGCTCACCGATAGCAAAAGATGGTCAATCAGGCGTGCAAATGGGGATCTCACATACTTGATCTATCAAGATATGTATTCATTGTCACTATTTGACATGAATTATTTCCGAAGAATTGTGGGTAAGGGTGTTTATGACGAAAAATTGGAAGGATGGTTCAATCGCTTCTTGAGTAGAGGACATATGACTACCCTAACTTCACACTCAACAAGGGTAGATCATATCTACATCCTACAGAAGTTGATCCCGGCACCAGAAAGAGAAGGAACGCATGGAGGTATAAGATGCCTAAAGATCATGGAGAGCCTATCTACCATGGTGAGTTGTTCACTCCCATCATGCTTTATGAATTTGTTGCATGGGAGTTCGACAACAGCATAGGGGAGGTGGTCATTCATTATGAGACCATGCACACGCTCCGTTTCTTTGACGAGCATGAGCTTGCGGGTCTCGAGGATTTGTTGAAGCTTTACAACTCTCCTTTGTCTATAGTTGAAGATGTTCGGAGGGACAACACCGACAAGATAGTTGAAAAGTGCAACAAGTTTGTTCATTATCTTGTTGACAATCAACTATTTGATTATGAGTCTCCCTTCGAATACAAGACCGATTGAAGACGAAAGCTGAAGATAATACGAAAAGACTAGAGGGAGATTGTAGGGCCCCTATTATGTAATTTAGTCTTTTGTATTATTTCATTCTGTTCACAATGTATTTCACTAGCTTTCGGTTTGTTTATATACGTTTGGGCCTTAGGCCATGTATGGTGAGCCTATTGGGCCGAACATAATGAAAGATATGTGTATGAAGATTCAAATAGTGCATCTTTCCATGCGCACAACAACCTTTTTTGCAAAAACTCTATCTTATCAATTCACCAACTCTCTCTACTCCCTCTTTTCCTTTATATAACCGGAGATAACCGATCGCCAACTAGATCCGAGATCTCGGTTACATGTAAGTTATTTCCGCTAGATTACAAAGAGATTGATCTAAGAACATTTTTATTTGATCCCGTCTCTAGAACCTACACCAAGTCTTGTTGCACATAAACTTAATTAACAGGCTTCAGGATGTCAATCTTTAGTCCGAATAGCACCAACTATATACCAGTCCTCACTCGAGCGTCACAAACAAACACTAACATGCATACAAAAGTCATTTTGCGCTGATTATTGAGTTCAAGCTTTAATCACCGGCACATAACACATAAACATTATCCCTAAGATAACACAACGCACCACAAAGGTACCTATCATAACATACATACACGTACCACACGAGTACACATTATTTGCTACTATACGCTTACTACAATAGTGTCCGATATATCATACATCAATTATACCTTTGCACGTATCACTGTACCTATACGGTAGACTCGTCTACACATGCTTACTACTATAACATGTATCAACTATACCTTTACACATAAAACTTTACATATATATGGTAGACTTTTACACATACATACTTGGTAGGTCCCAAAACCGGATCTGACAAACGAACGAATTTGTTCTTGATAAACGCTCGAGACGGGTGCGGTGAAATCAAACGATCTAACAAATAATATAACGATAATATAAATAGTGAACGACTCCGTTGGAGGTTTCGAAAGATGAAATTTATAATAAACGAACCGATCCCACCCAAGGTGAGCTCCCCTTGGGTGGGTGAAACACCTTATAAAACACACACACACAAATATAACACACAAGTCCCTATTTATAGCAAAAGACAAATATTTTAGAAGATCTCCTCCCCATTGAAGCTAAATGCGTGCACCAAAGCTCTCGTCTCGTATCTGGATTTCTCGCTCACTTTATTTGCTTGACCATAATATATTTAACGGGTTTCATCGCAAGTCACAAATTATTGGCCTTACAATCACCCCCTTGACTTGTGATGTAAACTTTTTTTTTATTTTTGACAAAAAACCTGAACATGTTTGACTTTCTTCAATTTGGTAAATCCGAATAATAAACCATTTACTCGACCCAAATAAAACTTCAATCCCAACATCCCAAGTTATAGAACAACAAGCTAGTTCATTAGCAGCTTCAGCCCACAAGTTTTTAATATAGACCATAACCCAACATATTCAACCCATATACACAACAGGCTCAAATGTCAATATAAGCCCAGACCCTTTTACAAATTCACATTAAGTCACGATATGGCGCATGAGTTCCAGCCGCTATACACATGTGGTTTCTGGCCACACTCTGCCGGAGAATCATGCTTCGATCGGTAGACATCTAATGTCGCCGCCATCTTCCACCACGAACCACTTCTGGCAACACAATTTGAGATTACCCGCTAGAAAACCATGTTCTCATCCGTCACCACCGTGTCACCCTTCGTCGGAAATTTTATTGCCGGAAAACTCGTTCTCCGATCAGCTACTCTCTAAATACCTCCACCTTGAATACAATCACGAGCCAATGTCCATCCTCCCCACAATAATAACAACCGTTTCCATCACCACCTCATTCTTATCTTGTCATTAACTGCCGCCACTATCTCCATAGCCACCTGCCACGACTCCACCATAACCACCTCCTTCACGAAGACCACCACCGTAACCACCGTCACGGCTTCCTCGATACCTAACAGTCACCGGCAAACAGCTTCCGGCCGCTAGGTCACCGGCCACTGTCTTCACCCCACAGTTGCAAGATCAGAGGTAACCCATAGTCACCAGAATGAATATTGGAGTTTGATTTTTACGTCTCCAATCTCTAGATCGTCACCAGACAAGAACCGTAGGCTCGTCGGAATTTCGGCGCATGGCGGAACGGTCCTGAACCACCGGATCTAAAAAGACGTGCTTCTAGCGCGATTATTTTCAACTTTATTTCCAAGATCTTCAAACTTATTTTCTAAACTTCAAAGGGTCTTCAAGAAATTAACGTCTCGGTTTGGGTAATCGATGAAATAGAACCCGAATATCAAGAACAAAGTTGAAAAGTTGATTCAAACCCGCTTTAATATCAATTGTAGGTCCCGAAAAATGGATCCAAAAAACGAACAGATTTTTTATTGATAAACGCTCGATGTCACACCCCGACTAGCACAATGTGGAAGCGTAAAACGAGAATGTAACAGACACCTCTGATATCAATACATTGTTTATAAGGAAACATTACAAACTAATTTACAATATATTACATTTCTTTGTTCTATCATTGTTTAACAGTCTAAGCGATACAAACAAAACTAGTTCGTTAACTATACATTCTTACTAATAACGCCCTTGCTTCTATTCACATAGCATCAACCACACACTTCAGGCAAGTAACAGATCACCCAATCATTCCGATTTAGGTACACCCGAAAAGCAGTTTAAAACGGGTCAACTACTAGAGTTGGTGAGTTTCACGAGTTTCAAGAAAACTGTAATGAGTGTTCACAAGTCAACACTTGTAATTATGAAATAAGTATGTATGTATGTAAATGATGTATGTGATGTAATTATGCTAAGCTACAGTGAAGCCTGGACTGTTCGTGCTGCGTGCCTCCATTTCCCACGCTCAATCAACCACTGTGGCTCCCCTTCCGCCCACAACATGCCCCGGTAGCTATGTCTAACACTACATAGCCTGTATGTTTAAATATGGTCATGTGCAAACGGCGCTATGTGACACGGCAATCAGGCCGATTCCTTTTGGGTTTGTCAAACCAATAGTACTATTCACAAGCCACCGGCTCGAAGTTAATCACTGTGATTGTGGGGACTTTCGTGTGTTAGCATTTAGATAATTCACATAATCACATGTTTCAAATAAGTATATAGATATAAGCAAACATGCTTTTCACCCCAAAAGTTCGTAAAACAGTTTAAAAGTGGGGTCATGAAACTCACGGTTTTGTAGATATTCCGTACTGTATCAACTCGTGGTTTGTTCAGTTCGCTATCAGTAGTTCCTATAATTAATATTATAATAATATTAATATTTTAATATTATTATAATCTCAATACTAAACTGGGCTGTATAACTAATCTGGGTGTAGCTGGAACGCCCGGAAAGTGGCAATAGGCTTAGGTTGTGATGTTGTTCAATGTCTAATACTTAAAACTGAACTTGGCTCAGATTCCCGTTTTCCCAGCTGGACCAAGTTGTTCGTTTACGCGTTCAGAAAACAGTTATGGGAAAATAAGCTTGGGTAAATGTATTGGTTAATAAAATGATTATGTTATAAAGAAAGATCACATACTGGGGTCCCGGATTAGCCACGGGACCCGTTTCCGCTTATTCAGTTTGATTTGAGAAGAAACGCACACAATCCACCCGGATTGTCCAGGTTTCTCATAGAAAAGTTCATTTTCACTTAACTAGTCTAAAAATATGATTTTTTTGATCACTCTTGGTGTTTTGATATTCCCACAGATTCACTAGTCGCGAACTTGCCGGTTTTTATAAAAACTGAATTTGTTTAATATTCAGATTAGCATAATTAATTAATCGTTAATCATTAAATTATGAAAATTTAACCACTTATCAATTAAAATATGTAGATTTTTATAAAAATATTTCTGGAATTTATTTACTAATTTATTAATTTATAAAAATTTATTTTATCAGCTATATTTCGCCTGAAAATCGTCCGTTTACCCCAAACAATTTCCAAAAATTCACCAAAAATTCCTGAATACTCAAATCATGTCCCAAAACAACCTGTATCAATTCCAGAATATAAAAAGCTCGTGCGATATTCTTTTCGGCCCAAATTCGGCTGTAAAAATTCACACGAACGCAAATAAACAAAACACCTTTAAACTTCTTCAAATGACTCCAAAATTCATATGTGACCAAAATACATCAAATATGAGTTCCCAGAAAAATATCATAATTTTTGAAGTATTTTAGCTATTTTTCCCAAATAAACGTCCCAATTCGGTAATAAATTCGCCAAATATTCTCGGATGGTCGAAAAATTACCAAATTTAAACAGGGACTCATTGACATGGTCCCTGATGTCCCTAAAAAATTTCAAGTCCTAAAAATATGCACATCACAACCTTAACCTAAATAGCCCGTAAGCGATTGTTTCGGCATTACCTCAGCGGGTTTGGCTCGTTTCCGACCTTTTATTCAAGTTTTGCAGGTTCTTGTGCTTCTAAGAAAGTTAGGTACAAGTCCTATATCACAAACCAAGCAATATTTCATCAACATAACAGCCCTTAAGTTAGGGTTTCGGCTAGTGCACAAAAACTAACTTTTGAACCGTAAAAACGTCGTTTCAACCCTTTAATCCGTGTTTATGGCCAAAAAAATTATCAAAACAGGTTCCTTACCATGTGTATGATCAAAACATGTTTATGGACCATTTTTAGGATTTTTACACGGTTAGGAATGATTTTTAGTAACCAAGACATGTTTTTATGGTATTAAACAAGTTCAAACAAGTAAAAAAGCTACTTATTTAAGCTCTTACCTTAGGGTTTTGGAAGTTTTCTGGCTGAAACAGAAGGGGTGTCCAGATTTTTCCAAGAAATGATGTTTAAATGGCTTGAACCTAGTTTAAATGTGAAAGAATAAACAAGGGGGGGCTGGCGGCTGCGATCGGACCATCATGGGCCCACCTTGGGCCCATTTTGGCCCAAGTTTCTGAGTTCTCAAGCCCAAATACGAAAAGCCCGGTCCAAATTTAGTCCGGGTTCGGTTTTTGGCGTGAAAAACTTATTGGGTGCGTTAAACAGCGCGAAAACAAGTGTTTTTCGGCTAGTTTTGTGTAAAATTATAAAAACATACTATACGTTTGTAAAAATAAAAAATATTTTCACGGATCGCTTAAAACATTTCAAATAAGTGTTTGGTAAGTCTTTTTCGGCTTAACGGATGATACAATGCTTGGTTTGTAACTATCTTTCGCGTTTAATTCTATGGCGGGTGGTTAAACGAGCATGTTTTCGTTTAACTTGTTTGCTATCAAACTAAGACCATATTTCTAATATTTTAGCTTGTATAGATCGTATATCACTTATAAATGCCCCCCCCCCCGAGATATCTGAGTCATAACCCGACCCGTTCGGTCGATCGTTCGTTTGTTACGCAATAGGCGTTTATTTGCTTAATCAGTAAATATGTACTGAGGTGTACCTTGTTTTGGCTCAAATGTCACACTCGAGATGGGTGCGGTGAAATCAAATGATCGAACAAAATAATATAACAATAATATAAGTATTGAACGACTCCGTTATCGATTTTGAAAGATGAAATATATAATAAACGAACCGATCACACCCAAAGTAAGCTCCCTTTGGGTGGGTGAAAACACCTTACAAAACACACACACAAATATGACATACAAGTCCCTATTTATAGCAAAAGACAAATACTTTAGAAGATCTTCTCCCCGTCGAAGCTAAATGCGTGCACCGAAGTTCTCGTCTCGTATCCGGATTTCTTGCCCACTTTATTTTCTTGACTATAATATATTTAACGGGTTTCACTATATTAATATCGCAAGTAACAAATTATTGGCCTTACATACTCGTCCATGAATGACTTATCATGTGCCCCAGTCAACGCACACTACATCGTTCATAAAGGACCTATCACTCGTTCCTATTGGAATATACCGCATCATCCATCAAGGACCTATCAATCATTCACGTTAAAACATTCAACTCATCCATACGAACCAACTGCACAATCACAAGAACATAGTACGCGTCCACGAAGGGCCTGCTACTCATTCAGGTTAACTATTAGACCTACATGCATAATCATATATGATTACAAGGGAGACTATAATATTAACTAAACTAAACTATACTCTTGCTCGTCCATGCAGATATACCACTCATCCTGAAGGACACCTTATTTTATATGCTCACCATTTCATGCATTAAGCTATACTCTTAAAATATGGCTCAAAGGATCTTTTTACACATGTGTAACGGATGTAAAAGTTAGTGTAACCACTTACATCTTTATTCTATCTCCTACTTTGATTTTTTTGCCAGATTTAATCTCAACCACATATTCCAATCCATTTAATTAAATGTGTGTCCTAGAATTGAGTTATTAAGTTCTTACAACTCAATATGGTTCTCAAAAGATCCCTCCCATATATACATACATATACATATATATATATATGCATACACTTATTGACTTCTGTAACATGGTAGCATGCCTACTCGAAAATGTTTAAAAGAGAAGGATACTAAACCCACCATTTCATGTTGTTAATTTATTTTTATGAAATTGTTTAAGCGGGAAAAACCGTTACGCTGTCTTCGTAAACAGTGCCTTCGACACTGTCATTTGACTAGTGTCATGAGAATTGTCGCCTAACTTTCATTAGGTCTTAATTTCTTACCAACTTTAACATGAAAACTAGGTAGTAATTTGCTATTAATTTGATAGGGACATTAGCTAGTTTCTCTATTTTCTCGACATGGACATTAGCTAATTTCTCTATTATCCTAATAGGGACATTAGCTAGTTTCTCATTTATCCTGGCTGAGACATTATATAGTCTCGCTACAAATCTAACAGGGAAATTAGTTAGTGTCGTTGCATGTCTAACGGGACACTAGTTATGTCACTCTAAGTATCGCACCAACTTTCGTTGGGGACACTATAATATCGTTATTTTATGACTTAGTGTCGTTGTCTGATGATGTAATGTCGCTGGTTGAAGGTCTAGTTTCATTGGAATAGCACGAGCTTCAAAACAGCCCGTTTTTTTTAACCAAAATTCCAACCTTTTATGTCCAAATTGTTTGATTATCATCCAAATTACTAGATCTATGATTTATATCTATGAACACACGTAAAAGATTCGATCTTTACATGAGCACTTAACTTTTCATAAAAACCCAAAAGCCTCAACCTTAAACGAATGGTATAGGATCGATATGAATCAGAATCTTGTAAGAAACAAATCCGGAAACGGTTCCTTTTTAGCCTTTAACTTGTTTTGATCCGAGGCTTGAATAAAGAGGATGATTCTTACATTTTATCTCTATATGGTTTCTCTCTCTAAAGGGAGAGGCTGGTGGAATAATATCTAGATATTTTCCATGGAGGTTTATATGCATAATCAACTTTGATTAATGATATATAGACCCCAACTATAAACACTTCAACCTCAAACTATAAAATACTCTTTTTTATTTAATAAGTTGAAACCTTTATGAATTTTGGGGTGTTATAAGCTGTTGTCCGAAAGAAATTTCATTTCACTCTATAATAATGACATGTCGTGCTAAAGGGAGTTGCCGACGACATTTGTCGTTGCTATAGGATCCATCGTGTCAAATCAGATTTCTTGAAGTGAAAAGGCGCTTATCAATTAGGTGTACTATCGCCTCATAAAATGAAAGGTCATAACTTTGATTTTACTAGTTGTAAATCATAATTAAGAGGTATACCAAATTTGAAAAAAGATGTGCTTTAACTATTCAAACAAGAGAAAATGTAATTCAGGTTAAACATTATTGAATTAGTGAGGCAAATTCACAAAAAAAAATGTAAGAAACGAAAGATCAAATATTCATTATTATTTTTGGCTTATTTTGAAAAATTGGTTGAATAAATATAAAATTTGGTATTGTTTGACTATTTGGTTGTGATGTACAGATGAATAAAGGCGTAAGCTAGGGTAGAGTTGGTGGCAGCCCTAAACATACACCAATTCTGAAACCCTAATACCCTGAAGCTCACCTTGTTTCCATTAAATCAATATCTATCAATAAGAATGCATGCCTTCTTAGGCTGAGGGGTGTGGGGGGCGCGAGAGGGGGCGTGAGTGGGGGCGCCATCCAATAATATTGTGACGTGTGGCAGAGAGAGAAACTTGATTAGATGGGTATTGGTAGTGGTGATAGCGCCCCGGGGCATGGTGTGGAGGGGCGCGAGAGGGGGCGCGAGAGGGGGCGCGAGCGGTTTATTTTTTAATTTTTTTATAAATGTATTAAAAAAACGTATTATTAAAAAAACTAGTAATTATTTAAACAAACACACATTAATTAAAAAAACACATTAATATATAAAAAAAAATTGTATGTTGGATGGTTGAAAGCCGGATGATTGTTGCGACCCCGAATAAAATATCGGTTGGTCCGGTGCCGACCATAAATCGTCGTAACTGTAATCTGAATCTAGGTTTCGAATATAGGGTGATTTTGGGTTTTGGGTGTGGTGTGTGAGAATGGTTTTGGGTGTGCTATGTATTAGTGAGTATATATTTTTGATATATGTAAGTGATATATATAGAGATTGATAATTGGTGAAAATTTTTTCTTCATCATCTTTCTTATTATTATTCTCCATAATAACTGGACCACCAGCATTACCAGTTCCATGATCTTCACCTCTTTCTTGTAAAATGGGTTCACTCTCATTACTATTATTATTATTATTATTTGACTCCGGTCCAATTTCAGACTCATTTGCAACCCTCGGCTGCACTGAACCACCACCACCGTGAACGGAGCTTGAAGAGCCAACTTCACCGGAAAAGATGGAAACAAAGCCGGTTCGTTTAGCCCAGAAAACTTCACCGGAAAATATGATTACAATAACAAACAACAATATGTTATATGCCCAGAAGAAAATTTTTTTTTTTTTTTATTTATCCAAGAGCCCAACGGCTCAATTCACTCTTCCCAAAGCCGGTCACGAGCGCTACCTCCCTTGCGCCTGCCTCGTTTTCCGCTCTCGCGCCCCTCTCGCGCCCCTCTCGCGCCCCGGTGGTGTGGCTCTCGCGCCCCGGGGCGCTATCGAACGCCTTCTCGCGCCCCTCCTAGCGCTCCGCACCCCTCGGCCTTAAATTTCTTTGTTTCTGCCACCTGCTGCAGCTTCTGCTGCACTGGTCACATGACTAAAGCTGTTTCAATTCACTGTTTGACCTTATGGGTCTTTTAGGGCTTTCTCTCCAGGTTGCTACCATATCTTCTATGTTCTTTCTCTCTCTTTTGAAATCATCAAAATCCCCCCACCCACCCACCTGCCATTATAAATTTTCACAAGTTTTTTTCAACCTAGATACATGCCTTTCGTCTGCTAGATTCCTCTATGTTCTCTCTCTTTTGAAATCTTGTAAAATAACCTTCTTTTAGAAATCTTGAAAACTTAATCATGTGTCTTTTGACTCTTTTTTAAAACCTCTAAACCCTATTCATGTTTCTTTTCTTAAAATCTTGGAAATTTACTCATGTATATTTTTCAGATCTTTAAACCCAAAGCATGTATCTTTTTTTTTTTTTTAAATCTTGAAAACCCCTAATCATCTGTTTTGTTTTTAAGATGCAGCACATGCACCCTATTGGTATTGAATCAAATCTTTGATATTCAGTTTGTTGATGGAATTAGCTCCATGCATGGTTATCAAATTGAAGGAAAAGGTGAAGCTGCCAGCATGATCTAGCTTGAGTGTTCTCATATTAAGAACCCTAATTAGGTCATGCTGTCGGTTTCACCTTTTGCTTTCCTTTTTGGATTCGACAAAATTGTGTGGGGAAGGTTTGTGTGCAACATGCACATGGTTCATTTACGAAGAAAGAAGCTCAGCTGGTACTTGTTTACAAACGCACATGCATTTGTTTCATATAATGTTCTTATTATCATATCATTGTCTTTTTTTTTTTCATTTATTTTATTGCCTTCATTTCTTTAATTAGCTTTGTCAAGCCTGCTGAATCAAATGGAATTAGTTGTTACTTGTTGGAGGTCAAGTTTGCTCTTTAGCTAGAATAAGTTGGATTATTCAAATTTTGTGTTCATAAAGTATATCATTCTGGTAAAATAAGTATATGTTCTTAAAAACAATTTGTCGTTAAACATGGGAGTTTAGTTTATACAGGCTCGTTTAATTCAATGACTGATTCTGATGGGGCAGACTAATGTACAAGATTCCCTTCGGGGACGTGCCAACCTAGCACCCTATGTTTTCGTACTCTGGGAAATGCATATAATCGGGTGGGTCAGTGACTCGTCATCTAAATTTTCATTGGTGTGCTGGAACAGGTGCATGTACAAGCTATACAAATATATCGTACGGTTTTCTTGCATTTCCAATTTCTCTACTTGCGTTCTCATATTCATACACGATTTAAACAATTCCCAGGACATGTATTTAATTTGATTTATTGTATAATATTTTTCAGTACTTTTAAATATCCATTGTGTTTTAAAATATAGTCCTACAAAATTGTGAAATTGTTAATTTCTTTTTGTTAGAGTGGCGACTTTCTTGTATTTATGCTACCGCACTCTTCAAATTTGGAGAGATATGTTGTTTTATTCTGGCCGGACTATGTTGTCTTAAACGAGCTTACGCTGGCTTCAAAGTTTGGCTTGGGCGTTCCCCCTAGAAACCATACTGTCGACTGTCACATGATAGTCGTTATGCCACCACAAGAGTATATCTCTCTGGCATACCACACGGTTGGACGAAAACCTAGGTGGGCTAGGGGTTTGAACTGACAACCTTTGCATAAGGCCTACCTCAAATCCTTCATTGTCAATATCAACCCAAAGTCACACAATTGATAATCGAATTTGAGTCAACACTAGAAAACCTAAACCTCCTACCACTACAACACAAGTGGGGAATAATTGTGAAATTATTTAACTTGATTTTTAATCTATTTAAAATTTGGTCTATTGGATTTTAATAATCCCTATTAATTGGTGTTGACCGATAATAATCCTTATTCATTTTATCACCTCTGGCAGTCCCAAATTTAAAAAAGTTGGCCCCCAATAGTCTCCCGTTAAAAAATGACTTAACGGCGTTATACTTTTTTCCGAATCTCAAACTAATGTTTTAGGATTTTTGATCGGAAAGAGGATATGAGTCGATTGATGTAAAGCTTCATTCGAAATAGTGCTCCAAAACGACGAAACAATGCTTCAATTCGGTTGTTTGAACTTACAATTAACAAAAATCAAGTTGTTTAGATAATCGTTTCGAGGTAAGTTTTATAAATCAACTCGTATCCTATTTCCGAACAAAAGCCCTAAAACAATAGTTTGAAATTCGGAAAAAAGTATAACGCCGTTAAGTCATTTTTAACGGGGAACCATTGGGGACCAACTTTTTAAAATTTGAAACCGCCGACGGTAATAAAATGAATAAGTATTATTATCGGTCAATACCAGTCAATAGAGATTATTAAAATCCAATAAACCTTAAAGTTTTAAATATAATGGTAAACGACTCAGTGATGGACTGATGTGGCCTTGCCAACAAGGCCGGCCTACTGGACTTTTCCTAATAGTTGAGACTGTTGATTTGATTAAACTTAACTGGGCTTTAAGGTGGAAACTTGTAGACTTTTACACAAGGGAACTAGGCTATGGAAGTACTCCAGGTTATTCTTGGGCTACTTTGACGCTTTGGGGATTAGTAAAACCATCACACAAATGAGTAAAGTAAAGCCCTTACCGGTAGAGGTATAAACGAATCAAACTAGCTCGGGTTCAAACTTCGCATATCGAGCTTGACTAGGCTCACAAATCTAGACGAGTTTGGTACAATTCTTATACCAAATATTTTCAAGAGAGTAATATCAATTATTGTTAAATATCTTTGTTAAAAATGAAATTGACCTAACAACATGTCATGCACTCAAGAGACGATTGTTCAATAATTGAAGGTCTTAGAGCTACAATAATTAATTAGTGATGCCTTAAGTTTTCAATAATTATAATATTTTTTTTTGTTTGATTAAACATATTTGTGTAGAGAACAATTACAAAGAGTTTGACGCGAAGAACGCTAATTCGATCAAGAAATACTTGACAAATTAGCTCTATAAGAAATCCAATTGATCGACGTAATCAAAATATCATCCACCATTTTCATTGGTGAACGAGTCTTCTTGTGAAACACCCATGAAATAGTAGACAAACTTCATGTTGTTTGAGGGTAACACAACATCCAAACTAACCCATCTGAAAAATCGCCAAATCTATGTCAAGAACACACGCCCACAAAACAGATGATCTACATCATCATCAACAAAATTACATAAAGGTTGGGATGTATCCTTTGGCACAACTCCTCTCAAACGAGGTTCCTCAATATCAAATATAACAAACTAAATAATTATAGCTTGAATAATATGACATGGCATGACATGATTAAATATAAGTTTTCTAATAATTACACAAATGATATGACAAGTTTAACATGATTAATGACATAAGTCGCTTAATAAGGTTAACCAATAATGAGAAATAATTTACAATGTAAAACAAAATTGGCCAAAAATTTCAGTCCATAAAAACTATGTTGTTTTGACAAATGGCCATTAAGCATGTTGCGTCGATCTATTAACATATTTAACACAATTACTTAAATGGGCTATATATGGGTGTCATAAGTTGGTAAAGGGTTGAGCTGCTTAGATATATTTTTAATTGGGTGTTGTCCCATACATTACCTTATTTTGTTTCAAACCCAAACCCATTTAACATTGCGTAAAGTAACATCATGTTTGTAGGTCAGTTATAAATTGACTTTAGCTCCGGTCAAGCTGCAATACAATGACAAAATATGATGTGTATACTAATAAAATTTTAACCAGCCGGAGATCAACATATTCCAAAACACCGTCTACCTCAATCGCAGTATTCATTATTCTCTAAACTTAAATGACCCAACACTGAAAATACCCTAAAAAACTTACTTTTGTGTTCACATGCTAAGTATTACTACCAAAGTTTGATACGTAAACCTCACATTGAAGAGATTACACATGTAATTAATTAATTATGAGTGTTGTTGATGTAATGTTTGATAGCACGTTATTGTCTTCTTTCCGTTATTCGCGAGTGTTGCTTTCCCGACGCTTCCAAACCACTAAGGAAATAAAGTTTTCAAAAATTAAATAATTGCAATAAAGAAATATATTTTTTTTTGTATTTCCAAATGAGTCCATATAATAGACACTTTTTGAATGAAATAATCACTTTTTGCTACTTGAATGAAAGTTTGGTATGGGCATGGGGTTGTCTATTGATTTCATATGTCTATATCCTAGACAATGAATCAAAAGAATTGAGAAAGAGAAATTGATACTTGACTATCTGTTATGGTGGGGGCATTGAAACCCCTTCACAGTGCCACGTCAACGCCACGTGGTCATCGGAGATTTCAAAACCATTTTTCATAATGCCTCGTTATGGTTTAAAACTCTTTGGACGCCCCATTGTATATATAAATAGATATGTATGTGTGTATGACAGGAAAAGAGAGAGAAGGCGTCGGTCGTCGCTTCTGCGCCCCGCGACGGTGTACGGCGCCTACTGCACCCCAAGGCCGCCCATATGGCGCCATAGCGACCTGTCTTATAGGTTTTCTTCAAAGTGGCCAAATCATTAGAATTTGATTTCCCATGAATAATTATTTATATGTATTTTTACCAATCATATGTGAGTATGGCGCAAATGATAAAAGAGTGAGACATTATTCGAACATTGTATATGTGGTATACAGTAATGTGCCTTATATTCAAGGCTTGATGCAAAACTACTATTGAGCCGGTGGTCTTACCGGAAGCAGCCTCTCTATTCCTACGGGGTAGAGGTAAGGTTGTCTACATCTTACCCTCCTCAGACCCTACCATAGCTTTGCTATTGATGTGATATACTGAGTACGATGATGATGATGATGATTTTTTTGGATTAAACAGTAAATCTAAAATATTTGGTGCAGGTATTTTGATATGTGAAATTGAGAATAATTTTTAAAATTTTACGAGTTTGAGACATGTATGAAATTATTTAATACCCGTCCGAGTGGGTCGCAACATCGGTCACCAGCTTAGACACAACATGATGAGTTTTGGCTAACAAGCTAGAGTATTTGGCATACTCATGTCTATGCACTACGTAGTACATGCTAAGGTTAAAGTTCATCGGCCATGTTTACCTAATACACTAACATATATATTATAATTTAAAAATCATATAAATAATTAATCCTGAACATTTTAAAATTTTGAAATTATTAAAATTATCCAATGTTTAGTTAATATTTAATATTTCTAATCGAATTTTGTGGTGATTATCAGATCAGGTTTTATGTAATGAACATTTCAACTAGTTATTTTAACCATATAAAACCATAAACAAGTATAGACGTTGCCCATAGGTATACCCGATGGAGTTATAGTAATGAGCACCAACAAAGTATCACATGTACCAGCAGGGGCGGACACACTAGTGTGGTACGGGAGTCGGGCGTCGGCTAACCCCTGTGAAGTTTTTATTTTTAATAGTATATATGCGTTAAAATCCCGGCTGACCCCTGTAAAATTTTGACACCGACCCCTGTAGATTTATTGTTGATAGGAATTGAGAGTATTCGAGATGAAAAAAAAAGCAATGAAACGAAGTGTGAGATCTCTTCGATTGACGGCGACAACAGTAAGAACTCTCAGAATGATGACATGAAGATGTAGAAGACGACCATGTCTATTTAGAAGGTATTAGGCCTTTTCTAATATAACCTACGGCCCATTATTCTAATTCTTTTATTCATTTATTGTGTCAAATTTCCAAATAGCATTACAACAAAATGGAAATGCATATACATTCATTTTATAGTCACGGAAATAAACCTAAATCAGTATTTAATAATTTAAAATATTCGTTCATTTCTTTATAATGTATTCAAAATTTAATATATGTTAATTTAGGATTATGTTTTATTTTATTTTTTAACTTACTGTTGCCCATAGCTTATTATTATTATTAACAATTTTGTATTTTATTATTTATTAGTTTTTTATAGGATGAATTACATTTTTTTAATGCATAGGTATATCCACTTGCTTATAAATGTTAAACCAGATGATGTTGTAGTTAGATTTTAAAAATTGAAAATCCATGAAGAACAACTTTAGACGCATTGTATTTTAGGTAGAGCATCCACACTAATAAACAAATTCAAACATCCACCTCATCGTCACGTCATACTCTAACCATTTATTTAAAAAACCCCACTTTTTACTGCACCTATAAACTAATAAAAACCTCCAACCCATCTTCCACATCATATATATATATATATATATATATATATATATATACAGGGTAAGGATCCTAAGAGAACCATTGGCAAATTGAAAATTTTGAGGACCATTTTGAACCACTAAAAAAACACTCTAAAAAATATTAAAGCAAACAAAACCGAAAATTTTAAAAAAATAAAAAAACCAAAATTCTTACATATGTATACTTTCATTTAATCTCTAGTTACGTAATATACACATATGTACATTATCATTTACCTTAAATTATACATATGTGTATAGGAAAAAACATGTGTACATATTATACATATATGTATAATAAAAAAAACCGATTTTTTTTCTTTTTAATTCGTATTATACCTATACACATATGTATACTTTCATTTAATCTCTAGTTATATAATGTACACATATGTATATTATACATTATCATTTACCTTAAATTATACATATGTGTATAGGAAAAAAACATGTGTGTACATATATGTACATATTATACATATATGTATATGTATAATTTAGCTAAACCGAGAATTTTTTTTTACGTTTTTTTTATAGAAACCGGGATGATAAATAAGAACTTTGGTTTTTTTACTTTTTTTATTTTTGTGTTTTTTTTTGTTTTATGATTTTTTTTATTTTTGGGTTTTTTTGTGGTCCAAAATGATTCTCATAGTTCTCAATTCTCAAAAAGTTCTCACATGATCCTGAACCTATATATATATATATATATATATATATATATATGATTTGTGTGTAGTGGTTGTGGTGGGGTCACTACAAACCCAACTTTCAAACGTTTGAGAATACAAACAAAAACCTCCACAAACGTTTGTCTCTACCCGTATACTTTATTTGCACCATTCCATGTCAACAAAAACCTCAACGAACACACCGATGGAGATGCTCTTATGCATGTTTAATGACGTTTCATGTTTTTTTTTGTTATATGACTTTGTTTGATTATCCTTTTCTTTCTTTTTTTTAAATGGCCCGACCTAATTTAACCTGGGCCTAAAAAAATTATATGCCAATTTGTCCCGGCCCAAACAACTGAACCGGAGCAAAATTTTTTTTATATAAAGCATAAAAGTTTTCGACCCCTGTGAGAAAATTTTCTGGATCCGTCATTGTATACAAGATATGAGACATAATTTTTAATCAAGTAGGAACCAAGATTACCAACACATGTCACATACTCAACCATAGCTAGTAGTTAATAATTAGTTGAACATGTACAAACATATTGTACATTCAAGAAACCATACTAAACAAATTAAATCTAAAGCCTATATAATTTACACTAAAGAAACAAATTATTATAGACATGACTTAATTCAAAAAGAAAAAAAAAATTGGTGGCCTGACTGGTTGACTCTATAAAAGTTCACTTATAATAATCATTGAAAAATTATATAAAAAATAATTCATAGTTCAGTTCTACCACTATTTTTTGAAAAATTGAACTGAGTAAAAAACCAGGATATATATGACAAATCGCTAAGAATTTATATCCCCATGATAACGTATTTCTTTTTCATATGAGTTACTAATCTCAAGGATCAAGTTTTTGAGAAATATTATGGTGTCGATATAGAAATTGTGTTAAAATAAAAAAAAAATCATAACCCTTTTTCTAAATTAAATTAAGTATTATAAACCAACTATTTATAAATATTAAAACGATTCTAAACATATATTTTTTTTTGTGAAATAATTAAAAAAAGGATGATGCATGCACTTGAAGAGTTGATGGTGGGAGGAAGGGGTTGATATAATTTAAATATTAGAATCCCAATATCTTACTTAATCTACTGTCATGTCATTAGCCTTTTTCCATTTATAAGGCTGAGGGGTGTGGGGGGCTCTAACGGAGGCGTGAATGGGGGCTCCAGCCAATAATATTGTGACGTGTGGCAGAGAGAGAAACTGGATAAGGGGGGTGTTGGAGCCCCCGCTGGAGCCCCTGGCCCTGGTGTGGAGGGGCTCCAGCGGATTTTTTTTTTATTTTTTTATAAATATATTCAAAAAACGTATTATTAAAAAAACTCATAAATTATTAAAAAAAACACACATTAAAAAAAACACATTAATATCTAAAAATAAAATAAAAATTAAAGTACTAAAAAAACATTATTCTTATTCTTCGGCTTGGTCTTCTTCGATCAACCTCTTTCGGATACGTTCCTTTTGCTTTTCCATCAGCATTTGATCGACCGGATTTAGGTTACTGAAATCTCTTGTAAGGAAGTCCAAATCTTTCATTCGACTTTTTTCCTTTTTGTCATTAGAGACCACCTCCATGGTTTTGTTGAATTTATTGAGGGATTCAACAAGATCGACGATGTTTACGGCTCCCCCCTCAGCCGGTTTTTTCCCCTTGGCGTCCCGTCCCAATGGCCGCCTCCTCGGCGGTGAAGACGTTCCCTCCCCCGCAATGTTTAGGTCGAATCCAACGAGGCAATCCGACCCGGCGGAAGTGCTATACGCTCCAGACGAACTAGTTTTAGTCCGTTTCGGCCCTACTTCCGCATCATGGTCCGGCGCCACAAGCTCAACCCACTTGGAACACCTTTTCAACCTCTCCCACAACTTTAAATCGTCCCACGTCTTCACCGTCCCATACCTCCGCAAACACTCTTGCCTTCACTCTTCGACCGTGAAATTGTAAACCGCCAAATCATCACTGCCACTTGGTCTCATACGACCGGCGTTCCTGTTGAAAAGATTAGTAAACAAGCCGACAAATTTTCTGATTTCGGACCACCGACCCGAAATCATATCGGCGTTTCGCTCTGTACTCCCAACGAGCGTATAGAACGTCTCCCTAACCTTTGTCCAAAAAACCTTGCTTTTTTGGTAGTCGGCTGCAAAATGAATAATTAAATTAGATTTCCAGTTAACTTTTTTATTTAACTTTTTTATTAAAAATCATTTTTAAAAACGTTAAAACAATTACCGCAACGCCGATCCTCAGAAATGACTATCCAAGCCCGACACAAGGCTTCCTTCTCATCCGATGACCACGGAGTGGTTTTCCGTTTCGTCCTCGGAGTCGAAGCCGGTCCCGGCCCGTTGCAGGTTGTTTTTTCCGGTGGACGCGTCTTCTTGCTCCGGCAGCATCACCGTGTGATTCTTGTGTCTCTGGAACAACAAAGTTAGGAGACGGTTGTATGTTGGATGGTTGAAAGCCGGATGTTTCTTGCGGCCCCGAATAAAACATCGGTTGGTCTGGTGACGACCATAAATCGTCGTCAATATAATCTGAATCTAGGTTTGGGTACCAATTTCCAGACATTTTTGGGGTATTATATATGAGTTTGGAGATTGAAGTTGTGTTTTGATATGGTTGAAATGGGTTGATTTTGGGGTATTATATAGGGGTTTTTAATGTTTTTTTTTTTAAAAATCGGAGCTTAACGGCTCTTTTGGGGAACCCACCAGCTTTTTCTCTCTCTTCTCCCGCGACCACACTCACGCCTGCCTGGGGGCTCGCGCTCGCGCCCCGTTCGCGCCCCGGTGGTGTGGGGTTAGCGCCTGGGGGCGCGAGCGGAGGGGCTCTCGCGCCCAGGTTAGCGCCCCACACCCCTTAGCCTAACAATGGCTGTCCCGTTTGGTTACTGGCTTTTAGACCATCATATCACATTATCATTTTGTCACATGCATTAGTTTTATAAGAATAAGAAGGGTCTCACTTAAAAGCAATATTTTTATATCTTGGGATAAATGTATGGTTTTTTTTTCTTTCTGAATCCATCACAATCGAAGTTTTATATAATTTACTATAAAACGATTACAATAAAGTGGCAGGCAAACGGGCAACAAGCTGCGCCGCAACCCCATTTTGAACAGCAAATCCAATCCTGCTAAAAACGAAGCTTTGGGACCTAGAAGCTGAAGAGGTTCCGTGTACGACGGATGAACCTTGCCCAATTTGTCGTAAGGTCTGTTTGGATTCTTTTGGTGACCATGCGGTGCATTGCAAAGAATTGCCTGGCTTTAAATATAGACATGATCTGGTTAGGGATGTTCTGTGTGATGTTCTTAAACGGGCAGGGATTTCTGTGAAAAAGGAGGCCCCTGTTAACTTTCTCACGGATCCTATTGAAGGGAGGTCTACTTTACGACCAGCTGATATTCTTGTGTTCGGGTGGCAGAGGGGAAACACGCCTGTGTGGATCTTACAGGAGTGTCTCCTCTTGTTGGGCTCAGGGACCGTGGGTTTGTTGTGGGTCAGGCTGCGTTGAAGGCTGAATCGGGCAAAGTTGTTAAACACGAGAAAACTTGTTTAGATAATCAACATGTCTTTCTACCATTTGCCTTTGATACATTTGGTTTTCTGGCTCCAGAGGCTGTGAAATTTTTAATGTATGGTTTATCTGCATTTTATTATATCTTATTAATAGTTTTGCTACGAGTGAGATATTACTTGGGTTTAGTCAATCGAAGTTTTCAACAATATTTGAGTTGTTACTAAATTGCGTCACACAAGTTCAATTTAGACAAATATAAGTAAACAAAATCCTAAGATACCAAGTTGAAACATTAGATAAAAAGTGAAAGATCAAGAGTTAATTATCACACACGAATATGTGGAAATAACATGTGAATAAAGGGGTGTTATTCACATCTAAAAGAATATGTGCATGCATATTCATATTTGTAAACTAACAGGATTAATGGGTTTTAGATCTAAAATATAAATGTGAAAAAATAATAATAAGATCTCCAATTCTCCATATTCCTCTAGTCATTCTCAAAAATTATATAGTTTGCAAATAAATAATAATAATAATAATAATAATAATAATAATAATAATAATAAACAACGATGCATGCAGGCAGGCAGTTTGGTGAAGATGCTGTAACAAAGTACATGGTCCCCTCATAAACTCCATGGACGTCTTTCTCATCTATGGGTGTGTTTACTTTAGTAGATGTTACAAAACACTCTCTGGGAATCAATATCTTCTTTTCCAACTACTTACCTTACCTGTATTAAGGTTGTCATCTTCAAACTACGTACCATAAACAAATTCATTCTTCTTTTTTTCTTTTGTATCATTAAAATTTCGCCAAGACCATGTATTTAAAATTCATTTTTATATAGCTCCAGTTATTATTAACTATTCCTAAAACAATAAATAAGTAAATGCTAATTATTACTACACAGAACAAAAGAATATCCTGACGGCCAAATCCATTGATAATCGATCAGCGCAGGCGATTACCGACGAAATCCATTTGGTAACAACTAGTTGGAAATATAGCAATGGGTAATCTTATTTGCAAAATGTTATTGACGAAGGGAGTACTGAAAGGCATATCAATGGTCGTCCAATGTGGTATTGTGATGGTATAAAACCAATATCATGAAAGAACTGAAAAGAAATATAGAGAGAATTTTATTGCTCTGAAATTAAAATTACATAGAAATGAAAGGAAACAAAGTACATACACACTAACATATGCGGCGCATATGTTATGAACAACATATGCGGTCACCCCCCCCCCCCCCCCCCTCTCAAGTTGGAGGTTGAGAAAAACTCAACTTGCACAAAAGCTCATGAAAATATGATCCTGGTAAGCTCTTGGTAAATAAATCAGACAAGCTGGTCAGCAGTCTTTGTATGAACCAAATTGATAAGACCTTCTTGTAATTTCTCGCGAACAAAATGACAATCAATCTCGATATGCTTTGTTCGCTCATGAAAAACCGGGTTCTTGGCAATATAAATTGCAGCTTGGCTGTCACACTTGAGTCTAACAGGAGTAATATTAGGAACTTTAAACTTAGTAAGAAGTCTGGTTAACCATGCAAGCTCAGCTATAACACGATGAAGCGATCGATACTCAGCTTCAGCAGAACTTAAGGAGATAGTGGGTTGTTTCTTAGACTTCCAAGAAATTTTTAAACCACCAAGAGAAACATAAAACCCACTAACTGATCGTCCTGTATTGGTACATGTTGCCCAATTGGAATCATAGAAAGCCTGTAAATCAAAAGAAGGATTGTTATTGAAAAATAATCCTTGAGATAATATTCCCTTTACATAAGAAAGATTATGAAGAGCAGCATTCCAATGAGGAATCCTCGGATCTTGCATGAATTGACTTAAGAATTGAACTGCAAAAGCAATATCAGGTCTTGTGTGTGTAAGATAATTGAGTTTTCCACAAGTTTTCTGTATTGTAAAGGATCATCAATAGCAAGACCGTCATGAATCTTAAGTTGGAGATGATGAGGTAATGGAGAAACGCTAACAAAAAGATTGGAGGTATCAAATTCTGATAGCATGTCCCTAGCAAATTTGTGTTGGGACATGATTACACCATTTGTAGTATAAAGAACCTCTATGCCCAAAAAGTAATTAAGACGTCCAAAATCTTTAATCTTGAGAGAGGAGTCCAGAAAAGCTTTAAGAGTATTGATCTCATCCAAATTGTTCCTAGTAATCAATATGTCATCCATATATACAGCGACATAAACCACCGAAGATCCCACAAACAAAGAATGATCATTCTGAGAACTCATATAACCTTGTGTCTTCAGAGCAGACAACAATTTTCCATACCATTGTCGAGAAGCCTTTTTTAAGCCGTATAATGATTTCTGAAGTTTAAGCACCTGATGATTAGGGAGCCCCATACCAGGCGGTGGTAACATATAAATTTCTTCATCTAGATCCCCATGAAGGAAAGCATTACCAACATTAAGTTGAAACAGAGGCCAGCTTTGTTTGGTAGCAACAACAACGAGACTACGAATGGTAGTTATTTTGACGATCAGAGAAAAGGTCTCATTATAATCAACCCCTTCCTTTTGAGTATCTCCTCTTACCACCAATCGTGCTTTTCAACGTTCAACAGTCCCATCTGCTCGGTGTTTAACTTTAAACACCCATTTGCTCTTGATTGCCTTCTTTCCAGGAGGAAGATCAAGAGCCTGAAACTCTGCTTGCATTGCAGCTTGCCATTCAGGAATAGTAGCAGCTTCTTTATACGAAGTGGGCTCATGTAAATCAGAAATTGCTGTGGTGAGAGATTGACTGGAAGGAAAGAGTTGAGAAGAAGAACAAGACACAAAAGAAGAGCAAGAGTTAGAGACAGTGGGAAAGCAATGATGAGACGAATAAGAGTTATTACAAACATAGTCATTCAAATAAAAAGGAGGTACCGAAGTTCTAGATGATCTTCTAACAGGTGGATCTGTAGAAGGAGGAACAGAAGATTTAGAATGACTAGAAGCAGGAGATGTATGAGAAGCGGAAGTAGGGAAGGATCATCAAAGAATTGATTGATGATGTCAATGGATGGAAAAACAAAGCTTTTTTTAGAGTTTGTGATTGAAGGGAATAAAGCTTCAAAGAAAACGACATCTCTTGATATGATGACCTTATGTGTATCAAGATCATATAATCGATAAGCCTTTTTACCAAGAGGATATCCCAGAAAAACATAAGGAACATCCCGTGGTTTGAATTTGTCTCTCCCATGACTCAGAATGGAAGCATAAGCAAAACAACCAAAAGACTTCTTGTGATCATAGGAAGGAAGTTTTCCTGCTAAAACCTCATATGGGGTTTTATTGTTAAGGATCTCAGTAGGGAATCGATTGATTAAATGTGTAGCTATTAAAACAAAGTCACCCCAAAACTGAACGAGAAGTTTAGATTGAAACATTAAAGCTCTCGATGTTTCAAGCGAATGTTTATGCTTTCGTTCAACAATGCCATTTTGTTGAAGGACAGCAACACAAGTTGTCTGATGAATAATGTCTTTACTTAATAAGTAAGCACGTTGAACTAGCCCAGTCCCTAGTTCAAAATTATTATCAGAACGAATGCATTTGACAGAGTTGATTACTAACCATTTCGATGAAAGATTGAAGAATAGGAAAAGCATTGCTTTTAGTTGAAAGCAAGTGTGTCCAAGTGGTTCTGCTATAATCATCCACAATGGTTAAAAAATATCTAAAGCCATTATAAGTAGCTATATGATAAGGCCAAACATCCATATTAGCTCAAAAATTTTGCTAGTTGATGTGGAGGAAATGGCAGTTTATGTTGTCTTGCCTTAGGATAAATATCACAATGCTCGATAGTTTTGAAAGAAGAATTAGAAATGAAAGATAATTGCTTCAACTTGTAAACTGGCAAATGTCCTAGACGATTATGCCAAGTTTCAACAGTAACAATAGAATTACAAGTTTTATTGAAAGAACAATCAGCAAGATTCTTGGTAGCTTCAAGAAGATAAAGACCATTGAGCATTTCACCAAGAACCAGATGACTCTTCAGAAAAGAGGCCTAAACACAATTGTTTTTACAGAAAGAACAGTACCATCAGTATCAAAACATAATCTTGAAACAAAAAGAAGATTATTTCTAAAATGTGGTACCAAAAGAACTTTAGAGAAAGAAAGTTTATCAGTTAAAGGAACAATCCCATACTGATGAACAGTAACAATGGTGCCATTAGGAAGAGTGATAAAAATAGGATTTTGTAGAAAGGAAACACTTGAAAACAAATTCTGATCATGACACATATGATCATTTGCACAATAATCCATTTTGAAGAAGATGTGGAAGAATTGCAAGACATTATATCTCGGAAAGAGTCATGATTGATGGTTGTATCATTGTTAGTAGCAAAAGCATTAGATGTCCCAAGTTAGAGTTTGTTTTGCTGCAACAATACCATCAAGTCATGATACTGTTGCTGAGTTATTCCTTGCTGATCAGTATGTTTTTGATCTTTTTGTCCTTGTTCTTCAGTTAGATTAGCAAACTTCTTTCCTTTAGCAAATTTATAGTCCTTTGGAAAACCGATCAACTTATAACGTTTGATCACTGAATGCATTTCCTTTTACAGTGAGTACACACCAAAGTTCTTCTATTTTCTCAAGTTCCATCACTGATCGGTCCTTGAGTATTAGCGTGCATAGAAGCAGAGGATGTGGTGAAATCAGTGGTGGTGGTGTGAATTTCCCTATGTTTTTCATCTTTTATCAAGATCCCATAAGCACGATCAATAGAACGAAGAGGCTACATCATCAAAATATTGCTTCTGATCATGTCATAGTTTGGATTCAGTCCAATAAGAAACTGAATTAGCCTTTGATCTTCCTCTCTTTTGGCAAAAGCATGAGCAGCCCCACACGTGCAAGAAGGAATAGATTTAACAGCATTCAACTCATTGTTGATACATGTTTTGTACGTCTCGGTCTTTATTAGTTTATTAATGTAATTATCTTATAATGTAGGGGCTTTAATGTAAATATAGGCCATTCACTCTATTGTAAGTTACATTCGTTACCCCGTAATGAATGTAACACATTCGTATTAATTGTAAGCTCATTCGTTAACCCTGATTAACGAATGAGATAATGAATGTTGGGCTATTCGCTATCTTTAAGTGGATTAACGAATGAAGTAGTTCATTCGTATGTTTTAATGTAGCGAATGACACATTCGTTAAGTTTTAACTAACGAATGTGGTCATCCCCTATAAATACCCTGTAAGATATTCGTTAACGTAATACAGTTCTTATTTTATCAAATCCAGTGTTGTTAGCTGCCAAAATCCACTCCCAACACACACAGTACACACAGTTAACGTAATCTACATATAATCGTATACCAGATAAACGAATATATCGATGTCATCATAAGATCTAGATCCTAAAAGGCTCTCTCAAGTGGTATTAGAGCCATTTGATCTAATCTTCGATGTTATTCGTTGTATAATCGTATGAATTCATAGTTTGTTAAGTCAATTTGAGTATGAATTGATTTGAACATGAATTGATTAAGTTATGATAAAACAGAGCTTCAAATTAATTGTAATTGTATTGAAATTAGATTTGTTAGTAAGGTAATTGGAACTGGATATGAATGTTTGAGTTCAGATTGAGCTGAATTGGTTAAGTGATTGACTAAATTGATAGTGAATTGAGGTTTTGAATTGGTTGATTAATGGCGAGTGGTTAATTGGATAATTGAGGTCCGGATTTGAATGTTTGTGATTACGGACTAACATAGTAAGGATCGATTTTGAGTTACGAGTAGTTTGATATAAGTTTCATTGATTTCGGACTTGTATGGACTAAGATCTAAAGTTTGAAGTTTTGAAGATTTGAATACTCATTCGTTAATGGTTGAATACTGATTCGTTAATTCTCCAAATGATCATTCGTTAAAACTTTTATTCGTTAATCATATCACTTAATCCACTTTCGTTCCTCTCAACCGCTATTCGTTAACCACATTTGTTTCACTATTCTTTAAACACATTCGCTCAAGTCATTCGTTATCCACATTCGTTATCCACAATCGTTATATTTCTCATTCGTGAACCTACACTCGTTAAGGTTCCCATTCGCTATCCACATTCTCACATTCGTTATACCTTCAATCGCTAAAACAATTCCTATTCCTTATTATTCTCCCATTCGTTTGAATAGTAACCAGACACTTTAAATCTTGACAAGTGTAGTCCCTGACTTTCAAACTTGTTATCTTATGGCTTCTCAGAATGCTTCGTATTATGCATTGGCATCCCAGAATACGTTAATGCAACAAATGCTGACAATGGACAACGAAATTGATACTCATAATAAGTGTCCAAAACTCCTGAAGCTGTCTGAATTTGCTCGGTGGGAACCAAGATTTCGTGCTCATTTGGGATCGGTGCATCCAAGAAGTGTACGGTTTCTCGATGATGTTTATGTAGCACCTCTTGTAGGTAGTGATACTCTTGGTTGGACTCCGAAGGGACATAAGCATTATGAAGCACAGGAAATCAAAGACTTTGAAAGTGAGACAAAAGCCTATTCAACTCTCACAATGGCTTTACCCGAGCAAATTTTTCACCAATATAGCACTATCATTACTTGTGCATCTCTATTTGCAACTATGAAGACTAGAAGTTTGGGAAACACGCTTCAGAGTAAGAAGACTCTTGTGAAGTTTCAATTTCGAAACTTTACTTTGCTGAAAAACGAGACGGTTGAAGAGATGATTAATAGGTTTTGTCATTTGGTTGTGGAAATGACAACTGTAAATCTTAAGCCGACTGAAGCTGACAAGATTGATACCTTGAAGAACGCATTGCCTCCTTCATATTCTACTTTCCTTTTGTTGTTGAAAGAGAACGGTTACTTTCGTAACACCGAACTCACTACTGTGCAATTCATTAATAACATAGAGGAAAGAGAATTTGATTTGAAGTGCCAGAATTCTTTGAAAGATAATCAGAATCAGAATCCTTCTCTTTATGGTGGTGCAATGCCTGCAAACAACTCTTCAAGCTCTATCCCAATCATAGCTTTCTTCACACAAGCACAAGAGGAGACAGCAAATGTAAATGGTTCTCCTAACGTATGCTTCATGGCAACTGGTGCCAATTCTGGTTCAAATGCAAGTGCTTCAATTTCGTTGCCTAAAGTAAATCTTCAAGAAGCTGAACAACAATTTGATTTTGTGTGTGCATTCATGACATCATATGAACAATTGGTTGGAAGCAAAATTGCAACAAGTGAGTTAACTGATGAAAACTATGACCAGATTGATCCCGATGACCTTGAACTAATGGATCTCAAGTGGAACATAGCAATGATAGTCAAAAAGGTGAAGAGATTCATGTAGAGAATGGGAAAGGATCTGCCGACTCTGAATAAGCAAGTTGGGTTTCACAAACTGAAGGTTAAGTGTTATAATTGTGGGGATTTTGGCCATTTTGCCAAAGAGTGTGATAAACCAAGAAAGGAGTATTCAGGTCCACGCAATTCTGAGAGAACTTCGGGAAAAAATTCATCAGGAAGAGTTCATCAGATGGTGACCAGAATAAGTCGACCAACACTCAAGCTCTCACTACAAATGAAGGTGTAGATTGGTCTCAACGGCTATTGGGAAATCAAGGCAACCTTGCTTTTGCTGAACCTGTTGAAAAGTTTGAAGATGCAAGTGGAGATAATTTGACAGAAGAAAGTGACTCCTCAGATTCGAAAACTGATTCTGATCAGAGTTCATTTGTGCAAACCGAATCAGAACATTCGGTTCCTAAGCAAACCGAATCTTTTGTCTGCAAGGCAAAAATTGAAGAGGTATGTCCTAAACCTTCAATTAATGTATCTGAATCTTCAGCTGTTGTGACTGAGTGTACTGAATGTGCTGAACTCAAAATCAAACTTGAGTCAGCCTTACATCAAAACACTACAATCACAAAAGAACATTTCATGATTAATGAATGCTATCGACAGAAATCCAAATTATTGGAACAATCGACTCTTAAAATTAAAAATCTGTCTGAAAGCATTCATGATCTCAATGCTGAAATTCAATGTAAGATAATAGTTGTTGAACAACATTTCAAGGAGATTCTCCGACTCCGAACCTACATTTCAAACCTAGAAAATGAAGTGTTGGAACTGAAAAATAAACTTGGAAAATTTCGAGATTCCCCATTTCTTTTAAATGAGATTATTTAAGTTAATAATTCTCACAAGAAAAATGGGAAAGCGGGTTTAGGGTACGTCGAGATTCCTCCTCCTTTTAAAGGAGATTACTGTAGCACTCCTGATGTGGAACAATGTACAGAAATGCCTACGGTTGAATCTGAAAATGTTGAACAAACCAAAACAACTCAATAACCGTTTCATATTAAAAGTAAATCAGTGTTTACCAGAAATGAATTGGATGGTTCTATTGAGGAGTTGTCCGAACCAGATGTGATTATCAAAAATGATAACATACCTTCTGACAATCACATTCTGTGTGAACCCGAGGAGTTTGAACAAACAGTATATGGTTCAAAGCCTTCGGGTGACTCATTGAAAATTCCTAAGGTAATTCCTAAAGTGAAGAAGTCAGACAAGCCTTCTGTGTCTGATGAGGATTTGATGAAGTTTATCAATCCTCAGCCTAAATTTTCCAATGGGAAAGTTTTTAAATTAAAGGGGTTATCCAAAGTCTTTTCGGATAAGGAAGTTCCTTTGAATCTTCTAAAACCCGAATTGATTGAAAGTGTCTTTCTGGATGACACTTCAAAGGTTACTGAACTTGAACGGAAATTCTATCAATCTAAAACAAATAATGTTCAAGTGAAAACTAACAATAATGTTTTCAAACCCATTAAGTTTGTAAAAACGTCAGGTATGGAGAATTCCTCGAATTCCACAAATCTTGAATTTTATAAGATCAAAAAGGGTTTAAAACATGAAGGTTCAAAGACGGTAACTTTTGAAAAACCCAAGGTTGATACTCATCAGTCTTTGCATACAAACAAGAATAGTACTTCACCACTAAAATCTTTAGACACTCGTTTATGTTTCAAATGTGGTGAACCTGGTCATATCTCAAAGAAATGCAAAGCAAAGATTGACGATATCAAACAATCATCAACTAGAAACACTGAATGATTCATAATTTGAACAAAAATCAAGTTGATGAATGTGTTATAATGTATTCAAATGTCAATACGAAGAAAGTCGTTCGAGTTGAAACTTCTAATGTATTACACAAATCCGTTGACCGTGCTCAACCGATTTGTAAAAACACTGATTTGGGAATAATACGTGATGGCTACTTAAAGAAGAAAACTAAGAAACCCGTCACCTATTCTCAAGTACCGAATGCAAGTGTTAAGTTAAATGTATCTCCAAAAATCTCAAAAGGAGAGCCCAGGACTGAGGCTTGGGCTGCCTTTTTGAACTAATCATTTTACTTTGTTGTGCAGAGTTCATCTAGGTCTGTTTTAAGTCACAAATGGATATTGGACAGTGGATGTTCTCGGCATATAACTAGCAACCTTGATCTTCTCAACAATGTTCGAGATATTCAGGGAGGATATGTAGCGTTTGCTGGTAACAACGGAGAAAGGAAGGAGAAGTTTCAAACGGGAAAGTTACATTTGAAAAAGTTAATTATTGTGAAAAAGTGGATCACAATTTGTTGAGTGTTTCACAGATCTGTGATAAACACTATACCACAGTTTTCACAAACAAGGAGTGTGTTATTCTTCAACCTGGATACACAATTCCTGAAGAAATGATTGTCATGCGATCACCTCAATCCAATGATATTTATGTCCTTGACATGAATCTTAATGTAAACGTTTCACCCTCGGAAACGTGTTTTGTCTCCAAAGTAACGGAGAAAGACTCGATTCTATGGCATCGATTCATGGGACACATTCACATACACAAGACGAATTTTCTCATTTCTAATGACTTGGTGGATGGTGTGTCTCTAAAAAACTTCAAGATTAATGATCATTGCGTTGCTTGCAAGAAGGGGAAATAGAAGAAGATTTCACACCCGTGTAAATTGATTAACTCGATTGTCACACCACTAGAACGACTTCATATGGATTTGTTCGGTCTAGTGAATCGTGCTAGTATCGCGGGTGATTTTTATTGCTTAGTCATGACAGATGACTTCTCGAGATATTCATGGGTTCAAAAGATTAGACGCCTTTGTTAATTCAGAACCTTATCACGAAGATCGAATCACTTTACAAACTTAAAGTGTGACGAATTCGTAGTGATAATGGAACTGAGTTCAGGAATTATGTATTGGATTTCTTCTGTATCCAGAAGGGTATACATCGGGAATTCAGTGCGCCTTATGTTCCTCAACAAAACGGTGTATCTGAATGGAAGAATTGTACGTTGATTGAAGCTGCGAGAACAATGCTTGTTGATTCTAAGCTTCCCGTTTAATTCTGGAACGAAGCTGTGAATACGTTTGTTACATACTGAATCGCGTACTAACTGTAAAGAGGTTCAAGAAAAAAAGTTACGGACTTTTGAATAATCGTAAACCGAACTTAAAGTATTTAGAACCGTTCGGGTGTCCTTGTACTGTATATTGAAGAGAGATGCCGGGAAGTTCGATGAAAAGGCATTCAAGGGATACTTTTTGGGATACAATTCTCCAAGGAAGCGGATCTTCAATATCTCTTTGGGTTATGTGGAAGAATGGTATCACATGGATTGCCAAAGTTATACTACTCTTCCAACTGGTACGGCTCCCAATTGGATGTTCTATTACGATGGGTTATTTAATTCGTTTACATCAGCTGTTGAAGAAGTCCCTGAAGATTTAGTTCGAGCATATTTGGAAGAACAATGTCTACCTATTCCTAGTTCTTCTTCAGTTGATGTTGATGACTCTCCTAATGTATCAAAAACTTCGAATGATGTTTCTGAATCTTCCGATGATGCTGATTTTGTTGATTTTTCGTCGGTGCCATTTATGAAGCTCCAGAAACAAACGAGCCGATTCTAATTTATGATGATTCACCAACAGTCTCTTTAGACACAGTGGAGGAATATATCACCAATTTGGGTGATAACGTATCTGTGCCTGCTAATCCTTCTTTAAGGATTCACACTAATCATCTGCAGGAACAGATAATTGGTGATGTGAACGACGGGGTTCGCACGAGAAACCAATTAGCTAATGTATGTGATGACGTAGTTGATGATAACGTATCTCCTACTGATGATCCAATTCTATGTGCTTATACAGATTCTCACTCATCGGGGATTCTTAATATTGCACGATACACCTGCTTCCTATCACAGATTGAACCAACAAGTGTCACCATGGCACTCAAGGAACCGTCTTGGGTTGAAGCTATGCAGGAGGAGCTGCAACAGTTTGTTCGACTGGGTGTATGGGATTTAATTGACAAACCCGAACGTGTTAAGAAGGCGATACCGACTAAATGGGTTTTTAAGTGAAAATATGACGACCGTGGGGTAATCGTGAGAAACAAGGCACGATTGGTCGTATTGGGTTATAATCAACAAGAAGGCATTGACTACACTGAAGTATATGCTCCTGTGGCACGACTAGAAGCTATATGTATTTTTCTTGCCTATGCAGCCTTCAAAAACTTTAAGGTTTATCAAATGGATGTGAAATCAGCATTCTTAAACGGCGAGATCCATGAAGAAGTGTATGTGAAGCAGCCTCCTGGCTTTGAAGATCAGATTATCCAGAGCGTGTTTATCGCTTAAACAAGGCTCTTTATGGTTTACATCAGGCCCCAAGAGCCTGGTACAACATGTTGGCTGACCATTTACTCGATAGTGGCTTCAAGAGAGGGACTGTGGATTGTACATTATTCTACAGAAATGTTGGTGATGATCTGCTCCTTGTCCAAATTTACATGGACGACATTATTTTCTGTTCGAAAAACGACAGCTTATGCAAAGACTTTGAGAAGAGGATGCAGATAAAGTTCGAGATGAGTTCGATGGGGGAGATGAGCTTTTTCTTGGGTTTGCATGTTCGCCAGTCTAATTCCGGATCTTCATCCATCAGACCAAATACGTGAACGATGTCTTGAGCCGATTCAAGATATCCGACGGCAAAATCCCTTCGACACCTCTTCCCGTGGGTCACAATTTATCACCGGATGAATTGGAGGATACCGTTGATCCAAACCTATACCGAGCTATGATAGGATCTTTGATGTATTTGACTGCTTCTCGTCCTGATATTATGTTTGCTGTTTGTTTGTGTGCCAGGGTACCAATTGAGTCCCCGAGTGACTCATCTGGCAGCAGTTAAGCGGATCTTACATTATCTGAGGGGAAATCCCGACATCGGGTTGTGGTACCCCAAGGACGATAAGTTTAATCTCACCGTTTTTACTGATTCGGACTATGGATGATGCAAGATCAATTTCAAGTCTACAACAGTGGGTTGTCAATTCATGGGAAACCGGCTTGTTTCCTGGGAGTGTAAGAAGCAGACGACATGTAACGCCCGTTAATTTTCGGTTCATAGATTTAAAGCTTGTAAAGTATGTATATTTCTCGGGAGTTATCCGGCATTCCTTGATGACCTTATCATCTTTTCGACACGTTAAATTATTTAAAGTTTTCATCCAAGTTGCTATATCCTTCAATTGGAGGGGCCAGAGTGTAACATCTTATTTTATATCATAAAAACCCTGGCCCTCCCTTCTTCCCTATCCCGATCGGACCTGCAGCAGCCCCTATGCCCCCCGTTTTTCTTTTTTTGCAGCCAAGTGAAGGTGTAAAACTCCAATTAAAGGTTAGCCCTACATCCCTACAAGTCTTTTACACCTTAATTGGTCATTATATCTCGCGTATTGATTGTTAAATCGCTTGTTTTATGCTTACCGGGTGACTGTCCAATTGATCAATTTTGGATGGGCTTATTTAAATGATTGTGCACGGGCTTATTTGTATAGAGTATGCCTTGGGATGATATTTATGTATGTTTGTACGTATGTTTATACATGTGTTATTTTATGGCCAATAATTGGCGATGTTAATTAGTCGTTATTGACTATGGATGTTTGCGTATGCCTACTTTGTGTTAGTATACGTTGGATGGAATGTTACGTGTTTGGGTTGTACGTGTGCTCGACCCTGATGTTATTACTTGGATGGAATATTACGTGTTTGGTATGTACGTGTGCTCGACCCTAATGTTATTACTTGGATGTTATGTATAGGGATATAACTATATAGATATATAAGTATGACGACTTATCGTTTATTACGGCCTAACTGTTCATATCCCGTTTTATATTTAAACTCTTGGAATGATTTATATAAATGTCAATTATTAAAACTTGAACTCACTCAGCTCAAGCTGACTTTGTGTGTATGTTAGTGTGAGTTTCAGGTTAAGAGGTGGATGCTTACCGCTTAGACGTGCTCGAAACTACTTGGACGGTTGAAAGCATATCTAGTCGGGGATTTCAATAACAACACTGTTTCTTTTCAATTATTACTAGATATATTTAAACTTGGTTTTGGGCCTAATTCCCGAGTTGGGGAATTTGGTTTAGTACTTATGATTTTCCGCTGATTTTATACTCTGAACTGGTTTTCAAATTAAATGTATTGCATTGGGTTAAACTTTTGTTAAGTTTTGGGAATCTTGAGACTTATTATTCCGCTGTTATTTACTCTGAACTTGTTTTAAACAAAATGAATTTTCTTGGTTTTAAATTTTTACGAATTTTGGATATGATTACCAACTGTAGGATTCCCGGGATTCGGGGTCTTACACGACAGTCTCAACTTCAACAGCCAAAGCAGAGTATGTGGCGGCCTCGAGTTGCTGTCCACAGGTTCTCTGGATCCAGCAGCATCTGCGGGATTAGGGTTTGAAGTTTCTTACTACTCCTATCTATATTGAAAATTCGGTCGCTATTTCTATCACCAAAAATCCGGTTCACCATTCAAAATCAAAACATATTGAAATCCGTTATCACTTCATACGTAATTGCTTTGAAAAGAAATTAATTGACATTGAAAAAATACATACGGATTTTCAAAAGGCTGACCTTTATAACAAAGCGTTTGATAAAACACGTTTTAAATACTTACTGGGTATAAACGGTTTAAAAACTTTAACTGATATTCAAAAGCTTGGTTAAATAAATTTATTTTCATTTTTCTTGTTTTAGTTCAATTTTTGTTCTTTTTAGGGGGGAGAAAATATAAAATTAAAAAATATTGTGATTTCAGTTTGTACAGATAAAATTAAAAACTCCAAAAACATTAAAAATTTGAAAAATATAAAAACATTGAAAAATGCTCCTCAAAATGAGTTTCGAAGCAAAAAGGGACAATGATAATACATTGGTCATTTCATCCTAAATCCAGTAAAAAGTAATCAATAAAAGAATAAAAGATTAATTGTATCGATGTATTGGTAGGTCTTTTAACAAACGAGTAAGAACTTGTAAGAGATATAAACATAAACTACATGCCAAATCTAGTGGGGTTACATCATGATGCATAGTTAAATATCTATTTTAAGTATCAAAAGTTTAAGATTACTGTGTGTGTATGCTTTCATTTTTGAAGAAAATTCTGCTTTGTTTTATTTTTCATTTTGCAAAGAAATTCAACTTCATTTTTTCTTTATTTTTATTCAAATCTTGGATCCTCTCCTGCGCGATAAGATTATCCGACCTGAGGGTTAAGATTTGAGTATTCTGCTTTATTTTATTAGTGTTTCGTACAAGCCTTGGATCTCCTCTGTAAGACCCCGAATCCCAGGATTCCTACAGTTGGTAATCATATCCAAAATTCACAAAAATTTAAAACCAAATAAGTTCATCTTATTAAAATCAGTTCAGAGTAATAAAAGCGGAATAATAAGTATCAAAGTTCCCAAAAATTGGGAAAAGTGCCCAAGGTTAAATATAAAAATAAACATATTCGTTTTATTATGAAGTCTCTGACTAGGAATGCCTTCAACCATCCGAGTAGTCTCCAGCACGTCCAAGTGATAATCTCTAGTTCTTAACCTGCAACTCAAACTAACATACACACAAAGTCAGCTTGATCTGAGTGAGTTCAAGTTTTAAATAAGAAATATTCATAAAACATTTCAAGGTCATAGGAATAAATGGTATAGATAGCAATAAGTAAATGAATCAATAAGCTAAGTTTTAATAAACAACATTAATAAATCCTTCAAGGGTTATAGGTATAAAACAGTATAGATAATAATAGGCAAATGAATAATTAATAAATAAATAAATATTTAAATAATCACCAAATAATCTATCCATGGTCGAACACGCGTACGACCTGAGCACATGATACGGGATTTTAAGAACCCGTTATAATGATAATTATGCCACAAGAGCCTCCCCCCCACGGGAATTTAAGAACCTGCCACAGGATTTAAGAACCTGAGTCGTATAGTTTAGCCCGGCCAACATCACCATGTACACAACAAATCTATTATAATGATGATTATGCCACAAGAGCCTCCCCCCCACGGGAATTTAAGAACCCGCCACAGGAATTAAGAACCTGAGTCGTATAGTTTGGCCCGGCCAACATCACCACGCACACAACGAATCTATTATAATGATGATTATATTACACGAGCCTCCCCCACAGGAATTTAAGAACCTGCCACAGGATTTAAGAAACTGAGTCGTATAGTTTGGCCCGGCCAAAATCACCATGCACACAACGAATCTATTATAATGATGATTATGCCACACGAGCCTTCCCCCCCCACGAGAATTTTAGAACCCGCCACAGGATTTAAGAACTTGAGTCGTATAGTTTGGCCCGGCCAAAATCACCATGCACTGTACACACACACACAGTAGGCATACACAACTAATTCTTTGTCACTAGGACTAATTAATATTACCAATCGTAGGCCATAGAGTAACATATATATATATATATATATATATATATATATATATATATATATATATATATATATGTATAGTCAGTCCAAAGTATGAATTAATATAAATAGGTCTACTCGTATTCAATTAGTACCAGACCTAATAACATCCACGAACCTAGTCCATAAACAACATAAAATCATTACGGGATTCATAACCCAAAACGAGTCCAAAATCTCCTAAGGCATAGAATATAGTTCACACATGGTCCCATAAATATATAAACACAAATAAGACTACAATCAATCAACTAAATAACTTCATTAAGCATAGCCTTTGGTATATAATATCAGGAACGATTAATTATAGACGAGTCTATTATTATTCTTAAACCTAGGCTACCAATAATATATGGTTTCTAGGAACAAGTAATTATAAACGAGTCTGATAATGTCCTCAAATATAGACTATCAATAATAAATAGTTCTCAGAAATATATAATTATAAATGAGACCAATAATGTCCCCAAGCATAAACTACCAATAATATATATAATTTTTTGATGTATATATATATAAATATATATATATATATATATATATAATTATATATATATAATTATAAACGAGTCTAATAATGTCCTCAAACATGGACTATAATATAAATCTTAGCCAATCGATCAACCGAACAACATAATCAAGTGTAAACTATAAATAATGACTAGTCTAGGAATTAATACAAGACCTAATAACATCTTCAAGCCTCGACTATAAATAATATATATAATTTTCAGGAATATATGATCGTAAACGGGTATAAAAATATCCTAAGACATATGATAGAATTTATACATAATTCTAAAAAATATACGATACCACTAAAACTATACAATATAATCCAAATAGTTTAAACGAGTAAAATCGGGTAAAATTGTAACAGAGTGTGTAAGCTAGCCCAAAACGTAAAAAGAGTTAAAAGTGGCATCATGAACTCACCTAATACGAGGCACACATTCAACAATGAGCTAGAGAATCCCTAAGTATTCCTTCGACTCAATCACCTGCCGGATTACTCGCAAAGATTACTAACGGAACCGAACCGACACGTTTATCCTACGAGGCGTTCTAGCATGGTTTGAATTACCTAAAGCCTCGGCCTTACCAAGTTCAATTTAAACAGCCCCCAGGGCCTTGTATTTACCAAAACCTCCCTTATCTAATCCCGATGACAAGGATTCCCAACTTACCCCCGAAAGTTGCTAGTTGACGAATATGCGCGTTTATGAGTTGTTTATGCTCTTAACAACCAACTCAGCCCCGTGTGGACCGAATTTAATAAAATCAAAGCAAACAAGTCCACACGACACTACACGAGTTGGATGGGTCGGTAACTCGCAAACACAACGGACCAACTATCAAATAAATGCGAATTCGCGTTGTACCGACCCGTTTGAGTAATCGACAACTAATTCAGCCCCAATACTTACAAAAATCATTTTTCCACAGCCCGTATATCAAACCGAAGTTACACAAACTGAATTGGTTGTTAATTCCTTCAAACCTTGCGCTAAACGCAACAATTTAACAATCTAGACAACCGAACACTAGTTTTTACTTCATCAACAATTGACCAATCTAACGAATGCCAAAACTCATGATACTAAAGTATGATATACAAGACATAACTAGGAAGATGATAGAGCAAGAACTCCAATCAAAATAGCCCCGAAAGTGTTCAAAAGGACAGCCACCGGTTAAGCCTAAAACGAAAGTATCGATCAATAACTAGTATAACATGTAGATTTTAGCATGCAAAGATGTATTTTATTAAATAGGAAAACCATAGAAATAAATTATGAAATTTTTACCAAAGTTTAATAAATGTCTTAGGCTTTTAAAAGCTATTCCAGTCGCAGCAAAAGTGTTTTATTTTTTTAAAAATCATTACCAAACCAAATTAAGCGATTCCAATTGGGTTATAATCTTAACTCAAAATGCGAACTTTAAGAAGTAGAAACGAATTTGAACTTGTCAAAAAAGAGTTGTGATGTCGGGAAGACAGACCAGAATCCGGCACCCCGCATCATCTTTGACACACGATCTTATAAAATCATAAAAACCATTCAAATCTCGTCCAAAAATTAGATATTATACCTTCCTGGAAACTAGACTCAAAGTAGAACATCATGGAGTCAAGAATAGATCAAACACTATAAATTTTTATCGAGTTACAGACCGAACAATAAGCGAGTACGAATCTGTCAGAAGCTGTTATAATCAAAACTCAACCCTAACGTGTTCAACAAAGGGTTTAATGGTGAAAAAGAGTTATATTATGATAGAACCGACCTTGAAATGGACTCGGGTGGGCTGGAGAGTGGCCGGAGCTGCACAAAATTCGAGATGATGGCTGTGGGGAGGGCGCCGATCGGAAGTGGTAATGGGGTAGGGTTTTAGGTTTTCTAATTATAATAATCTTACATTCTAGCCCTCGAACTTGTAAATTGCGATAACTTGGATGAAAGGTTAGGAAAATTAACTTACGAGAACGACCAGAGGGTCCCTGAAAATGACAGAACGGGTCTTGGTTGAAGATACAATCTTAAAAGGCATAAGCCCTTTTAACAAAAATTTATGGGTGTGTAAGGCCCCGTCACCGGTAACCCTACTTTCGTGTTGGATTTACTCATAAACACAGTTCTAAATATCAGAGTTAATTAAAAACTTTACGCGGAATATAAAACTTTCATAAAACATTACATATCAATTCATAATCATGTCTTAAAACATTCCTCTTGTCTTTCAAAATCAAAACATAACTTATAAAACATATCAGATCTTCAGATGCCAGGCTTTAGTCTTCTGCCATGTGTCCTCCACTCAAGCCAGCTGTCTCATCCTACTCACCTGCGTGCATACTAAAAGTCAGCTACGCTGAGTGAGTTCTAGTTAATCATACAATACCATACAATACCTTATTACATACATATATACTTAACCTCATAACTTTCTTTCATACACACATAAGTACTCATACCTTCATTCTTACTTACATACTTTCTTTCTTACTTACATACTTTCTTTACATTCATAATCATACGTTTTAAAGAGCCTTTCGCCCTATAACCTCACAGATATTATAAGGGTCTGGTCCCTAACATCACAGATATTATAAGGGTCTGGTCCCTAACATCACAGATATTATGAGGGTCTGGTCCCTATCCTCATAGATATTGTAAGGGTCTGGTCCCTAACATCACAGATATTATAAGGGTCTGGTCCCTAACATCACAGATATTATAAGGGTCTGGTCCCTTGTTTTCGAATATTAGTAGGGTTCGATTCCCTCTTCGTTACCATACAACCATACATCATACCTTGAGTATTATTAGGGCTCGGTACCCTTTTCGTAACCATACAACCGTCATTTCCTTCTTTTATTAACTTTATTACGTTCATACACATAAACATTTCTTTATTTATAATTAAAATTTTAGGATGTTACAGGGTGTTACATCCTCCGCGTATACTATAAGCACAAACGTGTGAAAGTCATGTATCGAACTGGGTATTAAGGCCTGTGCAATTTCAACTTATTTTTATCCTTTTATTTTGTTAAAATGGAACCTTATCTAGTGTGTAGTAATACCGATCTTAAGGGAAAATTTTAACCTTCTGCTTTATTTTCACTTTGTTATTTTTGCATGAGTCACAGTTAATCAAGTTAAAGAAAAATAAAAACATACATGTGAAATTCATTGTATAATAGATATCAAAATTATGTCTGATAGGTGGATCCCACATAAGAATTGTGCTTAATTGAATCACTAAGTATATCACCGAAAGTTCTGAAAAAATTGTTCGAAGATTTAAGTGGACAACAATAACAATACATTTAACTTCAGTCATAAACGCTGAAAATAAAACTGTGATGGATGAAAAATTTGGTCAATATGATAGCCTGCTCGACTCACAAAAACATGTACTGCTTTAGTAGTTTAATTGTTAATGCTTTACATTGATTTTTATGTTGAAAATATTTCAAAATTACAAAAAAAATTTATTTTTCTGCTTTATTGTTTATTTATCGAGCTGGCGAATAAATCAAAACAAAAAGAAAAGAGTTTTACCCCGAGTTTTAAGTTAATTGTGCTTAATTTATTGTTAACCGGTATCGGTTGATTTTTAATTTAAAAATCCGTTTAAATTAAACCGTATCGATCTTTGATCAGATCGGGTATGTTAATGTATTTCAATTGGAACATTAATGGGCTTAATTGGATCGTTAAAGGGCTTAATTGATTATTTAATTCATTAAAATCCCCAATTGGTTTTTATTATTATTTAAATCCTTAATGAGGATTTTGTCTTATTCGCTAAGGATTTTTGGTGATTCATTAATTGGTTTAACGAATCTAAAGCCTTTCGTTATTTAAACATAACGAAAGTAGCTCATTCTTTATATAGACATTCGCTTCCGTTGTGCATAACGAATGGAAGACATTCGCTTAAACAGTTAACGAATGGAATGTTTTTAATGTATCATTCGTTAAGATTTTAACGAATGACGCTAATATTCGTTATAAAGTTGACGAATGGAAGAGTTAATGTAGTATTCGTTAGGCTAACGAATGGAAATCTTATTCGTTTAAAATCTTGAACGAATCAGATTTATAATTTAACGAATGAGGCCATTCGTTAGTTCAAATTTGAACGAATGACCTCGGAAAGGGTGAAATTATTGGGGTTTATAATCCCAATGTTAAACGAATGACCCTTCATTCGCCATTTCCTATTTCATCGCCATCCTTAACACAATTCTTGCAAAATGTTTCCCAGATCCTTTGCCTGCTTATTTGCTTAATTGATTGACATATTCTTGTTCAATAGGTAAAGTTGATCATAATCATATGATACTCATGGAATTTCATCGGTGGATTTTGGGTTAACTGATTAAATTTGTTAATTGAATAAACAGAACAGTTAACCATTCTAAAACCTCAAATTTTGATAACAAAACTGGTGTCAATGATCCTTGATTAATGTATTAAACCTATTTCTGAACATTATTATTGAGATTAATTTTAAAATGTAATAGGAAATTAAAGGTTCATCAATGACATTCGTCATCTTTGACTGTAAAATAGTCAAAATTAATTGTAAATTTGACTCCTGTTAGTCAAACTGATTAATTAAGTCAGATTCGTTATTATTATAACGAATGATAGTCAGATTTGTTAACGAATGACTATATAATTCGTTAAGGTAGTGAATAGGGGTATTCTACTGATAACGAATAAGAGAAACGGATTAAAGGTTGATTCGTTAAAGTAATCAGGTCAGATTCATTATTATAACGAATGACTTAACGTATAAGGTTGATTTGTTATTAGTAACGAATGAAAACCATTTAATGTATAACGAATGTCTCATTCGTTTAAACCATTATAACAAATGAGATGGACATTCGTTAATCAGTATGTGAATAGTTTACTAATTGTTTTATTCTTTAAACAGAAATGGCTGACGAGATAATTCAAAACCCTGTTCCCGAGCAAAATCCCGAGGCTAATCCTGAACAACAACATCAAGATCAAGATCAAGTTGCACCTGAACAAGCTCCAGTGCTTTTCTGGAGATGAACTTTGAGGATTCACCGATCTTTGGAGGCATGATCAGTTTTTTAATACGCTCCAGGATATACAAGGCCATCTCTACACGGACTGTGGTTTATCAAGGCATTATTCGAGCCTTTTGGGATATCGCTAAACTTAATGAGACTGAGAATCAGATAGAAGCGGTTATTCAGGATAAACATGTGGTGATTGATGTTGGAGTTATTCGAGACTCTTTGGGCTTTCGTGATACAGTGGATGATAGATGCGAGTTTGATAAGGGTTTGATTCATGGGTTATTTGGACGAGTTAAGTATAATGGCGATTTGGGAAGGTCGATGTACAACAAAGCAAACTTGTGCGAGCAGTACAAGTATATGCTTCATGTTTTAATTCATTGTCTTGGTGGATGCATAGGAGGGTTTGATGAATGCCGTGTAATGCTACAATCTGCCTTCGTCGCCTTAGTATTAAACAAACCATTCAATTTCTCTGAATTGGTTTATTATCACTTGAAGGAGAATCTCTCGAGCCTTCACAAGTTCCTTATGTATCCGAGATTCTTGCAGATGATGATTAACGATCTTAAACTGACTTTGGTTAAAGATCAAGCTGATTTATTGAAGTTAGAGCACATAGATTCAGAGACTATGAGACGTTTGAGATCGTATAGTGGTCAAAGTATTCAAGATCGTCCAAAGTTTAAACGCTTGATTGGTCATCTTGCTAATTTGACTATCAAGAGCCTCCTAATGAACGTTGGGCTCATGATGATTCGGATTCAAAGCGTGAAGGTGGTCATGGTGGTGATGATGGTTGTGGTGGTGGTGGTCTATGACCGCAAGCTAAGTTAATGTATGATCTCCTACTCCTGTTCAGATGCCTATTTCTCCAGTACCTCCATCAATGACGTTGACGACTACTTCTGTAGCTGATCCTTATTTTGGAGATGTGTTGCAGACAGTATTGGCACGCATGACTCCTCCGCAACCAACTACTCCTGCTACATCAGTTACTCCTACACCGTTGCAAAGACCTGAGCATTCTTTCATGACTTTTAATCGCTCTCAGGGTCCTATCCAACTGCTTCATCCACACTTTTATGAGTTGTCTCCTAATGCCTAGTGGTTTAATTTGTTGAATCTGGTTCATATGCAACAAACTCAGATTCAAGCAGATCGTTCGTTTCTGGAACAGATGAGGGCAGAGCATCGGAGTATGTTTAATCATATTCAGTTTATTAAACGTGAAAACAGGGAACTTAAAGCCCTTGTTGCTGCTCAGGGGGAGAGGATCGACAAAAAAGACGAGATTATACTTCAACTGACATGCAAAGATGATGAGTTGGAGAAATTGTAGAATGATGAGGATGATAAAGATGGAGAAGGAGGTGTAGATCAGCAACCGGGCGGTAGTTATGCACAGTCGGTAGGTAATCAAGCTGATACTGGTAGTGGTGGTGGGTCAGAGGGTACTAAATTGCAGATTGTGCCTTACAAGGACTATTCTCAGGCTAAACTGATAGATGTGATTACTAAGAATAGAATTATTTTTTGTTGGTATGGATGGGATTGTGAGGAGTATTGTGAACGCTGATGAAATCGAAGAGGGGGAGTTTGTTGATCACTCATTGACCAAAGAACAAATTGCCCTGCTTCTGGATTTAAATGAGCAGGAGGTTGAGGAATTGGGAAAGAGTGTGGACGTTGATATTGAGTTCGAGGAAAGTACTAATCTAGGCATTCCACGTGGGAATGTGCCTGAATATGATGAAGTGGAGGTAGAGGATGTTACTGCTGAGGAGTACCCTGAGTTCTACACTGACAACAACAATGACTCAGGTATTCCTTTCTTTACTACAGAACATTTTGATTCAGCAGAGCGTCGGTTGAGAGAAGAGATCTAGAAATGGAACAAAGCTGCATAGACAAGTCACCTGACTGCTAAAGAAAGGAAACGTAAACGTGCTTTAGATGGTATGTTCAAGCATGATGTGAAGAGAATGAATAAGATGATCGAGACGTTTCGTTATCATGAACAAGAGGAAGTCAGATTGGCCAAGGCTCGAGCGTCGGCATACCAAATGAAGAAGAACAAGCCCGTCAAAGATGTGAAAGGTGATTTGATAGCTTGGCAGTATGATTCAGAGCTTACAATATATATTGTGAAGTGGTAGCATGGTATTTATTATTTCAAACGCCCACACGATATACTATCTATGCCAAGGTGGGATGTTAGAACACTAGCCAACAGACCATTCGTGAATCTAGGAAAAGATGTTTGGGCTGAGTTGTTCTATGCTCATTTATTACATGAAACCCGTTATGGTTTTCAAGTTCTTCAAGCCGCAAGTGCCGACTCACAAGTATATTGACGAGATTAATCCGCGCACTGGCTGGAGGAAGATGACCTTACAGGTAAAGCCGCGAAAAACAATGAAGAGGGCACCGATGAAGATATTCCCTCAGAGTCTGTTCACCACGTTTAACCGTTGGTATTACGATAATCAGACTGGTGAAGCGGTTATTGAATTGGGTTCCGGGTCTAACACGAAGATTATCTGTGTGATCGATCCGATGTGGCTTGTTAACTTATCTGAGTCTGACAACGATGCTTTATTTACTAGTCAGATTAGATTTGCTAACGTAAGTGACTACGAACTTGCGATGCAGTTTCAGAAGGTTGTTTGTGTCTGTTATGCATACAAGATTTATAGTTATGTGGATTGGAAGACGAAGATGTTCCAGCAATAAAAGATAAAGAGCTCGAGACGAGGGGGAGTTTGTTGATACATGTTTTGTACGTTTCGGTCTTTATTAGTTTATTAATGTAATTATCTTATAATGTAGGTGCTTTAATGTAAATATAGGCCATTCGCTCTATTGTAAGTTACATTCGTTACCCCGTAACGAATGTAACACATTCGTATTAATTGTAAGCTCATTCATTAACCCTGATTAACGAATGAGATAACGAATGTTAGGCAATTCGCTATCTTTAAGTGTATTAACTAATGAAGTAGTTCATTCGTATGTTTTAATGTAACGAATGACACATTCGTTAAGTTTTAACTTAACGAATGTGGTCATCCCCTATAAATACTCTGTAAGATATTCGTTAATGTAATACAGTTCTTATTTTATCAAATCCAGTGTCGTTACTCTGCCAAAATTCACTCTCAACACACAGTACACACAGTTAACGTAATCTACATAATCGTATACCAGATCAACGAATATATCTATGTCATCATAAGATCTAGATCCTAAAAGGCTCTCTTACTCATTCCAATAGGATTTCATCTTAGCAAAATAAGTAGCAATGTCACTACTTCCTTGGGAGATTTGGCAGAGATTCTTTTGAAGTTGATAGGCTCTATCACCACTTGCTTGTCCATATCTAGAGTTAAGCTCGTTCCAAAGATTTTGAGCTGTTTCGGCATACAGAACACTATCATGAATATCGTGATTAAGAGTGTTGAGAATCCAAGATATCACCATATCATTGCACCTTTGCCAGAAGGCAAGATGTGTTTGATTAGTCGGCATAGGGATGGTGTTATTAATGAACCTAAGTTTGTTCTTAGCGAAAATAGCAATAGACATTGCTCGTTTCCAGGCTCCATAACCATTCTTGTCAAAAAAATTTGAGACCAGAATCATGCCAGGATGATCGGATGGATGAAGATAAAGGGGATTAGATGAATCAATCCCGTGATTTTGAGTGAAAGAAATTTTAGGGATTTCCATTAAGAAGAACACAGAAAAGAACCAAAAACGAGAAGCAAAGAACTTATGCGCTGAAAGTAATCAGAAAACACTTATGCGCCGCATATGTTATGCGGCTCATATGTCACACCCCGACTTAGGGCCTATGCGTGGGACCCAACGTTGGTACCTGTTTTGTAAATATATCAGAGTTTAAGGTTGTAAAGCGTAAGACATGTTTAAATATTATTATATTCGAAAGACGGGATTTTAAAACTCCCGTTGATTTGTATGAAATTGTTTGGATTACAAAACCATGTTTTACATTATTTTAATAATAAAACAACTATTGAGCCATCAGATCGTCTAACGGCTATCCATCATCTCCAAACACTTACTCTTCATTACCTGTAAAACAGTTACAAAAATACGTCAGCAACACATGCTGGTGAACACGCTGACACAAAATATTTTAATACTTAGTTATCCCCTCGGGTATCTTATGACCCGGCCCATCGTGGCTTAGGAAACAATCAAGTTAAATTTACTATTATAAACATCCAGTTCTACTTGAAACCTCTCAGCGATACCGCAGCATCGAGGTCTTAGCAACTATCAATATACATGAGATAATCCCCTCTCGGACATTACTTAGGTCCGGCCCAACGTGGCGGAGGCATTAGCAAGTGTGGTGCGGTGTGCCCACCGTCTACCCACATATGTAAGGATCCAAACAAACGTATACAATAGCCTGAGGGTCGGCGATTACTTTTGTTTATAAAGTTATAGGGATATATAATCCCATGCAAACATTCAAGACTTGTTTTATAAAAGTTGGACGTATTCACCTTTCTTCTTGTTCGGTGTTTCTCACCGATTTGTCTTGTTACCTCGGACCTATAATACGAGAATAACGTTTTATAAGTACTAGATCAATGATCTAGCTTCAGACCTTTAGTCCGATTACATAACCTTTACTTTGACATTTATCTCTTTATAAAATATAAGGACCTCTAGTCCTTTCTTTTGTTAATCATTAATAAACTTTGTTTCTTCTTCATGAAGAAACGTACATTTAAATTTTCTTTTATTATAAGAAATCTTTATATATAACAAAGATATATTATTTTATTTATAATCTCAACTTTATAAAAATATGTTTTCTCCCTTTATTATATATTCAAGGTATGGGCTATATCCCTGACTAGGGTCTAAGCTATTTATAATATAATAACTGGGCAGAACCCCTACCTTGGATGGCTTATTATACGAAATGCATATGCTCTACTTGAACCGCACTTCTACTTGCAGGAAAGTTGAGTGAGTATTTAGATAGAGTTACGGCACACATTTTGAGACAAAACTTGTCGGGATATCGGCTTATCGGGATGGTGGCAAGATTATAGTGGTTATGTGTGTGTTTTGGGGTGTGAAGATGGATGAGAGGTCCCCCCCATGGCTGCCCTATTTATAGCGAAATTTCTGCAACTTCGCGTATCGTGAAGATGCACTAGCTTCGATGAGTCTCCGCGTAGGCTTGCCACGTGTCGCCATGTGTCACTACGGCCTGCCACGTGTCACCAAGTGGTGACCCGTGTCCCGTGACGTGTCTTGCAACTTCGCGTATCGCGAAGATGCAACTTGGATTCTTCGCGATGTGCGAAGATGCAAAACTTCAAATCTGTTCATTTTAGTCCCTGATCTTTTGGTAACTTGCCATATTTTGATTTCATCTCATCATCCAAAAATACAAAGACGGCTCGAGGCAATGTGAGCGCGCAAAGCGGAAAGTGTGCAATCAAAGCGCCATATTGCGCCCATCGCCCTTCACCCAAGCCCATGCTTGTGCGCGTGCGCGTCGGGTGCTTCGCACCCTTCTCTAGGACTAGGGAGAGTGGTTAGCCACATAAGAACATTATCATGTAAAGTTCCCTCCTTATAAAGTGCTTTATTTTCTTTACCACTTTCCATGTGGGATGGAGTCTCCTTACTTCATTCCCTAACATAAGCTATTTCCATTCTTTGTCTTATTTTTCTCTTTACTTTTACCACGAATATTTTTAGTCCATAAGTTTTATTAGTTAGTCAAATTTGGACCAAATTTTTCTAGCTCCCAAGTAAACTTGGGTCCTCTTCGAGAGTTCCATCGTAGCTTGACTAACTTTAGCCTTCGACGTTTAAGTTGCTTGACTTGGAAATCTTCAACTTGTAGGGGTTGTTCTACAAATTTTAGATTTTCGTTGACTTCGACATCCTTTAAGGGCGTGGCTAAAGTTTCATCAGCCAAACATTTACGTAAGTTAGAGACATGAAATACATCATGTATTCCTTTCATCTCTTCTGGCAATCGTAAACGATAAGCAACAGTACCGATTCGTTCTAGTACTTCAAATGGTCCTACGAAACGTGGACTTAACTTTCCTTTCTTATCGAATCGTATGACTCCTTTCCACGGTGATACTTTAAATAAGACCTAATCGCCTACTTGAAATTCTAACGGCTTACGACGAACGTCTGCATAGCTCTTTTGTAGATCTCTTGCCGTCTTAAGTCATTCATGGATTTGTAACACTTTATCCGTGGTTTCTTGGACTATTTCAGGTCCATATAATTGATTATCTCCCGTTTCGGACCAATATACAGGCGTTCTACATTTCCGTTCATACAAAGCTTCAAATGGTGCGGCCTGAATACTTGTGTTGTAACTATTGTTATACGAGAATTCAATTAGAGGTAGGTGATCGTACCAACATCCGCCTAAATCGTTCACATAAGCTCGGAGCATTTCCTCAAGTGTTTGAATTGTTCTTTCGCTCTGCCCATCAGTTTGAGGATGATAGGCAGTGTTAAGATTCAATCGAGTCCCTAAAGCTTTTTGGAAACTATTCTAGAAATGAGACGTAAATCTACTGTCTCGATCGGATATGATAGATAATGGCACACCATGCAATGCTACGATGTTGTTCACGTAAATTCATGCCAATCTATCCATAGAATAAGATTCATTGATAGGTAAGAAATGAACGGATTTATTTAACCTATTAACGATTACCCAAATAGCATTGTGCTGTCGGGTAGTTTTAGGGAGTTTCGTAATAAAATCCATGGTTATCATTTCCCATTTCCATACAGGGAATTTAGGTTGTTGAAGCAAACCTGAAGGCTTTGGATACTCTGCCTTAACTTATAAACAAGTTAAACATTTAGCAATGTATAAGGCAATATCCCTTTTCATTCCATTCCACCAGTAGTTTGGCTTAAGATTTTGATACATTTTATAACTACCGGGATGTATCATGTACTTTGATTTATGAGCTGCATTCATAATCCTTTCACATAAATCACCAACAATCGGTACCCAGATTCTGTTTCCGAGTCTTAGTATATCGTCATCTCCTTTGACCAAAGAATCAATGGTGCCGTTACGCTTTTCTTCGGAGATATGATTCTCTTCAATTGCTTGCTTCTAAGCCTTCTTGATTTGTTCGATTAAGTCTATTTTTAGCTCTAATCTTAAGGCTCGAACTCTTTTGGGCCTCTCACGTTCTTTTTGGCTCAATGCGTCAGCTACCACATTTGTTTTTCCTTCATGATAGATGATTTCACAGTCGTAATCGTTTAAGGTTTCCATCCATCTTCTTTGACGCATGTTAAGTTCCTTCTGATCAAATATATGCTTTAAACTCTTATGATCAGTGTACACGATAAAATTGACTCCATAGAGATAGTGCCTCCATAATTTTAAGGAAAAAATTATGGCACCTAACTCTAGATCGTGAGTCGTATAATTCTTTTCGTGCACTTTCAATTGTCGAGAAGCATAAGCTATTACTTTCTTTCTTTGCATTAGTACACAACCCAAACCTGAATGAGATGCATCACTAAATACAACGAAATCCTCTGTACCTTCGGGCAAGGCCAGTATATGTGCATTTGTAAGCTTTTGTTTAAGTAAATCAAATGCTTCTTGTTGTTTGATTCCCCATTCATACTTAACATTCTTTCGGGTTAATGAAGTTAGGGGAACGGCTATACAGGAGAAATTTTCGATGAATCTTCTATAATATTGTCACACCCCGTTAAGCACAATTGCGGAAGCGTAAAACGGAAATGCAACAGATACAACTGGTATCAAATACATTGTTCATAAAGAAACATTACTAACTAATTTACAATATATTATGTCGTTCTAACATCTTTTACAAACTAGGTGATACAATCAAATCGGTTCTTCAATTACTTTACTTCTAACCCAAATGCCCAGGACATCAATCACCAATCAGACACGTAACGCACAAGAAATTACTTCTCATACCTGATTACCTGAAAAGCATGTTAAAACAGGTCAACTACGAATAGTTGGTGAGTTTCATAAGTTTAACGAAATCAGTTCTGCGTACCACACAGTCATAGTTTGTATGTACGAGCGTATGTAAAAATATGTATTTACGTTTGTATAAATATGTACAGCCATGTCCTTGTGTGTGCATATACACACATGTACGTTTATAATATAAATTCGAAATTTCAGAAAAATCGTGATTGTTTGTTCGTACTACCTGTTTCCAATTTCCGTGTTTAACCAACCACTGAGGACCCCCTTCCTCCTACAATGGTTCCACATAAACTCAACCACTGTGGCCCCCCTTCCGCCCACAACGGTTCCGCGTTAACATCAACCACTGTGGTCTCCCATCAACCCACAATGATTCCACGTAAACTCAAACATTATATAGTGTACACGCAAATAATTAGTATATTCTGCACATAGTATTTCCTACGGCCAATCACATAGCATGTATATAGACACATATACACATATAGAATTTATCACGTATCACCAAATACTGTGGCTCCCCATCCGCCCACGGTACACATAATCACATCATTTCAGCAGAACTTGGCTCATAGGCCATACTCAACTTTAGTTTAGTAAGTTGCAGCAGAACTTGGCTCATAGGCCATACTCAACTTTAGTTTATAAGTTGCAGCAGAACTTGGCTCATAAACTATACTCAATTTAGTTTAGTACTATTGTGGCCCCCCCTTTCGCCCACAATAGCCCCATGGTCATTACAGACCACGTTATTCACCAATGGCCATTACAGACTACGTTATTTCCTCAACCTGTTGTGTTTAGCATTATATAGCGTATTTGTATAAACAGGTTGTCACGTATGATTTCATTATGTTTTGGCATTCGTAGTGTTTCCATTTAATATATCAATCACGATAATAATCACCTTTCCTCAGCACGTAGTTTATCATTATGTTTGTAGGAATTTTTCATATATGAAGGTTCAGGTATTTTTCGTTCTGAACCGTTTTAATATAGATAATGCATATGAACATGCTTTACACCCCAAAAGTTTGTAAACAGTTTGAAAAGAGGGGTCATGAAACTCACGGTTTTGTAGGCACTCAGTGCGAGATCAGCACGGGGTTCGTTTCCCTTGCTATCACTTAGTCCCTATAGTCCATATTATAATAATATTAATATTTTAATATTATTATAATCTCAGTACTAAACTGGGCTGTATAACTAATTTGGGTATAACTGGAACGCCCAGAAAGTGACAATAGGCTTAGGTTGTGATGTTGTTCAATGTATAATATTTAAAACCGAACTTGGCTCAGATTCCTGTTTTCCTAGCTAGACCAAGTTGTTTGTTTACGCGTTCAGAAAACAGTTATGGGGAAATAAGCTTGGGTAAATGCATTGTTTAATAAAATGATTAAGTTATAAAGAATGATCACATACTGGGGTACCGGATTAGCCTCGGGGCCCGTTTCCGTTTATTCAGTTTGGTTTAATAATAAACGCGCACAATCTATCCGGATTGTCCAGGTTTTTCATAGAAAAGTTTGTTTTTACTTAATTAGTCCAAAAATATGATTTTTGATCACTCTTGGTGTTTTGATATTCCCGCAGGTTAGTTAGTCGCGAACTTTCCGGTTTTTTTAAAAACTGAATTTGTTTAATATTTAAATTAGCATAATTAATTAACCGTTAATCATTAAATTATGAAATTTAGCCACTTATCAATTAAAATATGTAGATTTTTATAAAAATATTTCTAGAATTATTTACTGATTTAATAATTTATAAAAATTTATTTTATCAGCTATATTTCGCCTGAAAATCGTCTGTTTATACCAAAAAATTTCCAAAAATTCCACAAAAAATTCCTGAATACTCAAATCATGTCCCAAAACAACCTGTATCAATTCCAGAATGTAAAAAGCTTGTTCAATATTCTTTTCGGCCCAAATTTGGCTATAAAAATTCGCATGAATGCATATGTACAAAACACCTTTAGACTTCTCCAAATGATCTCAAAATTCATATGTGCTCAAAATACATCAAATATGAGTTCCCAGAAAAATTTCATAATTTCTAAAGTATTTTAGCTATTTTTCCCAAATAAATGTCCCAATTCGGTAATAAATTCCCCAAATATTCTCGGATGGTCAAAAAATTACCAAATTTAAACAGGGACTTATTGACATGGTCCCTGATATTCTTAAAATATTTTAAGGCCTAACAATATGTACTTCACAACCTTAACCTAAACAGCCCTTAATCGAGTAAATCGGTATTACCTTTGCGGTTTTGGTTCGTTTTCGCTCTCTTAATCCAATTTTTGGGTTCTTGTGCTTCTATATAAGCTAGGTACATGTCCTATATCACAAACCAAGCAATTTTTCATCAACATAATAGCCCTTAACTTAGGGTTTCGGCTAGTGCACAAAAACAAACTTTTGAACCGTAGAAACGCCGTTGCTAGAGGTGCACAAACCGGTTTTTTTAAAAAAACCGGTTCGGTTATTAACCGGACCGGTTTTTTTTGCCCGGAAAAAAACCGGTTCGGTTAATAACCGGACCGGTTAATAACCGGTTTTTTTCTGTCAAAACCCTAACCGGTCTAACCGGTTAGGACCGGTTTAGAAACCGGTTAGAACCGGTTAATAAACCGGTTTTTTTTATTAACCGGTTTTTTTTTTTTTTTTTTTTTTTTAAATTTCGCGGTTTCAAATACGAATATTTGTTTTTTATATTTTGTACTTAATGAAGACCATTATTTTTTCACAGTATAAACAAACCGGTAACTACAAGGCAAACCGGTAACTACAAGGCAAAACGGACTGACCGAAGCCATTCTTTGCTTTCGTTGTTAGGGTTCTTTGCTTGGAAGATGAGTATGAGTGTGTGTTGGTGAATGTGTTTTCAACAAACCAAAGATTAAAAACACATAACTTTCATTTATAGTTTTTACATTAAAAATACAAACATTAAATCGTTATCGCATATTCGTAACTCAAAAATACAAACATTAAATCATTAACACTGAAGAAATCTCTGCCAAGAACTGTTGTTCATGATTTAACTCAAAAATACAAACATTAAATCGTGAACTAGCAGATGCTCCTGTTGTTCTCAATCGCAGTTTGTTCATGATTTGCCTCCATGTTTGCTGTTTCTTTAACTAAATTAGAAAAATCCAAATCAACAAGTAAATAAGAGCACATATTAGGAAAAAGAATGCTTAGACACGATTACATGAACAACTTGCTGTTTCTTACTCATGATTTGCCTCCATGTTTGCTGTTTCTTTAACTAATTTTCTTCGCTACCCGATCCCGAGCTATTTCTTAGGTAATCGTCGTACGCGGCTTCTTCATCGGTCATTGGTTGAGTGTGTCCTTCATTGACCTCGTCTTCATACAAGCCCGCTTCATACTCCATTTCCCCCTCGAGTGAGCGTTGATGTTGTGCCCTATCTAAAGAGTCACGTAATCCTTGTAGCAAATCGACATCTCTATAGCTGGTGCAGTGAGTCGAGTCCTCCTAATCGATATAACCCTGCCAGAAACAGAAAAAGCAGACTCCGAAGCTACCGTGGAAGCTTGGACCGTTAGTAAATCTTTGGCCATGGCGGCGAGGATCGGAAACTCATCCTCCTTACCTCTCCACCAAGCCAGCAAATCAAGACTTCTAAATTCATCCGGAGTCATGTGTTTCACAAAGTTGGTACCACCATACCTTCCAAGTTCACTGCTTGGGGTGTTTACCCTTTGACGTTTACCGGCGTCTTCCCAAATCATGTAGTACATCCCCATTTCAAGGTCGGTTTGGGATTGGGATTGGGTAACAGCTCTTAACGAGTCATGAATTTGGGAAGACGACCCGTATTTTGTAAGGTAGACATCATACATGTTTGACAAGGTGGTGTTGAAAGCATTCTTTAAAGTTTGGCTATAATAGGGGTTTTGATCGTCGTTTAACCCAAGCTCATCACAAATTTTTTCTATTAAAGCTTCAACACCACCAACATTGATGCAAGGGTTTAACGCAGCAGCACATGTCAAAACAGCGGGTAGTTGTTGAAAATATTTTCTAAATTTTTCTTTCATTTTTACACCCATATCAAAATAAGGTGCACCCCTACAATCAAGTTCACTCAACTTTGTGCACATGACAGCAATTTTTGGTAAAGCAATGGGGCTTGTTGGATAGTAAACCCCGGATAAACTAGTTGTGCAAGATTTAAAAATTTGAAGGACCTCCGTAACGATCTCAATCAATAACCAGTTTCTAGGATCATATGGTGCACATTTACCCCTACTTGACAAAATTTGATGAAACGCAATTAATGATTCTTTTTGTTGGATGGCTTTCTCAAACATATTACAAGTCGAGTTCCATCTTGTTGGACAATCCCAATTTGGCCCCAACCATTGACAATTAGCTTCTACACAAAATTTTTTGTATCTTGAAAATGTTTTATTGTTGCTAAAAACATCTCGTAACATTCTTTTAAAACTGTTTCTTTGCGTTTCGATCACGTTTAACCCATCTTGCACGGCCAAGTTGATAATATGTGCAATGCATCGGCTATGAAAAAACGCTCCATCACAAATAGGTTTATACTTTAATTTTAAATGGCCAACCGCGGCCGTATTGTTGGACGCGTTATCAAACAAAATTGAAAAGATTTTATCTTCAATTTTGTATTGTCGAATGACTTTATCCAAGATTTGAAAAATATTTCTACCCGTGTGCGGGTAATCAAACAATTGAAACGCAAAGGTTCGTTTCATCATTTGCCACAACTCGGGGTCAACCCAATGAGCCGTCACACAAATGTATGAGTCGGGCGAACCATGAGGTACCGACCAAACATCCGTTGTTAAGTTTACACCAGTTTGTAAGTTTGAAAAGTATGAAATTAGTTCGGATTTAGCGTTTTTCCATGCTTTAAGACGATCTCTTCTAAGGGTCGAACGACTTACGTGTTGGTAGCGTGGTTGAACATAGTTTTGCATCATCTCCGTGAATTGAGGGTTGTCGAAGTGGTTGAAAGGAAGTGTTTGTTGAATCACAAAGTTTGAAAACTGTTGACGTACCGCTTCAACGTCGTACGTAAACACCCTTCCTTGATTCGTCATCTCCGGCTGCGAACTACTTCCCGCTTCGTCCTTCAAGGCCTTGCAAAAGCGCTGTTGTATATGCGCTTTTAAAGTGGAGTTTGCATCTTTGGCATAGAACTTCAAACAGTGCTTGCATCGAGCCTTTTGGCGACCGTTAGACAGTTCGCATAGGTCGAAATGTTGCCACACATCTTGGTTTCGTTTCGTGGGGATGATCCGAACGAACGTTATGTCTGTGTTCGAGGCACCCATGTTGACGGATGAAGCAGCACTTTGGGAGGCCATGATAATAAGAGCGTATAATCGAGTATGAAATAAACGAGTACGAGTATGAAATAAACGACTACGAAATAAGAGCGTATGGAGTGGTAATGTGGTATAATTGAGTGTGAGATAACAAAATAATCGCGTATGAAATAAACGTTTAGAGCTAGTAGAGTTGTATAATCGAGTGTGAGCTAACCTACCCAACCTAAACTATATATAGTTGTTTGTGGGGGTAAAATGTTAAAAAAAACGGCTAGAAATCAAGAAAAAACGGGCAAAAAAGGACCCAAAAGGTCATATGGCTGTTTTATAACGGTCAAAAACCGGTTAACCTAAAAACCGGTTAACCGGTTTTTAGGTTAACCGGTTTTTGACCGTTAACCGGTTAACCGGTTTTTAGGTTAACCGGTTTTTTAATAACCGGTTTTTATATTTTACCGGTTTTTTTACTAACCGGTTCAATAACCGGTTTTTGTCCACGAATGAGTAACCGAAGTACTAACCGGCGGTTCAATAACCGGTCTAACCGGTTTTTTAATAACCGGTTTTTCTATTAACCGGTTTTCGGTTAAACCGACCAAACCGGTTTTTTTGAACACCTCTAGCCGTTGCAACCCTTTAATTCGTGTTTATGGCCAAAAAACTATCAAAACAGGTTCCTTACCATGTGTATGATCAAAACATGTTTATGGACCATTTTTAGGATTTTTACACGGTTACGAATGATTTTTAGTAATCAAGACATGTTTTTATGGTATTAAACGAGTTTAAACAAGCCGAAAATCGATTATTTAAGACCTCTTTACCTTGTTTCTTGCTGGTTTCTGGCTGGAGCAGAACTTGTGTCCAGAGTTTTCAAGAAAATAATGTTAGAAATATCTTGTATCTTGTTTATATGTGAAAGGAAAAATAAGGGGGTGGGGTTTAGGCTGGCCGATCGGAAGAAAGATTGGGCTCCATTGGGCCTAATTTGGCCCATTAATCTGATTTTAAAGGCCCAAATGCGAAAAGCCCAGTTCAAATTTAGTTCGGGTTCGGTTTTTTTTGGCGCGAAAAACTTATCGGGTGCGTTAAACAGCGCGAAAACGAGTGTTTTTTGGCTAGTTTTGTGTAAAATTATAAAAACATACTATATGTTTGTAAAAATCAAAAATATTTTCACGGATCGCTTAAAAAGTTTCAAATAAGTGTTTGGTAAGTCTTTTTCGGCTTAACGGATGATACAATGCTTGGTTTGTAACTATCTTTCGCGTTTAAATCTATAGCGGGTAGTTAAACGAGCATATTTTCGTTTAACTTGTTTGCTATCAAACTAAGGCTATATTACTAATATTTTAGCTTGTATAGATCGTATATCACTTATAGATGGCCCCCCGAGATATTTGGGTCATAACCCGACCCGTTCGGTTAATCGTTCGTTTGTTACGCAAAAGGCGTTTATTTGCTTAATCGGTAAATACGTACTGAGGTGTACCTTGTTTTGGCTCAAATGTCACATTCTCCCCCATTAGAAAATTTCGTCACCATAATTTGATATGTCAATTACGCCCCTTTAGGGAGAAAGTTTATAATTAAATGTTACGGATTTCATTCTTTTGTTTCCGTACACAATCGATTCCCCGTTGTGGATACTCCCCAAACTTATTCAATGAGATTTTACTGAGTCATCAGTGTTTGATTTTCCCCGTTCAACATTTTCTCAGGTTCTTTTACAAAGTTTAGTTGTATACAAGATTTCAGGTGGTACTAATTTCATCCTGTTGGTAAGGCACTCGTTCTGATTCGATATATATAAAATATAGGGAATGAGGTAATTTTGTTTAATACGTTATGGGATTAACCTTCGAGGCAATTTTGTACAGTTCCATGGATTTTCAAGTTAACTCGTCAATTTCATTAACTCGACTAACACCTTTCAAGAATCATCACATTCTCACATTCATCGGTATAGTACTCTGGTTAGCCTCAAACGACTTTCAATTTGTTTTCGATATTACGAGCTTTATCTATGGTTTCCGGAATCGATTCAGGTTTTGTAATTTGGGGGTCGCCAATTTTCAATTGAATAAGGTAGCGAGTTACATTCTTGCTCGTATAATATCTATATCTGTGTATCGGGGATTGAAATTACTGGTCTCACTTTCCTCTAATGTTTGAATATTAATTGTTTGTTAGAAGATTAAAGACCGTATTCGTGTCGATTAGGGATCTAAGTTTCATACATAACTTACTAAGGATAAGATTTTGTTAAGGCGTTTTTTTTTCTTTTTTTTCAGTTGGGTAGTTGTTACAAATCAGAAGAAGGTATTTGGAGTGGATTAGTCAGGGAACTATCATTCAGCTTGAGTTGCTTTCTCAGGATGTTTAAGGAACACGTGTTAAGGGTTCCATTTTAGTTTGTTTCCCACTTCCAATGGGGTATCTCGAATTGTTGTAGCATCTCCGAGGATCTTTAGTATTCCCCCAGAACTTATAATAGTGCACACTTTACAACACATGAGCCTATGATTCCTTCATAGATTTTGCTTGCATCTTTATACTAGTACTCAATTTATCCAAACATCTGGCCTGACTTTTCCTTGTTCATCACTTGGTTATTAAGGCTATAAAAGTTTAAAGTTCAAGTTTCGGTTACGGATAGTTTAGTTTTCCTCATCCGTTTTTCGTCATTGGGGTACTAGGTTTTGTTCCGTGTACGGGATCACTTCTTTATCAAGAAGAGGCAGTATAACAGTTCTATTTCTATATATAACCTTCATTTGAACTCAATTAACTAGTCCATACTGACTATTACACAATGACTCCTCACTTCCACCGGGAGTGCATCGATAGGGAATAACTAGTTATTTAGGTTAAGAGGGTAGTTTTTCGAGTAATATGGTTAGTATTTATAGTCTTACTTTTGGTGATTTCTATAGTATACAGAATTGTTATTTTACTAGACGGTATATTTTCCAAGGTAATAACTTGTAGGAACGAAACGTCTGTCAGTGTCCGTAATAAATAAACTAAAGTATATTAGGCATTACTAAGAAAGTACCTGTCACTACATTTGTTCTATCCAGTTTATTCACAATACGTGGCCCCTAGTCGAGTTGGACGTCGATGCCGGTCCTTGCCTTTGTCTTTCCATCGCAATTGGGTTCAATCTAGGGCAGTCTTTCTTGATGTGCTTTACACTACCATACTTATAACAGGCATTACGGTTTATTATGGTTTGGTTTTGGTAGACTGGTTGTTGTCGTGTTGGTTGCGGTTGGGATAGTTGTGAGTCCTGGAGTTGGGTTGGTGGATTTATAGTATTCATAACGGTTCTACAATTTCGGGCATAGTGTCCCACGTTCCCACATTTGTGACACACATTGGTCCGACATTCACCAACATGATGATAACCACATTTTCCACATCTAGGCAAAGGCCCGTTATACTTATCTTGCTTCACATCGGAACTGATCATAGCGTAATTTTGTATTGCAAGGCGCGCACATTTATTCTGTTGTCTTTCTTGTATTCCCGCTCCATTATTGGTTCGTTTTGTACCAGATGATTCCCCAGGCATTCTTAAGGCACCACTTCTAATCAAATCCGAAGTTATAATGCCGGCTTGTAACACGGCATTTTCGAAAGTTACAGGGCCAGTTGAATTAACCTAACTCTTGACTTCGGGGGCTAAACCCCAAATGTAGCATTCAGTACGTTTAGATTCTGGAGTAACTAACCATGGGACTAGACAAGCCAGTTCGTTAAAGCGGTGGGTATACTCCAAGTGATCTGCACCCTTCATTTCTAGATTCCAAAGTTCTTGCTCTAATTTCTGAATTTCGTTTATCGGACAAAAGTGTTTTATCATAAGATTTTTAAGTTCTGTCCAAGACATACGATTGGTTGCCTCCTGTCCTTGAATTTGCACAACAGTATTCCACCACATTAGCGCGTGGTCTACAAATGTAGAAGTAGCAAATTTGACAATACAATCTGGTGGACAGTTAGTGATATTAATGTTGGATTCAGTCTTTTCGATCCACTTTACTAGCCCATTTGGTCCTTCGGTACCACTAAATTCCATAGGTTTACATAGCATGGAGTTCTTAAGTTGATATCCGTGTTGCGGGGGATTTTGATTGTTACAACTATTGTTCAAGTTCGGTGCATTATTTAAAGTAATATTGGTATTCAACGGGGGAGTATTAGTTGTGATAGTATCAGTATTTATCGGGGGAGCATTTGTGGTTGTATTAGTATTTGTCGGGGGATTAGTATTTACGGCCGCGTTAGCGTTCGGCACTTGATTGGTATTCATAGTTGTATGGATACCAGCAGCGAATTGTGCTGCTATTGTCGGAAGTACTGTTTGTAGTTGTCGAGCGATCATCTCGGCTATATTTGCCTCCGACAACGTGTTTACTGTCTTCGGGGCCATTCTATAACAATAACCGATTATCCCACAATTAACAAAATTCACATACGCTAATAATCACAAAAGGAATTACAATAAGGAGTAATCAGGTATTTCAGTTAATACGTATATATCACACGGGTTTGTTCTCGAGTTTGAATACTAAGGATAGTACGTAAAATTGGCCTAACAACAGCCAAAGTTTGCATATATATTAAAAGTTGTCATCTCATGATAAGAAATTTTAACCCAATAGGGGTCAATGTTTGTATTAAAAATGCCCAAATCGTCCTCCATATTAGCATAGCGCACCACCATATGCTTGTATGGAGTATCAGAAGCTATACACGACAATACCGTACTATCCTTACTTATCAAAGCACGCGTTATAACAATTATAAATAGTTCAAAACTTGTACGAAAATTGTTCCGATACGATCCCATTATTGGGAAGCTGTTTTTGTTCGGTCTCTCCCGTAGGTAGATATTTGCTCGTTACGAGTTTAATCAGTACGTTATAATGGGAATGCATGTGTATATTCCACCTGACTTCTGAATGTTTGTTAACTAATATGGTAAAATATATTCTTTCGCTAGGTCATTCAGTTTTCGTAGGCATGTCGGACTTAATAAAAGTAGTAGTTTACTGGTTGGAGGTAAGTAGGTTCCATTCCAGTCGGGGCACGTCATCATTTCGTGATTATGGGGTTTTCATTTTACAATAATCGATTGAAATTGCGTAATATAAGAGAGGTTGAAGGTTGTCGAACATAGAAGATTCGAAGAGCTTACTAGTTAAGGAGGTTCATCAGAATTAGTTGTACTGGTGATATGTAAAGGGAATTATTATTGTTAATATTTCTTTTTGAAATATCATTAATACATTATATGTACTAGTAGTCACGGTCTGTTTATAGAATTAGGGACTCAATAAAGTAGTTATTATATTTATAATTCAATAACTTGGATTCATCACTAAGTATTTCCCCCATGGATGATGTTTGTTTTTCAAACAACAGAAATCGAAGGATGACCAGAAAATAGTTTAGTTTAGTGTCAAAGAAACGAGTACATGAAATAAAGGTTAGACCCATGCTGAGAGGCATTATATGTATATATATATATATATATGTATATATATATATATATATATATATATTCTTGAAATCATTGTCTATAGAACATGCATCCAACGGTTCTTTCCCGAGCCTTGCATATTAAGTCCCTTAGTGGTTCTGCATATCACCAGATTTAGTTTGAACTTGTTGAAGCATTCTAATATTCTCACTTACAAGCAACACCGGTTCTTTAGTTTTTATAAGGCTACCCGATCTCGATATCCTTCGATGCAATCGTTAATCAGAAGTAAACGTTTTTCGGTAGCTTAGATCATCGTAAAGGATATTATTAATTAATACCGAAATTAAATATTTTATTTGTTACGAACAGGTATAATATTAATTATATATAAAAAAAATATAACGTAAATTTTGATACAATATAATTTTAATCATAATAGGAATTAATATTGATTATAACCGAATATAATATTCGTTACAATAAGATTTAATATCATTGGTAGTACGGTACATACACGTATCCCTATACCTCGTTTCAGATAAGCACGTATGCACCTTACATATATACTCTTCATCACCTTTATACACGTATGTTGCCATTTTTACCTATCAGTATGTTCCGCGACTTCTTCCCGAATTCCCTCGTACAAGCAAGTCTGTTATTACGTTCCGGACCATAATAACTCACCTGCCCTTCGAGTTCATCCCGGCATCCATCAGTATCTATCGTTACTCATTATAAACTTTCCCAGTGATAATCGAGCCTACGGTTATATTATAGGTATCCTTTGGGATAACCTAATTCTTTATAACCAATGGCTCTGATACCAACTTCTGTCACACCACGTTAAGCACACTTGCGGAAGCGTAAAACGGAAATGCAACAGATACAACTGGTATCAAATACATTGTTCATAAAGAAACATTATTAACTAATTTACAATATATTATATCGTTCTAACATCTTTTACAAACTAGGTGATACAATCAAATCGGTTCTTCAATTACTTTACTTCTAACTCAAATGCCCAGGACATCAATCACCAATCAGACACGTAACGCACAGGAAATTACTTCTCATACCTGATTACCTGAAAAACATGTTAAAATAGGTCAACTACGAATAGTTGGTGAGTTTCATAAGTTTAACGAAATCAGTTCTGCGTACCACACAGTCATAGTTTGTATGTACGCACGTATGTAAAAATATGTATTTACGTTTGTATAAATATGTACAGCCATGTCCTTGTGTGTGCATATGCACACATGTACGTTTATAATTTAAATTCGAAATTTCGGTAAAATCGTGATTGTTTGTTCGTACTACCTGTTTCCAATTTCTGTGTTTAACTAACCACTGTGGACCCCCTTCCTCTTACAACGGTTCCACATAAACTCAACCACTGTGGCCCCCCTTCCGCCCACAACGATTCCGCGTTAACATCAACCACTGTGGTCCCCCTTCCACCCACAATGATTCCACGTAAACTCAAACATTATATAGTGTACACGCAAATAATTAGTATATTCTGCACATAGTATTTCCTACGGCTAATCACATAGCATGTATATAGACACATATACACATATAGTATTTATCACGTATCACCAAATACTATGGCTCCCCATCCGCCCATAATACGCATAATCACATCATTTTCTTAACATTCATGTCATAATCAAGTTAGTTCGTTTAATAAGTTGCAGCAGAACTTGGCTCATAGGCCATACTCAACTTTAGTTTATAAGTTGCAGCAGAACTTGGTTCATAGGCCATACTCAACTTTAGTTTAGTACTATTGTGGCCCCCCCCCCCCTTCCGCTCACAATAGCCCCATGGTCATTACAGACCACGTTATTCACCAATGGCCATTACAGACCACGTTATTTCCTCAACCTGTTGTGTTTAGCATTATATAGCGTATTTGTATAAACAGGTTGTCACGTATGATTTCATTATGTTTTAGCATTCGTAGTGTTTCCATTTAATATATCAATCACGATAATAATCACCTTTCCTCAGCACGTAGTTTATCATTATGTTTGTAGGAATTTTTCATATATGAAGGTTCAGGGATTTTTCGTTCTGAACCGTTTTCAGATAGATAATGCATATGAACATCCTTTTCACCCCAAAAGTTTGTAAACAGTTTGAAAATAGGGGTCATGAAACTCACGGTTTTGTAGGCACTCAGTGCGAGATCAGCACGGGGTTCGTTTCCCTTGCTATCACTTAGTCCCTATAGTCCATATTATAATAATATTAATATTTTAATATTATTATAATCTCAGTACTAAACTGGGTTGTATAACTAATTTGTGTATAACTGGAACGCCCAGAAAATGACAATAGGCTTAGATTGTGATGTTGTTTAATGTCTAATACTTAAAACCGAACTTGGCTCAGATTCCCGTTTTCCCAGCTGGGCCAAGTTGTTTGTTTACGCGTTCAGAAAACAGTTATGGGGAAATAAGCTTGGGTAAATGTATTGGTTAATAAAATGATTAAGTTATAAAGAAGGATCACATACTGGGGTACCGGATTAGCCTCGGGGCCCGTTTCCGTTTATTCAGTTTGGTTTAAGAATAAACGTGCACAATCTATCCGGATTGTCCAGGTTTTTCATAGAAAAGTTTGTTTTTACTTGATTAGTCCAAAAATATGATTTTTGATCACTCTTGGTGTTTTGATATTCCCGCAGGTTAGTTAGTCGCGAACTTTCCGATTTTTTTAAAAAACTGAATTTGTTTAATATTTAAATTAGCATAATTAATTAACCGTTAATCATTAAATTATGAAAATTTAGCCACTTATCAATTAAAATATGTAGATTTTTATAAAAATATTTCTAGAATTATTTAATGATTCAATAATTTATAAAAATTTATTTTATCAGCTATATTTCGCCTGAAAATCGTCTGTTTATACCAAAAAATTTCCAAAAATTCCACAAAAAATTCCTGAATACTCAAATCATGTCCCAAAACAACCTGTATCAATTCCAGAATTTAAAAAGCTTGTTCAATATTGCCCAAATTCGGCTATAAATATTCGCATGAACGCATATGTACAAAACACCTTTAGACTTCTCCAAATGATCTCAAAATTCATATGTGCTCAAAATACCTCAAATATGAGTTTCCAGAAAAATTTCATAATTTTTAAAGTATTTTAGCTATTTTTCCCAAATAAATGTCCCAATTCGGTAATAAATTCCCCAAATATTCTCGGATGGTCAAAAAATTACCAAATTTAAACAGGGACTTATTGACATGGTCCCTGATGTTCCTGAAAAGTTTCAACGCCTAACAATATGCACATCACAACCTTAACCTAAACAGCCCGTAATCGAGTAAATCGTTATTACCTTTGCGGTTTTGGTTCGTTTTCGCTCTCTTAATCCAATTTTCGGGTTCTTGTGCTCCTATATAAGCTAGTTACAGGTCCTATATCACAAACCAAGAAATTTTTCATCAACATAACAGCCTTTAACTTAGGGTTTCGGCTAGTGCACAAAAACGAACTTTTGAACCGTAGAAACGCCGTTTCAACCCTTTAATCCGTGTTTATGGCCAAAAAAAACTATCAAAACAGGTTCCTTACCATGTGTATGATCAAAACATGTTACCATTTTTAGGATTTTTACACGGTTAGGAATGATTTTTAGTAATCAAGACATGTTTTTATGGTATTAAACGAGTTTAAACAAGCCGAAAATCGATTATTTAAGACCTCTTTACCTTGTTTCTTGTTGGTTTCTGGCTGGAGCAGAACTTGTGCCCATTAATCTGATTTTAAAGGCCCAAATGCGAAAAGCCCAGTCCAAATTTAGTTCGGGTTTGGTTTTTTTGGCCCGAAAAACTTATCGGGTGCGTTAAACTGCGCGAAAACGAGTGTTTTTTGGCTAGTTTTGTGTAAAATTATAAAAACATACTATATGCTTGTAAAAATCAAAAATATTTTCACGGATCGCTTAAAACGTTTTAATTAAGTGTTTGGTAAGTCTTTTTCGGCTTAAAGGATGATACAATGCTTGGTTTGCAACTATCTTTCGCGTTTAAATCTATAGCGGGTAGTTAAACGAGCATATTTTCGTTTAACTTGTTTGCTATCAAACTAAGGCTATATTACTAATATTTTAGCTTGTATAGATCGTATATCACTTATAGATGGCCTCCCGAGATATCTGGGTCATAACCCGACCCGTTCGGTTAATCGTTCGTTTGTTACGCAAAAGGCGTTTATTTGCTTAATCGGTAAATACGTACTGAGGTGTACCTTGTTTTGGCTCAAATGTCACAAATATCCAGCCAAACCTAGGAAACTTCGAACCTCAGTTGGCGATCTAGGAATCTCCCATTTAGCTATTGCTTCAATCTTTGCAGGGTCTACTTGAATTTCATTGGCGTTAACAACGTGACCAAGAAATTGCACTTCATGTAGCCAAAACTCGCACTTGGAAAATTTAGCGTACAACTTCTCGTTTCGGAGTATGTCAAGTAAGATCCTAAGATGAACATTGTGATCTTCTTCCGATTTTGAATAAATAAGTATATCATCGATGAATACGATTACAAACTTATCTAAATAAGGCTTAAAAACTCTGTTCATCAAGTCCATAAAAGCGGCTGGGGCATTAGTGAGTCCAAATGGCATTACGGTGAACTCATAATGTCCATACCTTGTCTGAAAAGCTGTTTTTGGAATATCTTTTTCTTGAACTTTTAACTGATGGTATCCAGAACGTAAATCTATTTTCGAAAAGAAACTCGCTCCTTGCAATTGATCGAATAGTTCGTCAATTCTAGGTAGTGGATATCAATTCTTAATAGTTACCTTGTTCAAGGATTTGTAATCGATACACATTCTCATGGAACCATCTTTCTTCTTGACGAATAATATCGGCGCTCCCCAAGGTGATGAGCTTGGACGAATAAATCCTGTCTCTAACAATTCATCCTGTTGTTTCTTCAATTCCTTCTTTCCGTCGGAGCCAAACGATAGGGGGATTCGGCTATTGGAGCGGTTCGAGGCATTAAATCTATTCTGAATTCGACTTCTCGATTGGGTTGAATTCCTGGAAGTTCATCTGAAAAGACGTCAGAAAATTCGGATACTATAGGTACGTCTTTGATTTCCTTCGGTTTTGATTCTTCCGTCACATATGCCATAAATGCTGAACATCCTTGGTTTAAGAATTTGTTAGCCTTCATTATGGAGATTATGCTAGCATGACCAGCATCTTTGTCTCCTGCGATTTGAATTGTTCGCTTGTCAGGGGCTTGGAGTTCTATGGTTTTATTATTGCAAAATGATACGGGCATGGTTATCGGATAACCAGTCCATACCTATAATTATATCAAAGCCTGCTAAGGTCTTGGGCAGTAATTGTACTGGGATGACGTAGCCTGCCAACAAGATCTTTTCATTTTCTAAGGTTTTGGAAATTTTAGCTACCTCACCACTGGCCATTTCAACGTTTATAGTTTTATTCAATTTTCTTAAAGGTTCGTTTAATATACTACAAAATTTATAATATATAAAACTTTGATTTGCACCAGAATCAAATAAAACTCTTGCATAAACGTTATTAACTAAGAACGTACCGGTGATGGTTTCCGGTATGTCTGCGGCCTTTTTGGTGTCAAGTACAAAGACTCGAGCATTCCCCTTCTTTCCATCATTCTTGGTGCCGCTCCCTCCAACACCTCCCGTACCTCCACTACCAGCAACTTTCTTTTTAGGACATTCAAAACTAAGATGCCCCTTCTCTTTGCAGTTGAAACATGTCATCTTATTCTTCCAACAATCAGCAGTGGCATGCCCTGGCTTTTTGCACGCATCACAGATGACAGATGTAGACACTGCGAAGCGGCATCGACCCAGATGATGCCTCTTACAAATCTTACACAATGGGTAATTGGAAATTAAACCACCCCTCCTCCTATCTACTTTCTTTCCCTTAAAACGGTTATTTCCCTTTCCCTTCTTGTCAGTCGTTGCATATTCCTTCTTGTCCTCTTCCTTGTTGCGGATTAGACCGTTCATCAAATAACTGGCCAGCTCCATGGCGGATTCGACTGTCTGCGGCAAACGTCTCGTATCTCTATCGGTAAACCCCATATGTAGCGGGTTACGTTGCTCGATTCGGGTGTTACCAACTGGGGCACAAGTCTACAATACTCTTGGAACTTGGTATTGTAGTCTCTTAGATTAGTCCCGACTACCTTGTGATTGAGAAACTCGGTTTGGATTAAGTCGGTCTCATGCATCGGACAAAACTTTTGCAAAACTAGTTCCTTAAACTCCTCCCAAGACAACTGATACATGATTCTCCTACCTCTCGTCATCAACAGAGTGTTCCACCACTCTAATGCTTTCCCTTTGAACATTTGCGCTGTATACTGAATCTTCTCTTCCTTGTTGCATTTGCTTATTATGACGATTGATTCCATTTCCTCAAGCCATCTTATGGTTGCAACGGCTACTTTGTCGCCATAAAATTCCTTCGGCCCACAATTTTTGAAGTCTTTGAACAAACAGCCCTCGATTCTTAACTTTTTTTTAAAGCTTTGGTGGAATTCCTCACCATTAGTTGATCCTTGATCACTCTCTTCCATTTAAGGGGTAGGATTTGGACGAGATTTTGATTTGACAGACTTACTGGGTTGTCGGTTTTCACTTTGATGTACAAATTTTTCTTTCATGGCGGGTAATAAGGTATTCATGGCATTGATCATTTCTTGCATTTTGGTTATCAACTGCTCATTGTTCCCTTGAGTAGGCTTAGTTTTTGATTGGTTACTTTAGCATTCGAAGCTTCCTTATTTTGGGAGGGATTACTTCGTTTTGACATTCTAAAATTATAAGAAAATTGACTCATTACTAAGAGTTTTTATTCATAATACAACGAGAATATCTTACATCATCGGCCACTTCTTACTACTATTGACTTAGAACAAACGATACTTAGAACAAGTACAACGAACTTATTCTAGAAACAACCGGTACTACTACAACGGAACGGAAAACAAAGGGTGCAACTACAACGGAGCGGGAAACAGATGGTGTAACTTCAATGGAGCGGGATTCTTAATCCTTCATGTATTTCTTATCATGTTCTTCAACTTACTACACTTGTGTAGTAATTTCTTTTCCACCTTCTTCTTCTTGCTACTCTCCGTAGCCAACTTCTTTCGCAACTCATCGGTTTCATGAAGTGCCCGATCAAGATGCTCTTCTTGGGACCGAGGGATGAAACTTGGGTATCAGTATTGGGGCGGTGGATCACGGTATCCCATCATGACTATGTCATAGTGTTTCCTTGGATACGGCGGTGGTGGACTTGATTCAAATGGCATGTTATGAAAAACTTCCGCAGCCTCTTCCTACTGCCTGATCTCATATGCTTGCTCTGAGATGGTTGGAACAACACTAGTGTAGGGTGGAAAACCATATGTAAGTGCTTGGACATACGGGTCTTGCGGATCATAATGAGTGGACAGGTGAAACAACGGTTGTTGACAGCCCATACTTGGTGGACAGTCACATCCTAGGTGGTTTTGCACCTCATGGCTTTTCTCATTGATGTGTGTCGGATATGTCTAAAAGAATCACCCTCACAACTAAGCTTTAAATTTAAAATGAAAATCCTAAAACCACACACAACCGGAAAGTGTACCGATCGCAAGTAGTATAGACCTAGGAAGTCCGAGTATCGAACACGAGGACACGTAAGGACACTAATGATCACTAACCTTAGAAAAGACCTACCTAAGAAGAATATTTAATTGATTTTTGATTTTCAATGACTTAACTGGGCTAATCGGACTGACTGACAAAAGTTACCAAAAATAGAGAACTTAACGGAAAACTGACTGTGTTGACTTCGGATGGAGAAAAACGTCTACCTAGGTTTGAATCAAATTGTAGGTTTAACGAGTAAATGGATTGGATGAAATCAAGACACCGGTTCCTAAATATGACATTACTAAGGATCGCTCGGGCTCACTGGATTACCTCTCGGTCTCACTCAACAAGCCTTAACTATTCAAAATCGGCTAAAACGACCAAACCGGAAAATAATTGTTAACGTTTTCTAATGTTGACTCACCTCTCGGTCTCACCAACACTCGACCCTAATGGCAATGAATACTACACAACCAAGGATAGAGGAACAATTCAACTTAAACCAAATAGATCAACTAGTCACTCAAAACACCTAAACTGGATAAGAAACGAACTCGCTCTCGCGCAATTCTAATTCTAGCATGCAAAGGTAATGAGACAACCCTAACTTCTTATCACCTCTCGGTCTCTAAGAAGGTGTCTAACCGCTGTACTTTAACCACAAATTCATGCAACAAAACCCTACGGTTGTACGTACAGCAAACAAACCCTAAACACGAAGTCTAGAATCAAACAAGCACCGATCAATCAATACAAAACTAATCAACCAACGAAAGGAGTTTAAGCAATGAATTACCAAAATTTCCAGCCCTTAAACACAACCTATTTCATGTCTAAATCAAACTTTACACTAACAATTCAAGTCTATCAATCAAACAATCCAATAAACTCATCAAACACTAACAATAATCATCATTCCTAGGTAGAACCGACAATATTAGCCTCTAATCATTTTTGGACAACAGCTATTAATCAATAAAATCACCAAATAACTCATACCAATCATAATAATAATCATTTAACAATCAATTCTAATCATAAACAATTCAATCTTCAAAGTAATTACAAAACTACTAATCAATTGAACAAGAAAAATAAAGTTGTTGAACAATGGAATAAACGAAAGGATATGTGATGTTCGAGGCTGCTCTTGGCTGATGTAAACTAATGGGAAATCAATCTCGAGCCTTGGTTCTTGCCTCTTCCTTCTTCCCTAGCCGCCACAAGCTCCAACCCTAGCCACAAAAAACCTTTTTCTTCTTCCTGCTGAGTGCCGATCGGAACTAGGCTGCTGCCTAGGGTTTTTTTCTTTTTTTTATATTATAATATAAAGGTAGCTTGGGCTTGTCCATGATGTAAATGAGCCGGGCTTTGAGCTTTTTCTTGAAATCGTATGCGTAAAAGGTCCGTAAGCTCCTCGAAAAGTCCGGTTTCTTCATTCTTTAACCCATAACCTACAAGATAATTAAAATTATGTAAAACCTATATAAAACAAGCTAAAATACATAAAATATAATATAATAACATAGATAAAAGGTGCGGAAAGTAAGTGTGTTTTACAACACATCACTCATCAATGCTCATTTTCTTTGGAGCTTCCTCCTCTGGATCTTCTTCTGATTCTTCTTCTGGTTCTTCCTCTGATTCCTCTTCTGGCTCGACTTCTTCTTCGGGATCTTCTTCTTGTTCAACTTCCACATTTCCTTCATTTACATCAACCTGCATGGTTACTTTTTCGAAAGGTTGCATTACTCTCATATTGGGTCTCCTTGATGGACCTGAAACAAAATCATGAGGAGAATCTATGGGGTTATAGACTGCGGTTCTTGGGTTAGAGTAAATCTGCATCCAGCTTGGGGTATCTTCCTTGGATTGGACTTTGTTGGCTCGTCAATTTGCATTTTAGCCGAAGGATGATTCTCCGGGGTTGGCGGGTCACTTGGTATGTTGATAAGAATTTGCTCTATGCCCGGGAAGAGAATGGGTTGGCTTCCATATGGTACCACTGGTACGATTGGTCTGTCTTGGTTGAAGACGTCAGTGTAGTAGTCATCACTTTCACCATCGGGAGGAATGATAGGTTCTGGACAGCCTGCGTGTCTCATTTCTTCATAGAAGGACTATATCATCTTTTTGAATATCGACATCTATAAGGATTAGAATAATAAGAGATAGGAAAGAATACCAACCTATCTTATCTCTATATATAAATCATTGAAACTAATCTCTGATCGAAGCTTAGGTATACTTATATACCAAATTCGCTAAGATCGATGGCTCTGATACCAACACTTTTCACACCCCGACTTAGGGCCTAGGTGTGTGACCCAACATTGGTACCTGTTTCATAAATATATCAGAGTTTAAGGTTGTAAAGCGGAAGACATGTTTAAATATTATTATATTCGAAAGACGGGATTTTAAAACACCCTTTGATTTGTACGAAAGTGTTTGGATTACAAAACCATGTTCTACATTATTTTAATAATAAAACAACTATTGAGCCATCAGGTCCCCCCCCCCCCCATGGCTGCCCTATTTATAGCGAAATTTCTGCAACTTCGCGTATTGCGAAGCTGCTTCGCGTATCGCGAAGATGCACTAGCTTCGATGAGTCGCCACGTAGGCTTACCACGTTTCACCAGGTGTCACTAAGGCCGGCCACGTGTCACCACGTGGTGACATGTGTCCTATGACGTGTCTTGAAACTTCGCATATCGTGAAGATGCAACTTGGATTCTTCGCGATGCGCGAAGATACAAAACTTCAAATCTGTTCATTTTTAGTCCTTGATCTTTTGGTAACTTGCCATATTTTGATTTCGTCTCATCATCCAAAAATACAAAGGTGGCTCTTAAGCGCCTCGCTGATCTTTTGGTAACTTGCCATATTTTGATTTCGTCTCATCATCCAAAAATATAAAGGCGGCTCGCGGCGATGCGAGTGTGCGAAGTGCAAAGTGCGGCAACAAAGCACCACATTGCGCCCATTGCCCTTCACCCGAGCCCGTGCCCGTGCCCATGCGCGTTGGGTGCTTCGCACCCTCCGCTAGGACTAGGGAGAGTGGTTAGCCACATAAAAACATTATCATGGAAAGTTCCCTCCTTATAAAGTGCTTTATTTTCTTTACCACTTTCCATGTGGGATGGAGTCTCCTTACTTCATTCCCCAACATAAGCTATTTCCATTCTTTGTCTTATTTTTGTCTTCACTTTTACCATGAATATTTTTAGTCCATAAGTTTTATTAGTTAGTCAAATTTGGACCAAATTTTTCGTGATGTTACAGCATATGCCTGAGATGAACATATATACGCTAAAGAAAGAAAGAACTTATGCGGTGCATATGTTTAAGAACATTTGCGCTGAACTGAACTGGAGAAATTTTGACATTTTGAATAGAATTTTGCGAATGAATTGGGATTAAATTTAGTAGGATTAAACACGAATGTGTAAGAAATGATTGGTGAAAATTTGAAGAAATTTTGATGGTGAAAACGTCGAGAAAAAGACAAAAGAGATGAAAAGAAGGTATTTATGGAAGAAACAAGATGAAAACCAGCTGAAAAGGAGAAACAAATCAAAGAGAATGATCAAAAGATCAAGAATCAAGAGATAACAGCTGATGTAGAAATAAAACCGGATAAAGGATTGAAAACCGGTTCAAAATGAAGAGCAGGCAGTAATAACCATGCACTAATACCATGTGATGGTTTAAAATTGATATCATGAAAGAAAACTGAAAAGAAGTCAGAGAGAATTTTATTGCTCTGAAATCAAGATTACATACAAATGAAAGGAAACAAAGTATATATGCACTAACATATGCGGCGCATATGTTAGGCGTATAACATATACGGCGCATATGTTATGAACAGCATATGTGCTCATAGGTATTTTACGCCCAATACTGACGACTGCGTTACCGACAAATCTTCAATTTCCTCTAGAGTGACACTCATTAATCTGTTGGTAATTGAAATGGATTTTTAAAAACTTAATTTTTATTCTTCTTGGTTTACAAAAGAAGGTTAAGATGTTAACGACTAAACAAGAGCAAATTAATGTTAGAGAAATTAGCAACTAAAATGTAAGGCCCCGAACCCCATGAACCCTACAGTTGGTATTCATACAAAATACTTAAACTTGAAAACGGTTCGTTTCATTAAAATAAGCATCTCAGAGTATAAATCAGCGGAAAACCATAATTGATAAAAGAAGTTCCCGAAACCTGGGAATTATGCCCAAAACCAATTTAAATATATTTAAACAAATATCAAAAAGAAAATGTTTATTATTATTGAGACATCCGACCAGGCATGCCCTCCACCGTCCAAGTAGCTTCGTGCACGTCCAAGCGGTAATGCATCCACCTCCTAACCTGAAACTCACATTAACATGCACACAAAGTCAGCTTGAGCTGAGTGAGTCCAAGTTTTAAATAAATAACATCAATAAATAAAAATCATGATAGTCTTCCCAAAGGTCTTAAGCTATAAAAGGGATACATCAGTTAGGCCAACATCTTCAATACATAATCATCCTTATATCTACATGTATATACATGCATATAAATAAACATCCTTATAAGTGCATCTCTATATATATAAATATATATATATAACATCCAAATAATAACATCAAGGTCGAGCAAACGTACAACCCAAACACGTAACATCTCATAAACGTATGCAAACACAAAGTAGGCACACGTAACATCCGTAGTCGATAATGACTACTAACATCGCCAAATATTGGCCATACAATAATACATACATACATACTATAACATCCCAAGGCCTACCATATACAAGCAAACCTATATAAAATAGTTTAAACGTTTCATCAACAAAATCATTTAGGTGTGCATGCTAGCCCAAAACTTAAAAAGAGTTAAAAGGGGCATCATGAACTCACCTGACACGAGACACGGATTCACTACGAGCTAGAGAATCCATAAGTAATCCCAAAACTCAAACACCTGCCGGTTTACATTCAATCAATACTAATGACATCAAGATGACTCGTTTAAGAGTCATTCAATCAATACTAACTCAAACACCTGCCGGCCTCACATTCACCAAAACGACCCTTAGGTACTCCCGGGAATAAAGAATTCCAATTTGCCCCCGGAAGCACTAGGTGACACTAACACGCGCGTTTAAGAGTCGTTTAGGCCATTAACATCCAACTCAGCCCCGTGTGGACCCATCATGATAAAATCACAGCCAAAAAGTCCACACGACGCTACACGAGTCAAACGGGTCGGTAACTCGCAAGTACAACGCACCATCAAGATGACTCGTTTATCCTACGAGACGTTCTAATGGGGTTCGGGTCACCTAAAGCCTTGACCTCATCAAACAAAATCACAACAGCCCCCGAGGCCTCACATTCACCAAAACGACCCTTAGGTACTCCCGGGAATAAAGAATTCCCAATTTGCCCCCGGAAGCACTAGGTGACACTAACACGCGCGTTTAAGAGTCGTTTAGGCCATTAACATCCAACTCAGCCCCGTGTGGACCCATCATGATAAAATCACAGCCAACAAGTCCACACGACGCTACACGAGTCAAACGGGTCGGTAACTCGCAAGTACAACGCACCAACTATTCAATAAATGCAATAGCGCGTTGTACTGACCCGTTGGAGTAACCGACAACCAATTCAGCCCCATAACTTATAAAAATGATTTTTCAACAGCCCGTACATCAAACCAAGTGTCCCCGAGTTGAATTGGTCGTTAATCACTTCAACCCTCGCGTTAAACGCATCAAACTACAATTCTAGTCAACCGAACACAATCTTTCAAACGATAACTAGTTGACCAATCTAACGAACCCCAATGAATATGGTCTTTAAGTATGATATACTACACATACCTAGGAGGATTTTGGTGCAAAAGCCTCACTCAAAACAGTCCCGGAAATGCTCAATTGGACAATCACCCGGTTAGCCTACAACAAGCCATTAATCGATCAATACGCGTGTTATAACGACCAATTATGGTCTAAAACACTTGGGGAATCGTAGTACTAACCTTTAATTGATGTTTTACGCTCACGACTTGGCAGGAAAAAGGTAAATCGTGGGGGGGGGGCTGTGAAGGCGCCGATCGGACAGCAAGGTTAGGGTTAGGTTTTTTTTTTGTTTATTGTTATAATATGAAAATCTTTCATCCAAGCCCCTCAAATTTGAAAGATTTGGCAACTTGAAAGGAAAGTTAAATGTTTTAATGTACCGGTTATGACGAAAAGGTTTCCGGGAAATGTCGGTTAAGTCCCGAGAATTATACATACTTTACAGGCTTCGAATCCTTGAACCGAAAATTAATGGGCGTTACATAAAACATTTACCAAATTTCTCTTATGCTGTAATGTTACTTTATAGATCAATATTACAAAAATGCCAACGCAAGTTTCGTGAAGATTTCTTAAATTTACAAAATGACCCAATGTCTTTTTTCTTTCTTTCATTGTTTTTTCATTCCCTTTGAAGCCTTAGTACGTTAATTATATATATTTGTATCTTAACTAATCCTTATAGATATAACCTTAATCTATAAGTTATGCAATACTTTAATTATGATTTCTGTTGGGCCCCGTTTTGTTAGTTTTGAACCTTTTGTACTGGATTACATGTATTGGGCTTATATTTTGTATTTGTATGTTATTGGGCCCAACGCCTTGTAAAGAAGCCCAATGGGCATGTTATAATGAAAGTATTCTCATGCATGCTTCCTATAAAGCTTTTTGTTCGATCTATCTTCTTGTTCTCTCTCTTTCTCTCTCACTCTCAGAACCGAAAAAAACAACAAGATCCGAGACCAAAGTGCCTTAGTTTGATATTCCACTAGCACTAAGTTGGTTGATCCAAGATTAGTTGTTAGATCCGACCACTAGTGGACCTACAATTGGTATCAGAGCTTCGGCTCAACTAGTTGAGGTTTGGATCACAACCTTGGGTTTTGATCTTGTGAAAGTACAAAGAAAGTGGTGTTTGAACTTGTTATTACGGGTTCTTGTCAAGAAAAACTACAAAAATATAAAAAGTTTTGGGTGAAAAGTTCTACAAAATGGTTTAAAGGTGTGCTTAGTTAGAAATTAATCATAAAAGGTGTTAAACTTAAAGTAATCGGGTGTTAAAATTGTTCAAAAAAAGTGTTTGTTTTCATTCGCATTCGCTTGTACCAAAAGGGTTGTACTAACCTTAGACAAGACTGACAAGTTAGGTGAACAGATCCTCAAAAAGATTGCTTCTATAAAAACTAAAGAATTCGCATTCGCACTCGCATTGCTTGAATGTTCGATTCGCACAGAGAAAATTCGCATCGCCAAGGAATTCGCTTCGCTTGACAATTCGCATTGCTCAGGAAATTCGCATCACATAAATCTGATTCGCATAGAAAACTATTCGCATTCGCATACGAAGCGAATACCATTTCCCATTTGCTTTGCATTCAAAGAATTTGCATCTCGTGCGAATTGTTTGAGATTGTTTTCTATTCACATCCTTTGAGAATTGTTTGTTCTGTTTTTGAGGAATTTCAACTGTTTGAAGTAATTTGGTGCTTAGAACTTGTGTGCAATCATGTCTTCTGACTCAGAATTGTTAAAGAGTTATTTGTTGCTTGAGAATCAAGCAGGAACAATCACCAAACCTCCTAAACTTATGACACTAGAAGATAATTTTGTTGACTTTAAGTGGAGGTTCATGAATTTCATTGCATTAACCGACTCTGCCTTAATGAGATACTTTGAGGTTGGTCCACATGTTCCAATGTCCAATACTCCAGATGGACCTCAACCAACACACGTGGCTGATTATATTGAAGCTGACAAGACCTTAATAGAACAAGATAAAAGAGCCATTCTCACTCTAACCGTATGCTTGTCCAATGAAATAACTGAGACTCTTAGAGTTCACACTACTGCTAAGGGTTTATGGGAAGGATTGGTTGAAAATATTGAAGGAAATGCCAAAATTAGAGATAGTAAACGGGCAATCTTGAAAGAAAAATTCAACATGTTCAATCACAGACAAGGTGAAAGTATAGGAGACTTGATCAAGAGGTTTGAAAAGCTGTTGGCCAGGGTAAGAGCTGCTGAAGCTAACATCATGAGTTCAGAAGTAAGTCACAAATTGATGAACTCACTGCCTTACTCATGGCGTACCAACACTGTCACCATCAAAAGAGCAACGAATCTGAATGCTATCTCAACCACAGACCTGATTTCAACAATCAAATCATTTGAGTTTGATGAACAAATGAGGATAAGAAATCATATGAGCTCTTTGAGCAGGAATCAATACAAGTTCTGCAACATCTACTGCTTTCATTAGTAAATTCCAGCAGAACATGTATCCAGTAACAACTCCCAAGTATGCCTCATCAGTTCCCTCACAGTTAACTGCATTCATTTCCTCAGGAAGTTCATCAGCACCATCCAACCCAAGTTCAATTCAAGACACTGTGAACAAAATAGTAGAACAAACCTTGAAAGCTCATGGAATCAATGCTTCATCAAAGGTTCAGTCAAGTTTGAGTGCAAGTCATGCTGGGATTCTTCTACTTCTGAATGACTCCAACATTGCTCAAGTTCATGCATTCCTATCAAACCATGAAGAGTTGTTACAAGGAAAACTCTTACCTCAATCTTTTGAGCAAGGTGACTTGAATGATATCAATAAAAAAGACCTCAAGAAGATGGACATCAAGTATTAAATGGCCATGACCGTTCATAGAGCAACAAATTTCATGAAGAAGTATGGAAAGGATAGCTTCAAGGATGCTGACAGCAACAGGATAGGGTTTGACAAGAAGAAACTTCGTTCTACAACTGCAACAAAGTGGGTCATTTCACCAGGGAGTGCACAATCCTCCCAAGCCAGCTGATGATATCTGAGTCATGAAGGTTTCTGATGATAAGAACAACAAGGTAGCTGGAAAGAAGCATGTGAATCAAAAGCCAAGCTCATCAGTTCCAAGAATAAGTGGTAACCCACACAAGGGCAACTCAAATTCAAACACAAGAGCCCTTGTCTCTCAAGCAAAGGTCCAGACAGGTATGGATTGGGGTGACCAGTTTCAGGATCTGTTGAACATGGATAGAATGGCTTATGCAAATGACAATGAAGCCTCATCATATTCAACAACAGCTCCCAGCACTTCACACTGTGATGAGGTAAATCACAATTTATGCTCTCAAGCTTGCATTTTTAAGGTTGCGTATTATAGAAAAAATTTAATGAATTTTTGCAAGAAGTCTCAAAACTTAAGAAATTGAATTTTGAATATGTAAAAGCGGATAAGATATACGTTGATAAGATTAAAACTCACTATGATGATCTTGCAAATCTTCGACGACAAATATTTGTTAATCAACATGAAATTAAGTATTATAAAGATATTGTTTCAAAATTACAAGATTAAAACGAAGATTTAAGAAAAGAAATGACTTTAACTAAATCAAATGTTGAGAAACATGAAAAGGTTGTCGAGAGACTTGAATCAGCATCATGTCAGTTAGATGAGATTACTGGAGCTCAGAGAAGTACTAAACTAAAGGCTGGGCTAGGGTATGATTAAACTGCTACACTACCTCCATTGAATGATAATTATACCAGCCTACCCCACTTTAGTTATAATACTTCTCCCAAGGAAGAAATGTGATACGGAGTTGGTAGAATACCAAAACCTATGAAATTTGTTTCTCCAGTTTCTCAAACTCCTTCTCCAATCATAACATCTGATAAATCTTATACCAATACATCTTGTGAAGCAGGTGATGTAAACAAAAGTGGATGTTGGAAAGTTAACATGTGTTGTGTGCCAAATGGAGATTTAGAACCACGTTTTGAGTCCTGTGTGGAACTAATGAAATCAATTAACAACCCAGTTTGTAATAAAGTTTGTGAGTCAATGTTAGAAAATTTGGAGTCTGTATCAAATCATGTATTTTGTGAAAATCAGACTAGTGAAAGTTGTAATGTCGATTCTAATGAAAGTGATTGTGCATCTTCAGATTGTGAAACAATTTTTGATGAAACAATTGAAAACAAGGTTGAGGAACAGAGTTTGCCTAGGTGCTCATCAACTGATCATATAAATGAGGATTGTAATAATCAGAAATCATTTTTTGAAATGGGAAGCCAAGTACTTCCAGTAAGTATGTGCCACCAAAAAAATCACCATTTTCACAAAACACTAACTGTCATAAGAATCCGCAAATCTATAATCAGTTTAACAGTGACTACTATCACTCTCGTAGTCAACTTAGACATTTTAACAAATTTCATGCAAGTTATGATTGTAGGGCAGATAGTAATTACAGGCATGTTAACTCACCTGCATCAACTTCTCAGTCATATCACTCATATTCAAGTTCAGAGAATTCTATAAAACCAACCAAAGAAAGTGTTGTTTTATTTGTGGAAATCCTTCTCATCTTGCAAGGCATGCAAGAACTGGCACAGACAGCAAAAAGATTTGAACAGTAAGTTTGGTCAGTCTTTTCCTAAGGTTGCTCCTAAACCTAAGAAAATGATTAACCAAACTCACTCTTTTGCCAATGAGACAGATTCCAAGATAAAAGGAAACAAAAAAAAAGAAAGAAACCTTTTTGGCTAACTCAGAGGGAAAGGAAAAGGTTGGAAAAGGATTTAGAAGCTGAAAAGCCTAAAAAACCACCAAAGGTTTTATAAAAGAAAATTCAGAAGATTTCATGGTTAAGCCCAAACCAAAGCAAATGCAATCTAGAAAACCTTTTCAAAACCAAGGAAATTACAACTCGTGTTCCTCGAGGGATTGCATTTCAGATTCTGACTCACCAAGGGATTACATTTTTAAGAATCATGAAATTAAACTTGGTGATTTTCTGTTAAAGTCTCGGGACCCCACTGCTAACTAGTTGTTCATGTGTGTAGGGTCAGTCAGGAAGGCCTGTCAACAGTATCTGGTACTTAGACAGTGGCTGCACCCGACACATGACTGGAGATGAGTCATTGCTATTTGATGTTAGACCATTTAATGGTGGACACGTCTCTTTTGCTGGTGATGTGGGAGGAGAAATAACAAAGCAGGGAAAGGTCTCAAACAGAACCATGACTTTTGAAGATGTCAATCTAGTGGAGCAACTGAATCACAATCTCCTCAGTGTGTCTCAAATATGTGATAAGCATTATTATACCCTTTTTAATGAGAATGAGTGTCTTATTCTATAACCAGGTTTTAAAGTCCCGGAAGAATGGATTTTGATGCGTACTATGAGCCACAACGATGTATACATTCTTGACATGAGAAGCAATTACTCAATGCGTACTGCTTCATGTTTATTGTACAAGGTTTTTCGCAATGTGAGGGTCTTGATTATGATGAAGTTTATGCACCCGTGGCCAGATAAGAAGAAATACATATCTTTTTGGCCTACGCTTCGAACATGAATTTCAAAGTTTATCAAATGCACGTAAAGACAGCCTTTCTTTATGGGAAAGTAAATAAAGAAATCTATGTCAAGCAACCTCCAGGTTTTAAGGATCCGGATCATCCCGATCATGTTTATTGTCTTGACAAAGCACTTTATGGTCTGGTATGCCACACTGGCAGATCATCTAGTGAAAAATCGGTATAAAGAGGTATTGTTGATCAAACAATCTTTGTCAAGAAGGTTTAGGGTGATTTAATTATTGTCCAAGTATATGTTGCCGACATCAACTTTTGGTCTACGAACGATAATCTGTGCAAGGAGTTTTCTGAGGTCATGTAAAAGCAGTTTGAGATGAGTTCTTTGGGAGAAATGACTTTCTTCCTGGGTTTACAAATTGAACAGAAGACGGGCGGGACTTTGATTCATCAGGAGAAGAACGTCCACAACATTGTTCAAAAGTTTGAGTTCAAGGATTCATCTGCGTTTATGACTCCAATAGCTACGCGACCGATTCTCGCTCCTGATCCATCGGGAAAGCCAGTTGATCAACACCTGTATAGGTCAATGATTGGCTCACTGATGTATCTCACTGCAAGCAGACCAGATATTATGTTCCATGTTTGTCATTCTGCTAGATATCAATCTAATCTGAGAGAATCTCACATGACTGCTGTCAAACGTATTTTCAGATACCTCAAGGGAAGACCTCGATTGGGACTCTGGTATCCAAAAGAGTCTCCCTTGGAACTTCATGCCTACACTAACAGTGATTATGGGGGATGCAATCTTGACCGAAAGTCAACATCTGGTGGATGTCAGTTTCTGGGAGATAGGTTGATCTCAAGGCAGTGCAAGAAGCAAGTCACTGAGTACATCGCCGCATCCAGTTGTTGTTCTCAAGGCATTTGGATCCAGCATCATCTGCTGGATTACGGTTTGAATTTCTATGATACCACGATCAAATGTGACAAAAAGGCTACTGTTGCGATTGTTAAAAACCCGGTCCAACACTCAAAGACAAAACACATCAACATCCGAATGCACTTCATTCGTGATTGTTTTGATCGTAAGCTTGTTAACATCAAAAGAGTCCTTTCCGATTTTAACTTCGCTGATCTCTTTACAAAAGCTTTCAGTCGTACCCAATTTTTATATCTAGTTGAACCTTGGGCATGATTTTTTTGAGTAAATTCTTATCTTTAATTTTAAAATTGTAAATATTTTCAAAATATGTCACAATTTTTAGGGAGAAATTGAGTTAAGTTTAACTCACCAAAAAGATTTTCAATTTACTTTAAGAAAAACAAAATCAAGTCATTTGACTTATGAAAAAGATTTTTTTATTATATTTTTATATATATAATATTAATTTTATTTTTACTTCTATTTAAGAAAAGCCAAAAAGATTTATCCCGCTTAGAGGGAGCTCCTACTTAGAGGGAGTCGGGTATTTAAAATATGCAAATTAAGAAATTGATTCGACTTTATGGGAAATGATAGTACATTGGCATGTAATGTTCCTAGCGCATGAAAAGAGTAAATCAAAAGTCTACAAGATCACTAATAGATGTGTAGATAGGCTTGACAAGCACGTAAATGTCGGGTGATATAAACTTAAACTAATACCGGTGCTAGTGGCTATATGTTTATGAAGCAGTTGCATGATTCCGTTAAAGTCAAATTCATGAAGGCTGAAATGCAATTACACATGTCATACCCAAGCATCTCTTTACCTGATCACAGTTATCTTATGAAGCCTGTGTCATTTTTAAATTTTATTGAGTCAAGAAAAGCGTCAAGAAAAGAAAAATAAAAAGTGTCAGAAAAGAAAAAGAAAAATCAAGAAAAAGAGTCAAGAAAAGTCAGTCATAGGAATTTTAACTTCTGCTTTATTTCTTCATTTATTTTGATTCAAGCCTTGGACTTTCTACATTTGTAGTCATACAAGATCTAATTGTTAAGGCCCTGAATCTTTTGCTTTGTTTTGTTTTCTTTCTTTTGTTCAAGCCTTGGACTTTCTCTGCATGATAATATGGTATTATCCGACCTGATTGTTAAGGCCCTGAACTTTTGCTTTATTTTTAATCTTTCTAGATCGAGTCAAGTGTACATAAATTAAAGTGTCAAGTGTGTTAATAAGAGTACGGTGATCAAATAAGAAAGGTTTAAGTAAAGTTGAGGTGACATGTCAACACAAACTAAGCCCGACGTATGATGGAATCAGTAACATGTATGATTAAGTGGGAGCCACACAAGCACCGTGCCTAATTGAACTTCAAATGTATCATGTTGACATCAAAACTCTTGTCAAGTTAGAAAAGTGGACAATATCTACAATCGATGATGAACTTGTGTCACAATAATATCAAAATGGAAACGCGAACTAGGAAATTGCAAATCAATATGATTCCATGTTGTGACCGTTCTTTATAAATTGATTAATCAAATCAATTAAAAGAACTATGCAAATTACTTTAATATTCATTTCCTTTTATTTTTGTTTTTGTTTTTGTTTTATTTTGTTTTGTTTTATTTTCTAAATTATTATCTAGTTTAATATGATATTTTTATTTTTAATTTTATTTTCATTTTACTTTTTAATTTTAACTTTTACTTAATTTTATTTTTATTTTAAATTTTTGTTTAACCTTAGTTTATTTTGTCAAAGAGATCATTTTGCAAACGTTTTTAGGTAATGGACCGACAAAAGAGAAATTAGAAAAACACAAAGTGCTTGGATTTAGTGGGTAAATGTTTTTCGGGTTTGAGTTTGCATATATTTTAAACACCAAGGACTGAGAGCGTATTTTCGGTGAATACTCACGATGTTTTGACCTTATCTCGAGATAGACTAACCCTATATATAAGGGCAACTCAAAATATCTTTTACTATTCACTCTTACTTTACCAGATCACTCTCACTTTCTCTCTCTTGCTTTTCTCTCAAACCCTAAACGATCTTTCTAAATCCACAATCAATCAAGCCTCATAATCACTCCTTGATCATAAACATGGAACCCACACCCATGGTATATCATCATACTAGTTCATCTTCATCTTATTTCTTTCTGGATTCTTTCAGATCTGGAAGACGGGTCATACAAACCGTCGGCTAAGATCTAGATGAGAGATCTTAATTTTTTTGGAATAATCTTGGCTTGCAACTATTATTAGGTTTTTAGAACATAGATATCATCAATAGATCTTAGCTTTTGTGGTAGGTTTGTATAGTTTGTAGATCTAGGGTTTTTTAGACATTTCAAGGTCCGATTGAAGGTGAATATGAAAGATTTATGATCTCAAATTCTCAAGATCCTCAATTCGGGTCTAGGCGATTAGCTTGAAGGCAAAGGGAACAAAAATGGGCTAAGTGAATTTTATTCGCAAAGGAAAGGAATTCGTATAAGATAGTATTTGCTTCGCATGAGGTATGTGAAGTGAATGGGAAACCTTATTCACATCGCATGAAATATGCGAAGCGAATGAAAATTCCTATTCGCTTCGCACAATACATGCGATGCGAATTAAATATCTTATTCGCTTCGCACCCCCATGCGAAGCGAATGAAATATCTTATTCGCTTCGCAACCCCATGCGAAGCGAATGAAACATCTGATTTGCTTCGCGCATCCATGCGAAGCGAATAGTGTTTCATGTGAATTCTTCTCATGCGAATTTTACACACTTAGCAAAATGTGTAGAATGTTGAGACTGTCTGATACTAGACTGTTTTGAACATTAAGGACTGTTTGACTTTAAAACCTATATGGACATATGATAATCATAAATTTTGGACTTATTAACTTATTAATAGACTAAAATCAACTTATTAACTTATTAAAATAAACTATGTATAACCAATCAAGTATAAGTATATATATACTTATAAAACACACATTATGTACATGCTTTAATATCAATATAATTAACTAAGCATAAGTATATATATTAGTATAAACTCTTATGTATCACAGTATGTATATACTGAAATGTTAATTTATTGTTTCTCTTTTGTTATTGTTAGTTATAATGATGTTTCTCATGATCTTTGTACTTGATTTCAGTTGCATAATCAATTCTGTCCTCTTGAATTGCCTCAGAATAAGAAAGATAAGGTGTTCACTTCCATGATCAAGGGGTTAATGCAATCACCCTTGGAGTATGCTATCTCTGCTAACCCATCCATCTACACAAAGTGGGTTACTGAATTCTGGGTGAATGCAAAGGCGGCCAATGATTATCTATTATCACCAAGGTGGCTGGAAAGGCGTTAAAGATTACAGAAGGTGCTATTAGATGTGCTTTGAAGATAAAGGATGAACCGGATTATCTGTTTGAGAAGGGAGATAAGGTCAAGCTCGGTGGGTTTGTGACTGATATGGGTTATGACACGGACTGGAAGTCTTTGGAGAAGAAGCACCTCCCGCCTTACTGAAGGTTTTTGTTTTATGTGGTCATTAACAGCCTGTCTGATCTACGAGGTGGTTTTGATAGTTTAAGAGTAGACTGGGTTCGGATTATGTACGCGTTGACATTCCGAGAAAAGTTCAATTATTCTCGGATGTTTTTCTTGTGCATGTTGGCCAACGCGACTACAGAGGCTACTTGGCTAATGTATCCACGGTTCGTACAACTGTTATTGGATGATATGATTCCAGATGTACCCAGACCACCACACAAGCCAGCTAAAGAGAAGAAGGGTAAGAAGACGCTGCCTGAACCATATCATGTTAAAATGATCAGGAAAACGGTGTTTAGGGTCATGTTGAGCACAAAGGGAAAGGGGTATATTTATTAAAGGGAGAGGCCAGGGACTAAGTTTGGGTTATTTGAGGAGACAGAGACTCCTGGAGATGAGTCTGGAGAAGAAAGTGGGGAGATTGGGAGTTCCAATGCAGAGGCAAAATCTGAGGAGATTGATTCATCTGAGGAAGAGCCTGAGGATAGAACAAAGGCCAAGCATGATTTGAAGCAGAAGGCTGCCGACAAGCCTTTTGTTTGTGGTACTTCTAGTCAAGCTAAGGAAGCAGAGGAAGAAGAAGAAGAGCAGCAGCCCTTGAAGTGGTTGAAGAGGGTTGGAGACTCCAAAAAGTCTTCGAAGCTCATTGTCAAGCTTTCCAGTAAAGGTAAACCTACCTCTACACCTGACCCACACATTGCATCACCCAAAACCTTAGCAAAGACCTTAGAAGACCTTAACGTAAGCAAGATTAAGATTCCCGTTTACAAGAAACCAAAAACCAGAATCAAGACCAAATCCAAACCACCCAAGACCATGTTACATGACTCACCAGATGAATCACCTGAACTCTCACCCACACAACAAGACCAACCAATTTCCACCTTCTTAGGAAGCCTACCACCTTCCCTACCACAAAAACAACAACCTCAAACCACAACACCACCCGAACAAAAAAAACTAACCGAACCTTTACCTACCTCACCTTTCAGCTCATCCATATTTACATCACCAATCAAATCCACAAGCCTATGGACCCCAAGCCTTTATCTCTTCACCACCCACACAACCTACATCATCCACCATAACCCGAAGCCACCACACCACCACAATTCTCAACACCACCAACCTTCACAACTTCACCACTACATACTCAATCCATCACCCTGGCACTCCAATCAACCTCACCACACATCCTATCCGATACTCCACCAACCACAATCCTTTTTCTAAAACCTATAGCCAAAGGAAAGTCCTTGACACCTCTAGTATACGCTGATCCTATCCTTGATAGGATCATCGCACTGGAGGAATCCAATGCTAAGAGGGTTGAACGTGAATGAGTGCTGCTCGAGTATATCAAGAATCAGAAGAAGAAGGAGCTGGAAAATGCCAGGGAGAAAGTTTCCCTGATCAACCTTATTGTGATTTTGGAGGAGTCCTGGGATATGCACAAAGCCCTAATTGACAGTCAAAGAACGTGGACAAATCACCTCCAGACACGAATAAATCAACAGCATGAACTACTCAATTGAGAAGCATTGTCAAGTGCTTACCAGTGCGCTGAGAGCTCCAAGGTGGCTGATAGGGTAGAAACACTTGAAAAGAATCTGCCAGCCGCCACAATACTTGAGGAGTGTCTGTTCAAGAAGATTGAGGATGCAACTATTGCGTGGGATGTTGAGAAGGAGGCCACAAATTCAAGGGTGTCTATGCTTGAGGATCAGCTGGCTTCCTCAGCCTCTCTCGGTACACTCATTGCTGAAAATGCCCAATTCCGAGCCAAGATTAAGGCTATCCAGGCCAAGATTGCTACCCATGATTTCCTGAATTAGATGTAGCTGAAGACGAATGAGGAGTTGATGAGCAAGTACCAAGCTGCCTCAGATCTTATGGGCATGTGGGATGATGACTTCCATGCTCTGAAAGACAGACTTGATTATGTATTTAGTAGTTGGAAGTCGGCATCAAAGACGCACACTGTGGAGTAGGCACACACTACTGGTCCAAGTGTTGTTGTTCGTGTTCAATCTGTGATGGGTTCAGGAGGTGAGGCGACAGTGGGTTGGGTTGGACCACTGGTCGGCCAAGCAGGAAGTTGGAACCAACTTGGGACTTTCTCGCGTTGAACAACCTCAAGCCCAAGCTGGTGGAGATAGTGATGATGAGGATGAGGAGGATGATGAAAGTGATGATGAAGATGACGAAAACGATGAAGATGTGGATGATAATGTCCACGATAGCTTTGATGATGACAATGGTTATGACGAAGGAAGAGATGGTGGTGATAGTGGAGCCGGTGCGGCAGTTGGAGGTGGAGGTCACACTCAATCACCTCCACATGATCAAGAACCTCATGATGATCCCGCCGCACACAAGGCTGCCAAGAAAGTGAGACAAGATAACGCAAGGATCAAAAGTTTATATAACGAGTTATTTGATTATGCAGGTGAAATCGTAGGTATATTGGATGATTTTATAGAGGCTGGGAAAACTCTTGAGCTAGTTCTATCTAATCAGGCTGAGCAGACTGAAGATGATTATATCAACTATTCGCCTAATCCAGACACACCTCCTGCACAAGATCAAGCGACATCAGCACCTGAAGTTGAACCAGTGGTTGCCCCAGCTGCAGACTTGTCACAAGCACCTAAGAAGAAAAAGAGAAAGACTCATTACGTGACGAGTCGTGCCAGTTCTCGTTACCTCAACTATCCTTACCACGATGATTCTCTGATTGTGTATGCCAGATACAATAGAGAAAATAGTTGTTGGGCCATTCGGAGGGCAAGTGAAGATCTCATCTACCTCACCAACAAGCAGCTACATACCCCGCCAGAGCTCGATGTTAACTACTTCAGAAAAGCGGTAGGAGGTGGAGACTATGATGAGAATCTTGAAGGCTGGGTAGCGCGTCATCTAAAGCATCAAGCAAAAGTGGGCTACGCAGATTTTGAGCTTAATAAAGGCCAGAAGTTCAGGAATCTAAGAGAGATCGATCCTGCAACTTGAAAAATGAGAGTTTTGTGCAGGTATGCGGCTCCCAAAGATAGTCAACTCATTTATCATGGCGAACCTTTCACTCCAAACCTTTTCTAAGACTTCATTGGCTGGGAGTTGGATAATAAAACGGGAGAAGCTGTCATTCACTACAAGTCAATGAATGAGCTATGAGTGTTTGATGAGTACGAGTTGATGGGACTGAGCAAAAAAGGTATTCTGAAGCTCTACAACTCGCCCCTGCACACGGTTGAGGACATTGGCCGTCAGAACAACGATCAAATAGTTGAGGCTTTCAACAATTTTGTCAAGAGACTTGTTGAGATTCCATTACCCGAAGACGGCGTTCTAGAGTATGACACGGACGGGCTACCAATACTAAAGACTAGAGGGAGATTGTTGGGCCCTGTTTTGTTAGTTTTGAGTCTTTTGTATTGGATTATATATATTGGGCTTATATTTTGTATTTCTATGTTATTGGGCCCACGGCCTTGTAAAGAAGCCCAATGGGCATGTTATAATGAAAGTATTCTCATGCATGCTTCCTATAAATGCATGAGAGCAACAAGCTTTTTGTTCAATCTATCTTCTTGTTCTCTCTCTTTCTTTCTCACTCTCCGAACCGAAATAAACAACAAGATCCAAGACCAAGGTGCCTTAGTGTGATATTCCTCTAGCACTAAGTTGGTTGATCAAAGATTAGTTGTTAGATCTGACCCCTAATAGACCTACAATTTCTTAATTAATAATCTAATCTAACTATTATATTAAAGCAACACATAGTTTTCACATAGCATTTAATTAAGTTATCCACATAGAATTCCAGCTTAATAATTTTTAAAATTATAATTTACATATAATAAATTATTTTATTTTAATCAACCTATTTATACTATTAAAACAAAATCATTTTTCCATAAGATATATTATTATGAATCCATAAGATAAAAATATGTTGTATTAAACATATTTTTAGACATATAAATATATTTTAATATGCTTTTGAGACAACAATGCATGTTATTACATATATTATTAAATTTAATTTTTTATTGTATTTTTTAACCACTTATGTATTACACGGGCTATATTCTAATAACTTATTATTACTATATAAATAACAGAAAACTTAACATATAATTGAATCATAAATGCTCCCAAATAAATCATGGACTGTTTTTAAATATTATAGCTATGGTATGTGGTCTGTGGTGTTTTATTGTTTATTATGTGTAAGTATAACTGTAATTCAGAGTTACACTGTGATTATTTTAAAATTTTTATTATGCTTTTATCACTTATTTAATTTGTAATCTATCAATAATTCCATTACCAGTTATAACGCATACACATGCACAGCTGCGTTAGTTTTATAGTCTCCACAAAAAATAGAAAACGAACAAAAAGAAATGCATGTGACCAGATGGATGACCAATAATGGGGATGTACTTTTATGACCCATTGTTTATTAAATTTGATAAATTTATTTCTTAAAAGGTTTGTAAGTGGCTGGGTAATTATATTGGTCATTTAAAATTTATTTGTTGAATCGTTGGTGAAGTCTTTGCCAATAGTTTTTCCACGTATTCTCACCTGCTAATACTCTCTTCATGACGGATGAATAACATATCTCCAGGTTGATGAAACGCGATATATTGGCTTTCTTTGTCTATATTTTCCTTATGTAGTACAATTTAATACATGTGAAGAAAGTATAAAACAACTGGAAAGCAGTAAAAGTAAAACATGCCAGTTAATATATATATTGTCTTATTAAAACAAAAGCAAGAATAATATTATAATTTATAACTATAACCATTTAAATTCGTTTTAGAAGGTTTATGTTCCTTTTCTTATGATATTATTTTTAAAAGGGAAAACCTTAATAAAAAACCATATTTAGGAGGCAAATATATAATCATATGTACAACTTAATTTCTTGATAAAGATTATCATATACCTTAAGCATAATTTTTTAAGTTTTAAGAAAATACTATAATGTTTTAAAATACTATCGTTAATCATCATCATATTTAATCAAGAAAACTTTCTTTTTTATATTTTTTCATGTAAAGTGGATTTCCTTTATTAAAAAAAAGAAAAGAAATGGAAGGCCTTTTCTTTTGTAGTTCCCAATTATGATATATACCTCCTACCACAAACTTACTTCCATATATTAAAAGCTAATGCTATTTCTTTTTTTTTTATTTGGATAATTTTGAGGACACTAACGGACCCGATCATCTTTATTACATTCTCAGGTTAAAATCTACCATAGATGAGAAAATTAACCACATGACCCAACCGAAACCTCTTAGTTTTTGTCACGCATGTGAGACTTTAACCAAATACCTCTCATTTTTAATTAAAGTATTGTGTGTCTCATTTCAAACACTTGAGGTAGGTTCACCGGCGTAAAAGATAGTTATATGGCTTTTTCTTCACATTAATTATTATATATTAATGTGTATTATCAAAATTTTTGTATACTTAAATATTAATAAAATATTCCAATTACTTAAACTATATATCAACTTAAGAAATTGTAATTATTAATAAAGGAATAATACTTAAATGTGAACTTTATAATTTTGTTACATTTAGTAATCATCAAAAGTTCTAACTTACGATCTAAAAATTAAACTAAATAAGTTCTATTAAGTAGAAAAAGCTATACGCTAAAAATAATTATGTATAACCGTTATCCTGATCATCTTTTATTTTTTAACATCATGTTCATCTTTTATTTATACAAATTCTGACAACAAACAATTCAATTACCGTTAAGATCAAATGAAGAACGACCACGGCTATATAGCTTGTGTATTCACGAAACTAGCAACAAACAAACATGAATCTATTGCTCTGCCAAAGAGAAAAAAATGGAGTAGACAACAAGAAGAGAGGATATCTTTTATCCTGTTGTCGTTTTCATTAAGGCTTTCGCTATATTCGTTTAGGGGCCGTTTGATAAGATATATTTATTTTTAATTTGACGTGTTTTTTATTTAATACTTGATCTATAAAACAACTTCAAAATACTTGAAACATAAAACAAAGTATTTGAATCCACCTATATTTTATTATTATTATTATTTAAACAACTAATTTTATTTTTCTTTTACAATATAAAATTTAAACCCATGAACTCCTATTTAATACATTATTACCGCATCAAACTGAGAATGACCCTATCTCTAATTATTATTAGGCTCTCCTTCAATGTTATACTTTAATATGATGTATTTAGTGATTTATAATTATAGATACATCATGCATAGATGGTCCCAACTAAAGATGTAAAGATAATTAAAAAAGCTGTAATTATAGAGAAGGTCGCTAAGTTGTCTGCATGGGGGCGAGGGGTGGCGTGGGTGTGACAATATTCAACTTGTCTCCCTTTGGACCACTCTTTCTCTTTAGTTATAAAAATGCATTAATAAATTAAAATACCTTTTGATAATTTATATCACAGAATATATTTTCTTAAGCAAATTACATTGTTTTTTAAAAATTAGAAAGCAGAAAGAACACAATATTCCATGTTATGTACATTTCATGACAATGTTCGGATGTAACTTCTAATATATGAATTATGTTGTTGATAGTTCAATTATGTGCAAGTATATGAAAAGGTAACAGAGTTCACATGAATTATTTAATCTATGCTAAACGATCCATGACGGTCATAGGTGATAAGGTGATCACACCACTATGACTATTGTAACCAGTGACTCAATCCGAGTAAGACCATACTTGTTGTTTGCCTTTAATCTGAGTGTCGCCACACTACTAATTACTAAGAATTGGGTTATCGCATCTAATCATATAAAAACTAGTAGATTAATTGTTAACTGATAGGTTCGTCGATGGTGATGCATTGAAATGCAGTTGGGGAAAGGGGTTCATTGAGGAAGAAGACAAAGAAAAGAAGCAGTTAGCGCATGTAAAGGTAATCATTCAACATAAACGATAACACAATAACAATTAGTTACAAAAAAAGGGCTACAAATAGTGAATCTCATGATATTAATTCCGAATCACAAACATCCCTAGAAATGTAGAAGAATAAATAAATACAATGTGGAACAATAAATAACAAAACTTCGATCACTAACACAATGAACTAACAATCAAACGAATACATTGAAATCACATAACCAAACAAGAATCGTCTGCTTAAAGAAGCCCTAAATCAGAAGGAAACACAAAAAAGTGATGACTTGAGACAAGATGAGATGTGAGATCCGAGATAATTTTTGGTGTATGTCTTCATCTCCTTTTCTTTTAATAGATAACAACCCGAGATCAAGATGCCAAGCCCACAAGGAGTCTAAGTCCAGCCTACGTGCGCAACATCAAATGCGAGTAAATCTCAAAATTTATTGATGGGTATTTCCTACCATAGTTGTGTGCAATGATGCAAAATAAATATCCAAGTTAAAGTATTACGTAGACAACGAGGCTTAATTAACTCACTTTTTAACAATGCTTTAGTGGTTTTAACTTGGGTTTGCTAAAGTTACCAGACCCTCATTCCAACTTGCCGCCTTTCTTTTCTTTCCTTTTCACGCTCATTAAAGCCTTGGAGGAGGAGGGTGTGCCACCCCTCGTTGACGGCCGCTCAAAGGTTTTCACGCCCATATGGGCTGAAATAGGAGTCAGTTGGCGCCCAAGAAGTGCCCCACTACGCAGTTTAGATAAACACACGTGCGCGCGCGCGTATATATATATATGTTATTTATTTATTTGAATTAACAAAGTTCCCCATATACCAACAAAACGAAATCAAAATTGTACAACTGTCCCACTAAAATGGAAACATAATATTGGGAGTATCTTCTTTCTTTATTTCTCAATATTTTATTTTTATTTACAATTACAGCCAATTAAATTAGTTTCTTCATTGCTTTTTATCTCTATATATACCCCTCAATCCTTCCCACCATCTTACATGCTCTCTATCTCCTCTCTTTCTGTATCATAACACAAAGTCACAAGAAGTTCAAAGTGAATCAGTAATAGATGAAGCTGCCAGCATGATCTAAACTTTCTTATAACTAAAGAAATAATCAGATCATGTGGTATCTTCATCTGTTGCTATGTTTCACAAACACTAAAACTACAACATTCATTCTAAGATGCTCATATGAATTTGAATGTAAGTCACTTCATTTCTACATCCTTTGCTATATACTTCACACACGCTTTAATACTACAATTACATTCATCCATACTAAATTCTTGTATCGTCTAAGTTTTATCCAATTGAGTATTCGGAGAACCATCAAATAATTTCAATTCGAAGGTACTGTACGAGTCTAAGATTATCCAGACGCTTATCATGAAATTCCCCAACAAGGTAATTTTCATATACGTCATGCACCAGTAAATTATTTTATACATCATATTATTTTTTAAGTTGATAAAAGAATTATAAAAGTTAAATATTTTGTAAAAAATGTGGAATGGAGGAGTGCAAGTACATGAATGGCGTGGGAATCTTAGTTGTTGATGTTAGAGTTGTTAGTGACAGGATTTCTCATAAGTCTCAACATTTTCGTCCTGCTTTTAAGATTCTCCTTTTTCACATTATTATTATTATTATTATTATTATTATTATTATTATTAAACGTCATTATTATTTTATCTTCAAATTATTGTTGTTATCACAAAACATATATATGCAGGTGTATAATATGCGGACTAGACGAGTTATTCATATAAATTATTCGAAGGAAAAAACCCAGGACAATCTATCTACTTAACCATTAGTGTTAATAAATACTAAATGGTTATATGAAACAGGTTAAGCTATTTTTTCATGACATCCAATATGATACTGGTCGTTATTCTTTTCATTTATTTCTATCGCTTTCACCTAACAAAAATCAAATCTTACAACAAACATTCTGCATTGATGTCCAAATCGACTTTTGTTATCATATTTTTTAATTTAAATTTAACATATTTGTATTTAATAATTTTACCTACAATTATTTGACCAGTCTATATAACCTTTACAACTCTTGAAAATCAAATTTTACTTTCTTAGTTTCTTTATACAGTTATACTTTTATTACTATGGTCTACATCTATAGTTGTTTGCAAATTTGTGAATATATTTATGTGGTTTATGTTTATTACTTTGGTCTATTTTGGACGATAGGTTTTCCCGAAACAGAAGATACATTTAAATGTGACTAGGACAACTTTATGCTGTCATGATGTATTTGCAAACCCCATGTGATATTTAATTTAATTGTAAGTTTAAGACCAACAATTTGTTTAGTAATTTGTAGTACTTTACATAACAGATCATGGATGGTTAATGATTAGTAGTAACAAGTTTTAGTTAGAGATTGATTTATTCTTAACAGTTTATTAATTAAAACAATAAACAAATGTTAGAATCCTGTGGTTGTAAATTAGAATCTGAGAGAGCAGAGGCTGATGAAGATCCTAACTCCCACTAACATCAAGTACAACTTTTGATGTCACATTAATATAAGCCATTCTATATTGCCAAAAAGATTTTCTTACATATTTTAAATATTTACATAAAAAAAACTAAAAACAACAAAAATTACATTAAAAGTTTATAGAAACTCAATTATTATTAACACACTCATTTTTACATGTTGCTAAAAAACCCCCAAATAAACTGCGCCGACTTTGCGTATATCGTTTAAATTTTAATTTGTGTGTGAAGATTTGGCTTTTGAACCGAAATATACACAACATGATGTATATAAATTTATGATTATACTTTCGTAATTACTGTTCGTGTGTGATATCTACAAGAAACTTGTGAAATAATGAAATCTGAGTTTTGTTGAATTGTTTACTCAAAATCGAATCGGTGAAACCTATACGTTGGTTCATAATCAAAGTTATGAAGAACCTTACTTTTGGTTAATTTTGAACCAAATAATTACTTTTTTCGTAACTACACAATGCTATATTTAAGATAAGATATCAAATATATATTTATTTATTTATGTCATTGACATTATAACGTTTAGTAACATTAGTATAAAAATTGACTTATGGATCTAGAGATGTTCAAAACGGTTTGGGACTACGAACCGGAACCGGTTCCTAACCGGTTTCTATATTCAAAACCCCATTTGAAACCGGTTCTAGGCTCGAACCGGTTAGGGAACCGAACCGGTTCTCCCATCCTCGGACCCCTAACCTATGGAACCGGTTCTTACCGGTTCCTAAACCGGTTCCTGCACTACCGGTTACAGTGTAAAAATTTTTTTTTTTTTCGTTTTTCGTTTGCGATTTGGATTCTAAACTACGATTCGTATTTGTATAGCATGAAAAATAAACAAAACAATTAACATAAAATTCATTTTATTTACTTTAAGAAGTTCAAAAAAAAAAAAGGTTACATGTTTTAAAATCTTCAAAAACAAACTAACAAAACATTAAACTTATAAATATAAAGTTGTGACATATTGTTTCTAGAAAAGCCTTCTTGTTCGTCGTAATTATTGAGCGGCGACTTTTTCCTCGGAATTACTTGTAGAAATGCTGTAACACCCCGACCAAAGGCGGATTATACATCGGGGCGCCACATATTGTTTCATTACTCGTGACACTATTGGGTGTCAATATTTAATAAATATATTCATTCGCGCACGCGCAAAGTAAACACAAGATAACATAAATCATCATAAATCAATATATTATAAATCATAATATTCGAACAGCAACAACTTGTCTTGATACATTTTAATCTAGGTCCAAAAGTAAAAACGTCCTACGTGTCCACAAGCTCCAAAACAGCTACTGCAAACCTGAACATGTGTTAAAATAAACGTCAAACACTTGCGTGTTGGTGAGAAATCAAGTTTAATAGATAATAATAGATAACAATAATCTCTGCGCGCAACACGTGTATGTCTGGTGTTTAACAAGGGTGTAATCAGATTGTGACCAAGCCTAAATAGATCATAGTTCATAGTTCAATCCGTGCTCCCAAATGAGCACAAAAACAAGAAAACATCTGTGCAAGTGTAAACAAAGAAAACCGTAAACGATAGGTCTCCCGTGTTCATCTAATGGATCCATGAAAACCTCGGAATAGGCCGAACAAAGCGGTTAATGATACACACATACAAATAAACAGCCAAGTAAACGTCCTCAACACATGGGATACTGCGCGACTAAAGTTCATAAACAAGTTTAAGACTCTAAGTTTGTACGAACACATGAACATCCCAAAACATTAAAAATAAAAAGGGATTAGGTACGAGATTACTCACTTGATAAATGGTGCGGTGTAAGATAAAGCAAGAACCAACTTTAAACAAGCACAAGTTAACCTATAAATAAGATTATTGTTTTAATGATTTGTTTTAAGTCTTGATTATAAGTTAGCATAATTAATAAGTAAATTATTATATATATTACCGGGAAAGCAGGGCAGAACAGGAAGGAAGACGGAGGAAGAGAGGAGGACGGCAAAGAGAGCAAGGAGCAAGAGAGAATAGGAGAGTTTAAGTGCTTTATGTGTGTAGTGTTAGGAAAATAACATTATTATTTATAGAGAAACCCTAGGGAACACAATCCCTAGAAAAGGGGAAAAAATCTCAAAAAGCAAAAGATTCCAAAAGCAAAAGATATCAAAAGATATGGTAGCTGCAGGGGACAAAGGAAAAGCTGACAGGTAACAGTAAACAGGCATGGGAGGGTCAGATAAAGGTACTGGTCAAAGCATGGAAAAACAGATCTCAAAAGATAATGTCAGTCACTTTTTCTGTCAACCAATGGGGTTGGTGCGCATGCTGCGCCAAAAGTGGCTTTTCAGACATAAGAGAGGTCAGGTCAACAGCACAGAAGATAAGACAACACAAAAGTAAACGACTGGATTAAACAGAAGAAAAGACTCAAGACATAGCGCGAGAAAGCTCGAGCGCGAAGGCAGACACAGAAGGTCAAGAGAGCGCGAGCGCGAAGGCAGACAGAACCAACCTTAACGCGTCGCGGGAAGGACTACATTTCTAAGCGCGTCGCGGGAAGAACGGTATCCATAGCGCACCGCGGGAAGAACTAAAATCCTTAGCGCGCTGCGGGGACAGTTCGTCTCGCGTATCGCAGTAACAGGTGGTCTTCACGCAGGCTTCCTTGTAAAGAGTCTGGCGCATGGAACTGCGCAGACAACCTTAGGCGGGAAGGAACAAAGGACAGCAAAGAGTAAGGAGAAAAAGAGGGAAACAAGGCTGAGGGGTTAAACAGGAGGGCGGGACGGCGACAAGAGAAAAGGAAGGCGGAAAGAAAAGAGGAAGAAGGAAGAGGGACGGGACGGCGGAAAGAAAGAGAGAGAAAGAGGCGGGAAGGAAAATATATTATTATTATTAAAAGTAAAATATAAATATAAATAAATATTAAATCACAAAAGAAAGAGATCGGGTCAGAGAAACGGGTACCTGGGTTGGGTCGGATCGGGGCAGATGCTACAGTCTCCCCTACTTTAAGAAATTTCGTCCCGAAATTTATCTCGAAGTAGGTTGCGCAGAGAACAGGTGCGGGTACTTGATCTTCATCTGATCTTCCCTTTCCCATGTAAACTCGGCTCCGCGCTTGGACTCCCAGCGAACTTTCACGATAGGGATGCGACTGCGCTTGGTTTGCTTAACCTCGCGATCCATAATCTCAACAGGCTTCTCAACAAAATGCATAGATTCATCAACTTGAACTTCATCAAGTGGAATGTGAAGGTTCTCGTCAGCTAAACACTTCTTGAGATTGGATACATGGAACGTTGGATGCACATTACTGAGCGCGGGCGGCAGGTCAAGTCTGTAGGCAACTTTTCCTACACGCGCGAGAATCTTAAATGGTCCAACATATCGAGGAGCAATCTTACCTTTCTTCCCAAAGCGGACAACACCCTTCCAGGGCGACACTTTGAGGAGAACAAGATCACCAACTTGAAATTCGAGAGGCTTCCGCCTACGATCTGCGTAACTCTTCTGTCGGCTTCTGGCAGTCAGCAGATGATCACGGATCTTGGCGATTTTATCGGTTGTCTCTTGAACAAGTTCGGGTCCTGTGATTTGAGCTTCTCCCACTTCGCTCCAACAAATCGGGGAGCGGCACTTACGACCGTAAAGTGCTTCAAATGGGGCCATACCGATACTGGAATGATAGCTGTTATTATAAGAGAACTCAATCAAAGGCAGGTGTGAATCTCAATTACCTCCAAAATCAAGAACACAAGATCGGAGCATATCCTCAAGAGTTTGAATAGTTCGCTCAGACTGACCGTCAGTCTGAGGATGATATGCCGTACTCATGTCCAAGCGAGTTCCTAGCGCAGATTGGAGAGATTTCCAAAAGCGAGATATAAACCGGCCATCGCGATCGGATATGATGCTCAAAGGAGTACCATGGCGGCAGACAATTTCCTTGACATAAAGCTGCGCGAGTTGCTCAACACGGTAGTTTTCACGAATGGGCAGGAAGTGAGCAGACTTAGTCAAACGATCCACTATTACCCAAATGCTATCATGTTTGCTTGCTGTCAAAGGTAACTTGGTAATGAAGTCCATCGCTACACATTCCCATTTCCACGTAGGAATTTCTGGTTGTTCGAGCAAACCAGATGGGCGTTGATGTTCAGCTTTTACCTTAGAACAAGTCAGGCATCTAGCTACGAACACAGCAATATCCTTTTTCATACCGGGCCACCAATAAGTAATGCGCAAATCCTTGTACATCTTATCAGCGCCAGGATGAATAGAATACCGAGATTTATGCGCTTCACTCAGGATATCAGCGCGAAGATTCTCATCAAAGGGAATCCAGATGCGATTTAGATAGCAGAGAATTCCACTCAGATTAGGGACAAAATAAGCTTCCGCGCCACACGCTAACTCGGCGCGAAGGTTAACATTACTGATGGATGCGCGCTGCGCGTCACGAATGCGCGATTCAAGGTTGCTTTGGATCGGCGCGAAGTGAAGCTGCGTGCACGGCAAGATACAGTTAAGCTGGCAGGGTTTTCGGCTGAGCGCATCGGCTACCACATTAGCCTTACCAGGATGATACCGGATCTCACAATCGTAATCGCTGATGAGTTCGTTCCATCGGCGTTGCCTCATGTTAAGTTCCTTCTGATCAAAGATGTGCTGAAGGCTTTTATGGTCAGTGTAAAGGATACACTTAGTACCATAAAGGTAGTGTCTCCAGATTTTCAAGGCAAAAACAACTGCGCCTAGTTCGAGGTCGTGAGTTGTATAATTCTTTTCATGAACCTTGAGTTGCCTTGATGCGTAAGCGATAACCTTGCCTCGTTGCATAAGAACACAACTGAGACCTTGGTTGGAGGCATCGCAGTACACAACAAAATCATCATTACCCTCAGGTAGCGCAAGAACAGGAGCTTCACACAACAAACGCTTGAGCGTTAGAAAGGTTTCTTCTTGCTTCGAGCCCCAAATATACGGTTTACCTTTGTGCGTTAGAGCTGTTAAAGGCAAAGCGATATTCGAGAAGTTCGAAATGAAGCGCCGGTAATAACCAGCTAAGCCCAGAAAGGAACGGATCTCGGAAGGAGTGGTCGGCGTAATCCAGTTCTTGATTGCTTCAATTTTGGATGGGTCGACATGAATACCCATCTTGTTCACAACATGGCCAAGAAACTGTACTTCATCAGACCAAAATTCACACTTGGAGAGCTTAGCAAAGAGCTGCTCGGTTCGAAGCTTTTGCAACACCAACCGAAGATGTTGCTCATGCTCGGCCTTGGTCTTAGAATACACCAGAACTTCATCGATAAACACAATCACGAATTTATCCAAGAAAGGCCTACACACCCGATTCATTAGATCCATGAAAACGTCGGGTGCGTTGGTTAAACCGAAGGACATGACCAAGAATTCAAAGTGGCCATAACGAGTTCGAAAAGCAGTCTTCGGAACATCTTCATCGCGGATGCGCAACCGGTGATATCCAGAACGGAGATCGATCTTGGAGAAACAAGAGGCACCTTGGAGTTGATCAAAGAGATCGTCAATACGCGGTAAGGGATACCGGTTTTTAATGGTGAGTTTGTTCAACTCGCGGTAATCAATACACATGCGAAACGATCCATCTTTCTTTTTAACGAACAACACCGGAGCACCCCAGGGCGAAGAGCTAGGGCGAATGAATCCTTTAGCAGTCAACTCTTGAAGTTGGCTTGCCAATTCTTGCATCTCAGCGGGCGCAAGACGGTAAGGAGATTTAGCTACGGGGGAAGCACCAGGGACAAGATCAATACGGAACTCGACTTCACGAACGGGAGGGATACCAGGAAGATCATCAGGAAAAACTTCAGGGAAATCACGCACAACAGGGATATCGCGAAGCTTCTTCTTTTCTTCAGCAGGTTTAACCACATGGGCTAAGAATGCAATACACCTTTTCCGCATGAGCCTTCGGGCTTCGGCGCAAGACATAAGTTTAAGACCGCGGGAGGTTTTTTCGCCGTAGATATGAAGATCACCATTTTCTCGAGGTATGCGAATCATCTTCTTGGCGCAAATAACTTCGGCGCGATTATGCGTAAGCCAGTCCATACCAATGATAACATCAAAGCTTCCAAGAGGCATGGGGATGAGGTCGATTAGAAAATCGTTTTCGTTAAGGTTAAGCGTGCAATCCTTAATCACGGAGTTAATTAAAACAGTTTCACCATTAGCCAATTCAACTGAAAAATTTTCTTTTAAGTTATCGCGCGGGTCGCGCAAGCTTCTGCTCAAACGCGCGAGAAATAAAACTTCGATCGGCGCCAGTATCAAAAAGTACAGACGCATAAAATCCGTTAAGCAAAAATGTACCATTAACTACGTCATTATTCGCTTGCGCTTGGTGCGCGGTTATGTTAAAAGCTCGTCCGCGTGTCACTTGGTTCGAAATCTGGTTCACCGGATTCGCTTGCGTAATCTGAACTTGTAGTCTCGGGCACGCGTTCCGGAAATGACTGGGATCACCGCAGTTATAGCACGATCTGGGTCGTGGATTAGGGTATGTTGGTTGTGGGTTCTGCGGGTAGACTGGTGGTGTTGGTGCAATTAGGTTGGAGGGAAGGACTCTACAGTTCTCAGCAGTGTGACCAGCGCGGCCACATCGGTTACATTGTCGACACGGGGTTTGGGTTGGGTGATGAAGTCTACAGGTTGGGCAAAAGGGTTGGGTTCCTGTGTAAGTTTTCTTAGGTGGCGGGGCAGGGAGTGCGGGATGGGTTAAGGCATAGTTATGGACTACAGGAGGTGTTGGGTAGGCTGACAGTGGGTTAGGCGCGTAAACTGGAGGTAGGTAGGGTTGCTGGACAATGGGTGGGCTGGTAAGCGCATAGGCCTTGCGCCTGCGCTTGAGGTTGTTACGGTTTGAGGGTTCTGGTTTGGTTTCTGTTGGTTCAGGAACAGTCTTGGTGAGTTTGGTCTTCTCAGATCCCCGCAGGAACAGGGTTCCTGCTCTGACATGGTTGTCGCTGAGCACAGCGGCCAACTCGATGGCGTCAGAGAGGGTTACTGGGTTTCTGGCCCATACAGAATCTTGAATTTCCATGGGGAGACCCCCAAGGAATTTCTCGATGGCTCGGCGGGAAGGGGTAACAAGGTGAGGGACAAGCAGGCTTAGTTCATGGAAACGCGTCGCGTACTCGCGCGCTTCACCGCTGTATTGCTTAAGATTCCAAAATTCTTCCTCCAGGCGCTTAACTTCGTCCGGGAGGGCAGAATTCTCGCGTCAGAATTTCTTTGAATTCCTCCCAGAGCATGCTAGAAGCAGTTTCTGCGCCACGCGCATGAGCTACTCCATTCCACCATGTAAGCGCTCTAGATTCTAGGACACTGGAAGCATATAGGGTTCGTCTGTCAGAGGGGCATTGGGTGTGGAGGAAAGTGTTTTCTATTTTCTCAAGCCACTGGAGCATCACGGTGGCTCCTTCAAGACCTGTGAACTTTGGAGGGTTACCCGCGTTAAAGAACTTAATGTTGTAACCGGAGGTGTTGGTATTGTTTTGCCTCAAAGCTTGGGCTATTGCGGCGGCCATTTCCTGGGAACGTTGCTGCCTGCGTCTGCGCGAGGCTTCTCTCCTCTGATGGCGGCGAGATAGCGGAGGCATTCTATAAAAGTTTTAATTTTAGTTAATATCTTGGTTTTAGCGCAAAGTATAACCTCGAAAAGCTTGGTTTCGCGGAGTCAGTTACTGTCAAAAGTTAAAGTAAAATAAATGACCCTAAATGCAGACTTAATAAAGGTAACAAATTTGAATCAAGAATCGACAATTCCTGTATCACCATGACCTTCCGAATTCCCAATTTAAAAATACGAGCAAACGAGTATTGGGGATTGACGATTCATGTATCACCATGACTTTTCAATCCTCAATATAAAATATACAAGAAAATGAGTATTGGAGGTTGACAATTCATGTATCACCATGACTTTTCAAGTCTCCAACCTCAGAACATAATCGTAAATGGAATTTGAAAATCAACTATTCATGTATCACCATGACTTTTCGGATTTTCAATCCCAACAAACGAATATGTAAGTAAAATCAATAAAAATCGAAATTCAACAAAAATCGAAATATCGCGGAATAAAACATAAAATCATATACTGCGTCTGCGCAAGCATATTTATAAATAACGAGTAATTAACAATAAGCGCGCAAACATGAGATTTCTCTCATGCGCGAGAAGGGACTCTTAGGTATTCTAGGCCGTTACGTCTAACCACCTATCCTAAAGTCAACGAGCTCTGATACCAATCTGTAACACCCCGACCAAAGGCGGATTATACATCGGGGCACCACATATTGTTTCATTACTCGTGACACTATTGGGTGTCAATATTTAATAAATATATTCATTCGCGCACGCGCAAAGTAAACACAAGATAACATAAATCATCATAAATCAATATATTATAAATCATAATATTCGAACAGCAACAACTTGTCTTGATACATTTTAATCTAGGTCCAAAAGTAAAAACGTCCTACGTGTCCACAAGCTCCAAAACAGCTACTGCAAACCTAAACATGTGTTAAAATAAACGTCAAACACTTGCGTGTTGGTGAGAAATCAAGTTTAATAGATAATAATAGATAACAATAATCTCTGCGCGCAACACGTGTATGTCTAGTGTTTAACAAGGGTGTAATCAGATTGTGATCAAGCCTAAATAGATCATAGTTCATAGTTCAATCCGTGCTCCCAAATGAGCACAAAAACAAGAAAACATCTGTGCAAGTGTAAACAAAGAAAACCGTAAACGATAGGTCTCCCGTGTTCATCTAATGGATCCATGAAAACCTCGGAATAGGCCGAACAAAGCGGTTAATGATACACACATACAAATAAACAGCCAAGTAAACGTCCTCAACACATGGGATACTGCGCGACTAAAGTTCATAAACAAGTTTAAGACTCTAAGTTTGTACGAACACATGAACATCCCAAAACATTAAAAATAAAAAGGGATTAGGTAAGAGATTACTCACTTGATAAATGGTGCGGTGTAAGATAAAGCAAGAACCAACTTTAAACAAGCACAAGTTAACCTATAAATAAGATTATTGTTTTAATGATTTGTTTTAAGTCTTGATTATAAGTTAGCATAATTAATAAGTAAATTATTATATATATTACCGGGAAAGCAGGGCAGAACAGGAAGGAAGACGGAGGCAGAGAGGAGGACGGCAGAGAGAGCAAGGAGCAAGAGAGAATAGGAGAGTTTAAGTGCTTTGTGTGTGTAGTGTTAGGAAAATAACATTATTATTTATAGAGAAACCCTAGGGAACACAATCCCTAGAAAAGGGGAAAAGATCTCAAAAAGCAAAAGATTCCAAAAGCAAAAGATATCAAAAGATATGGCAGCTGCAGGGGACAAAGGAAAAGCTGACAGGTAACAGTAAACAGGCATGGGAGGGTCAGATAAAGGTACTGGTCAAAGCATGGAAAAGCAGATCTCAAAAGATAATGTCAGTCACTTTTTCTGTCAACCAATGGGGTTGGTGCGCATGCTGCGCCAAAAGTGGCTTTTCAGACATAAGAGAGGTCAGGTCAACAGCACAGAAAATAAGACAACACAAAAGTAAACGGCTGGATTAATCAGAAGAAAAGACTCAAGACATAGCGCGAGAAAGCTCGAGCGCGAAGGCAGACACAGAAGGTCAAGAGAGCGCGAGCGCGAAGGCAGACAGAACCAACCTTAACGCGTCGCGGGAAGGACTACATTTCTAAGCGCGTCGCGGGAAGAACGGTATCCATAGCGCACCGCGGGAAGAACTAAAATCCTTAGCGCGCTGCGGGGACAGTTCGTCTCGCGTATCGCAGTAACAGGTGGTCTTCACGCAGGCTTCCTTGTAAAGAGTCTGGCGCGTGGAACTGCGCAGACAACCTTAGGCGGGAAGGAACAAAGGACAGCAAAGAGTAAGGAGAAAAAGAGGGAAACAAGGCTGAGGGGTTAAACAGGAGGGCGGGACGGCGACAAGAGAAAAGGAAGGCGGAAAGAAAAGAGGAAGAAGGAAGAGGGACGGGACGGCGGAAAGAAAGAGAGAGAAAGAGGCGGGAAGGAAAATATATTATTATTATTAAAAGTAAAATATAAATATAAATAAATATTAAATCACAAAAGAAAGAGATCGGGTCAGAGAAATGGGTACCTGGGTCGGGTCGGATCGGGGCAGATGCCACAAATGCCTTCTTGTTCGTCGTGCACTCGAACATCAAGTGGTGTTTCATCTTCGAGAGTGGTTAAGTGTTGAATACGATCGATTGAGTCCAAGTGATCCTTTAAGCAAATGCACATCTCCACCGACTCCGAATTTAGTCTTGTTCTTCTCACCGATATTACCCTGCCACTAAGTGAAAAAGCGGATTCCGAAGCTACCGTAGAAGCTTGGACGGTTAGTAAATCACGGGCCATGGTGGCAAGAATCGGAAACTCGGTTTCCTTTACCTTCCACCAAGCCAAAACATCAAAAGTGCCATATTCCTCTTCGGATAAACCGGTAGAGTAATCATTTGCATTATACCTTCCTAGTTCGCTTGAAGGGGTGTTACCCCTTTGTTTTTTAGCCGTTACGTTGCGAACGGTGTTCATAAGACTAATCATGGGATCTCGTACTCTAGTAGCACTTGAACTTGATGAAGACCCCCCCCCCCCCCCGGCATAGGCATGTGTATGTTTGACCCATATTTATTTAAATAAAAGTCATACATAAATTTAAAATTCAAGTTAAAATAATTTTTTGCCTCTGTTGAAAAGTTTGGGTCAATTTCATGCATATTTAAGGCTGAAAAAATTTCGTCTAACACACATTCAACCCCCGTAACATTTAGCATTGGGTTTAAAGCGGCAGCGCAAGTTAAAACCGGTGGCAATTCAAGAAAGTATTTTTTTAATTTAAACTTCATTGGTAATATGATGTTTGAAAACATTGGACTTTTATTTTCAAATTCTTTAAGATTGTTAACCATTAAAAGTAACTCCGAAAGAACCAAGGGACTTGTCAGATAATACGTTCCCGATAGTTTCGTAGTTGATGTTTTAAAAACTTCAAGAAAAGTCGATAAGTCATTGATAATTTCTCATTTCTCATTTGAAAAGGGGATTGCCAAATCATTCTCGGTAAGACTAGAATGAAACATTTGTAAAGTTTCTCTTTGTTCCAAAGCACTTTGAAACATTATGCAAGTGGAATTTCATCGATGAGGTACATCCCAATTAGCTCCCAAAGCTTTTCTTCCCGTATCTTTACAAAATTTTCTATAATCCATTTGTCTTTTTTTACTTTTCTTAAAAACTTCATGTATCATTAGTCTAAAATCGTTTATAACCGATGTAACCTCATTCGAAGCAAGTCCGTCTTGCACGATTAAATTAATGATATGTGCAACACACCTTGAGTGAAAAAATACACCATTGCAAATCGGCGTATATTTTAATTTTAATTTATCAACCGCCGATGTATTATTCGACGCGTTATCAAATGCCATTGAAAAAATTTTATTTTCTAGTTTATAAGTTTTTATAACATAATCTAAAATTTCAAACAAATTATCTCCCGTATGTGGATACTCAAAGAGTTCGAAAGCAATGGTGCGTTTCATCATTTCCCACGATGACGGGTCTACCCAATGAGCGGTGACACAAAGATAAGATTCGGGTAGACCATGTGGAGCCGACCAAACATCACTAGTTAAGTTTATTCCCGTATTTATATTTTCAAAATATGCAATTAGTACCTCTTTGGCCTTCTTCCACAATTTTAAACAATAACGTTTAAGAGTATGACGACTTACGTGAGTGTATTGTGGTTGAAGCGTATCTCGAATCATGGCGGTTAAGCGAGGGTTGTCGAAGTGGCTAAACGGCAAAGCTTCTTGAATCACAAACTTCGCCATACGATCTTGAACTCGATCAATTTGGTATGTAAATATTCCGCCTTCACTATCCATTTGCGTTTGTTGCGACTCGACGTTCTTTTTCAACGCCTTGCAATACGGTTTTTCGATGTGTTTCTTCAAATTTGAATTCGAAAGTGGGTTTAAATAAACCCCACAAAACTTGCACCGAGCCTTCAATGAATGGTCACTCAATTCAACCAAATCCCAATTGCACCAAATCTCTTGATTACGATTATGAGGTACAATACGAACGAAACTTGGTTCGGCGTTGGAACCTTGACCAACCGATGATTGTGAGGCAGCAATAACAACAAATATGAATATAGAAGAAGAGAAAACAAGAGATTAGAGAACTCAAAACGTTGTAATAGCGTTTTTTTGTATTTTTTTGCGTTCGGGTTTGCGTTTTGAGTGTTGTGATGAACCATGACACCAAATACCTATTTATACTAGTAGTGGGGTGCTTGGGGGAGCCAAAAAACGGCTATTTTTGACCCCAACAGTAAAAAAACGGCCAAAAAAACGATTTCCAACGGCTATACTCGATCCAACGGCTAGAACCGGTTCCTAACCGGAACCGGTTCCTAACCGGTTCCTAACCGGTTCTGGTTCGGTTCCGGTTCCTACCCGCCCCCACTCAGAAATGCAAGAACCGGTCACGGATCATCGGGTTGAATCAGATAGGGTCCGGTTTCTACAAAAATCGGGTAGGAACCGGTTCGGGTCCGGTTCGGTTCCACCGGTTCCGGAACCGGTTTTTTTGATCATCTCTAATGGATCTACGGTTGCTTAGTGTTTAGGCTTCGGTCTGTATAGTGTATACGCTCCTTTCTTTTGGGCTCATGTATGATTGTTTACTATGGGCTAATATACTTAATTGGAATGTAGAATTTTATACCATTGTATATCAGAACTTTTTAGAAAATTAAAACTTAATGAAGCTACAAACTTTTTCTCCAATTGCATATAAATAAACACAACCTTGCTGGCTAGAAACCAGACATGAAACAAAAAAGACCTTACAAAGTCAAAATGGGGTTTAGTAGCTAATCCGCCAAATACATTCTACTTCTTGTATTACGACTAGTAACCAAAGAAATGTTAAGGAGAACTATGCAATCAAACAAACTACCATGCTGTTTGTTATTATGCTTAAAAATATCTTCATTCCTGCAATTTAAAATAACCCACCAAGACGTCAACATAATAGCCTTCACCAACACCTTTTTCTTAGTTGGAAGCTTCATGTTCTTTAACCAAACCAAAAACAGTGTCTTCTGGCGGAGACATATAAACATCAAATCATCTCCAAATGAGACTCCAATGTATACTAGTAGTCAAGCAATATGAGTGTAACACCAATATTTGTGACTTAAGATATCAAATTACGAAACCCATTATTTATTCACGGTCAAGATAATAATTAATGTCGGCGAGAAGTCCAGACACGAGACGAGAGCTTCGGTGCACGCGTTTAGCTTCAACGGGAGAAAAGATCTTCTAGAATGTTTTTTATTTTGCTATAAATAGGAGTTTGTATTTCATTTTAGTGTGCGTGTTTTGATGGTGTAAACAACCACCCAAGGTGAGCTCACATTGGGTGGGATCGGTCCGTTTTAATATGTTAATCTTTTGTACCGGTTACGAGATCGTTTACCCTTTATATTATCTTTACATTATATGTTCGATCGTTTGTTTATACCGCACCCGTCTCAAGCACTTATCAAGAACAAAACCGTTCGTTGTCGGATCCGGTTTTGAGACCTACAATTGGTATCAGAGCAGGTTTGAATCAACTGATTCAACTTTGTTCTTGATATTCGGGTTCTATTTATGCGATTACCCGAACCGAGACGTAAATTTCTTGAAGACCCGTTGAAGCTTTGAAAATAAAGTTTGAAGATCTTGGAAATAAAGTTGGAAATAATCGTGTTAGAAGTTCGTCGTTGTAGATCCGGTGTTTCGGGACCTACAAGTGGTTGGCTACGGTTCCGCGCCGAAATTCCGGTGACCATCCGACGACGATTCCAGAGATTGGAGATGTACAAATCAAACTCTAATATTCAGTGAGTGTCGGTTATCTTTGATTGTTGTGGAAGGTCGGTATTCCGGTGAGTTAGCTGGTAACAGTTGATGCCAGTGGTTGTGAACGACGTTGAATGGTGGTGGCTGGAACAAGTTTCTCTGATGAACGGCTTTCCGGCTAAAGGGTCGCTGGTGGTGGTGAGCGGTGTCAGAGTAATTTATTCAAGCAGAAGGTGGCTGGACTTCCTTGGTCTGAAAGTGGCGGCAATGATGAGCTGATGTTCGTCAGAGTAATTTTCCGATGGAGAGTGACTCGTGACCTCAGGTGCTGTAATAACCAGCGGCTGGTCAGAAATTTTTTTTCAACGAGGGTGGCCGGTCACCAGAATTCGATTTTCTGGTAGAGGGGTGGCGGATGATGAGACCTGCGGCTGGGGTTTGCTGGGTCGCTGGTGGGTTAATGACAGGTGGCGCTTGGACTGAGATCGATGTCGGTGACCATGGATGGCGATGAAGTTTCCGGAATATTTTTTTCCGACTGAGTATGAGGCAGCTGATCTGTGGAGGCTTCCAGGGACATAATATGGTAGCTAGGTCACTAGATTTGGGACTGATTCAGTTGGGTATGGTTGGGCTTTAACTAGGCCTTTTATTTTTCAAACCTTATAATAATTGGGCTTGCCTTCTTTAAAACTACTATAGGCCAGCTACTTAATTTTAATGGGCTTGGGTTATGATTACTTGGACTGCATGGTATTTAAGTTTTTGGCTAATTTGCAAATCATGAACAAGACCAGATTGCTGCTATATTACTTGGGCTGCTGGGATTATTTTTTTTTTGGGCCGAGTAAGTCAATTATTTTTCGTGTTGACCAAACTTAAGAAAGTCAAACTTGTTCGGGTTTTCGTCATTATTGGACCGTGTTCAAAGCATATTATATGTTATTTTCAAGGCGTTCGGGAATTGGATCATGAAAACGTGGGTTACGAGCATCCGAGATGCTTATTTACTAAGGTGATAATTTTTAAACAAGTTGGATTTAATAGGGAATTAAATTATTTATGCTCTCAACTTGAAAATGTGAGATACGAGCATCTGGGATACTTATTTATCAGGGGCGAGTTATCATGGAAATAATAGGCTTTGTCATTTGATCGTTGTCCCCGATATTTCGTCAAGCTCTTTTGAACCTATATTGCTTAAGATTCGAGATGGATAAAGAAGCGAGAACATCTTCATGAATGAATTAGGTGGATCATACCTTGAGGGGGTGATTGAAGAAGCTTAGGTTATCTGGATGATTTGCAAAAATGCGAGACACGGTTCGACGCTGTTTTGAGATCACAAGTCAAGGGGTGATTGTAAGGCCAATATTTGTGACTTGCAATTTCAAATTACGAACCCCATTATTTATTCACGGTCAAAATAATAATTAATGTCGGCGAGAAGTCTGGATACAAGACGAGAGCTTCGGTGCACGCGCTTAGCTTCAATGGGGGAAAAGACCTTCTAGAATGTTTTTATTTTGCTATAAATAGGAATTTGCATTTCATTTTAGTATATGTGTTTTGATGGTGTAAACAACTACCCAAGGTGAGCTCACCTTAGGTGGGATTGGTTCGTTTTAATATGTTAATCTTTTGTGGATTCAGCAGCAGTTTGAAAGGTTAACCTATTCGGGAATCTCCGGATCTATGCTCTTTAATGGAACTTTAGCTTTAGCTGGTCGTGACCAAGAAACCACCGGTTTCGCTATATCTCTAGAGTCAATAATTTTATATGAGGAACTACTGAACTCAGGTATAGGAAGAAGCCCTATCAAATAGAGATTTTTTCTTTCGACCATATTTCGATTGTTAATACGATATATAAGGACCGCTACTCCAAGTTTTCAAGAAACCGCGCGGGTTTTAGCAAAAGCAGCTCTACTGGGGCGTACCGATTGGTTGATGTGAATCCGCCTGCCCAACAGATTTCTTGAGTGTTCGAGTTTATTTATGGTATGAAACAACCCGCAGCATGGGTATAGCTTATTAATACGTTACAGAAACCCCTACTTGAGTCCATTTTTTTACCGCAAAAACCTGTGCTCAAAAATAGATCGTTTACCCTTTATATTATCTTTACATTATATGTTCGATCGTTTGTTTATACCGCACCCGTCTCGAGCACTTATCAAGAACAAAACTGTTCATTGTCGGATCCGGTTTCGGAACCTACAATGTGATTAAACAGTTCCCGGTTTCTAACTTTCATTAAAAGATTGTACACAACACTGATGTCATATCCAACTAGTGTACATCTACTTTATTAGTCAGGAAGGCTAGTCATAACTTGCATAACGCCAATGTCACATTCAACAGTTTTTGGCTTTGTGACTAGCCATAACGTATATGGAATTCATCCTTTGGTAATCAGTTTCAAGTCGGAGATTGTCCTATGCTCTTTGCCCTATTGTTTCATCATAGGTATATTTCATATCTCTATATAGTCGTAGGATCCAACTTCAGACCTTTATAGGGTCTGGTTTTACAATTTCAAACCTTACTTTAAAGCGTTTACATCGTTTTAGAGCTCAAATACTTTTTAATAAAATATGGCTATAACACGTTTTTAAATATCAGAAAATAAGTTTTCGCCCTGATGATTAGATAGGCCATCTAACCTTTCAGACGATCTGTCACAGGGATAAGTCGGCGGTCAATGAGCATCATTAATGATGTTTACAAGGTTTTGATTAGATTAGTCAACTAATCCTTCAGACGGTCCGTCGTGAGGCTGTTTTGGTTAAACGGGGTGAAATCGTTTAAAGTTAAAACTGGGTGCATGTGTTAGACGGATTGTCAAACACTTCAAACAATCTATATAATGGCATGTTTCACCAACGTTTTTCTTTTCTGATTTTGAATCCAGTTGCTTGTCCGTATGTGTGAGCGTATAGGTGAATGAGCGCATATGTTGTGTTCATCAACATATGCGCCGCCTACGTTATGCGGCGCATTATGCGCGGCATATGTTTGTATATATATAGTTTGCTTTCATTTGTATGTAATCTTGATTCTGGAGCAATAAAATTCTCTCTTTACTTCTTTTCAGTTTTCTTTCGTATTATTGGTTTTATACCATTTCATGGTATCAGAGCATGGTTATTAAGGCTTGCACTTCGTTTTAAACCGGGTTTTTCAATATTTTCTCCGGTTTTTCTTTTTCCTTCAGTAATTTCCTTGTGTTTCTTGATCTCTTGATCATTATCTTCATCTTATCAGCCGCTTCCATTAAAATTGAAGACTAGTTCATCTTATGTCTTCCACTAATGTCTTCCTTTAATCTCTTTTTCATATTATTCTGAGTTTCCACCGTCAATTTTTTCTCTAAATCTCTCGGATTGCTTTTTCTTTGTTCCTAAACATTTTCTTAAGGTTTCACACCTTTCCTCATTTTGATATTTTCTTCTTTCTTGAACATATACGTCACATAAGTCTCAGACTTATACGGCACATAAGTCCATTTCTTACATATACGAGGCATAAGTCCATTACTTATACGTTATCCATTTCTTACTTATACCCCACATATTCTATGCGGCGCATAGTCTCTTTTCAAGCGTATAAGTTCTTTTCTATCGTTTTTTTTCGTTTTTTCCATGTTTTCCTAAATGGAAATCCCTCGCATTACCGTTGATCCTTCAAATCCTCTTTATCTTCATCCGTCTGATCACCCTGGCATGATTCTGGTCTCAAAATTTTTTGACGGGAATGGTTATGGAGCCTGGAAACGAGCAATGTCTATTGCTTTTTCCACTAAGTACAAACTTGGGTATTAATCACACCGCCCCCATACCAGCTAATCAAACACATATTGCCCTCTAGCAAAGGTGAAATGATATGATGATATCTTGGATTCTCAACACTCTTAATCACGATATTCATGATAGTGTTTTGTATGCCGAAACAGCTCAAAATCTTTGGAATGAGCTTAACACTAGATATGGACAAGCAAGTGGTGCTAGAGTTTATCAACTTCAAAAGAATCTTTGTCAAATCTCCCAAGGAGGTAGTGACATTGCTACTTATTTTGCTAAAATAAAATCCAATTGTGAAGAATTGAATGCTGTAAACTCCATTCCTTCTTGCACGTGTGGGGCTGCTCATGCCTTTGCCAAAAGAGAGGAAGATCGAAGGCTAATTCAGTTTCTTGTTGGACTGAATCCAAGCAATGACATGATCATAAGAAATATTCTGATGATGCAGCCCCTTCCCTCTATCGATCGTGCTTATGGGATCTTGATGCAAGATGAAAAACAGAGAGAAAGTTCACACCACCACCACTGATTTCACCGCATTCTCTGCTTCTATGCATGCTAATACTGGAGGATTGGTCAGTGGTGGAACTGAAGAAAATAGAAGAACCTTGGTGTGTACTCACTGTAAAAGGAATGGGCATTCGGCGAGCAAGTGTTATAAGTTGATAGTTTTCCAAAAGACTATAAATTTGCTAAAGGAAAGAAGTTTGCTAACCTTGCTGAAGAACAAGGACAAAGTGAACAAAAACATTCTGATAAGCAAGGAATCACTCAGCAACAGTAACATGACTTGATGGCTTTGTTGTAGCAAAACAAATTCCAACCTAGGACTTCTAATACTTTTGCTACTAACAACGCTACAACCATCAATTATGACTCTTTCCGAGGTATAATGTCTTGAAATTCTTCTAAATTTTCTTCGAAATGGATCATTGTCACTGGTGCAAATGATCATATGTGTCATGATCAAAATTTGTTTTCAAGCGTTTCCTTTCTACAAAATCCAATTTTATCACTCTTCCTAATGGCACCAGTGTTACTATTCATCAGTATGGGATTGTTCCTTTAACTGATAAACTTTCTTTCTCGAAAGTTATTTTGGTACCACATTTTAGAAATAATCTTCTTTCTGTTTCAAGATTATGTTCTGATACTGATAGTACCGTTCTTTTTTCTAAAATCAATTGTGTTTTACAGGCCCCTTTTCTGAAGAGCCATCTAGTTCTTGGTGAAATGCTCAATGGACTTTATCTTTTTGAAGCAACCAAGAATTTTGCTGATAGTTCTTTTCTTTTTAATAAGATTTGTAGCTTTGTTTTAACCATTGAAACTTGGCATAATCGTCTAGGACATTTGCCAGTTTGCAAATTGAAACAATTATCTCTCATTTCTAATTCGTCTTTCAAATCTATCGAGCATTGTGATATTTGTCCTAAGGTAAGACAACATAAATTACCATTTTCAATTAGCTCCACATCTACTAGCAAAATTTTTTAGCTAATTCATATTGATATATGGGGCCTTATCGTACAGCTACTTATAATAGCATCAGATATTTTTTAACCATTATGGATGATTATAACAGAACCACTCGAACACATTTGCTTTCCACTAAAAGCAATGCTTTTCCTATTCTTAAATCTTTCATTTAAATGGTTAGCAATCAATTTGGCACCATTGTCAAACGCATTCGGTCTGATAATTCTTTTGAACTAGGGAATGGCCTAGTTCAATGTGCTTACTTATTAAGTAAAGGCATTATTCATCAGACAACTTGTGTCGCTATCCCTCAACAAAATGGTATTGTTGAACGAAAGCATAAACATTTGCTTGAAACCTCGAGGGCTTTAATGTTTCAATCTAAACTTCCTATTCAGTTTTAAGGTGATTGTGTTTTAACCGCAACACATTTAATCAATCGATTTTCTACTAAAATTCTTAACAATAAAATCCCATATGAGGTTTTAACAGGAAAACTTCCTTCTTATGCTCACATGAAGTCTTTTGGTTGTCTTGCTTACACTTCCAGTTTGAGTCATGGACGAGATAAATTCAAACCAAGGGTTGTTCCTTGTGTTTTTATGGGATATCCTCTTGGTAAAAAGGCTTACAGATTATATTATCTTGATACAGATAAGATCATCAAATCAAGAGATGCCGTTTCCTTTGAAGCTTTACTTCCTTCAATCACAAATTCTAAAGAGAGTTTTGTTTTTCTATCCATTGACATTATCAATCAGTTCTTTGATGATCCTTCTCTTGCTCCCGCTTCTAATTCGATTCCCGATTCCATTCCTTGGTTTGAATCGGTTTGATAAATGGTTAGCAATCAATTTGGCACCATTGTCAAATGCATTCGGTTTGATAATTCTTTTGAACTAGGGACTGGCCTAGTTCAACGTGCTTACTTATTAAGTAAAGGCATTATTCGTCAAACAACTTGTGTCGCTATCCCTCAACAAAATGGTATTGTTGAACGAAAGCATAAACATTTGCTTGAAACCTCGAGGGCTTTAATGTTTCAATCTAAACTTCCTATTCAGTTTCGGGGTGATTGTGTTTTAACCGCACCACATTTAATCAATCAATTTTCCACTGAAATTCTTAACAATAAAATCCCATACGAGGTTTTAACAGGAAAAATTGCTTCTTATGCTCACATGAAGTCTTTTGGTTGTCTTGCTTACGTTTCCACTTTGAGTCATGGACGAGATAAATTAAAACCAAGGGTTGTTCCTTGTGTTTTTCTGGGATATCCTCTTGGTAAAAAGGCTTACAGATTATATGATCTTGATACAAATAAGATCATCATATCAAGAGATGTCATTTCCTTTGAAGCTTTATTCCCTTCAATCACAAATTCTAAAGAGAGTTTTGTTTTTCCATCCATTGACATTATCAATCAGTTCTTTGATGATCCTTCTCTTGCTTCCGCTTCTAATTCGATTCCCAATTCCATTCCTAATTCTTTTGCTGCTTCTGATACTCCTGTTTCTCCTTCTAATGTTCCACATGTTAGAAGGTCATCCAGAACTTCTGTTCCTCCTTATTTGAATGATTATGTTTGTAATGATTTTGATTCTTATCACCCTTGCTTTCACACTGTCACTAATTCGTGCTCCTCTTCTATCTCTTGTTCTTCTTCTCAACTTCTCCCTTTCAGTCAAAATCTCACTACATCTATATTTGATTTACATGAGCCTACTTCGTATAAATAAGCTACAACTATTTCTGAGTGGCTAGATGCCATGAAAGCAGAGTTTCAAGCTCTTGAAAATACTAATACCAGGGCTGTTGTTGATCATCCTCCTGTGAAGAAGGCTATTAAGAACAAATGGGTGATTAAAGTTAAATACCAGGCAGATGGCACAGTTGAACGTTGTAAAGCACGATTGGTGGTAAGAGGAGATACTCAAAAAGAAGGCATTGATTATAATGAGACTTTTTCTCCTGTTGTCAAACGACTACCATTCGCAGTCTTGTTGCTGTTGCTACCAAACAAAGTTGGCCTCTTTTCAATTTGATGTTAATAATGCGTTTCTTCATGGGGATCTAGATGAATAAATTTATATGTTACCACCGCCTGGTATAGAGTTCCCTAATCATCAAGTGCTTAAACTTCAGAAATCATTATACGGCTTAAAACAGACTTCTCGACAATGTTATGGAAAATTGTCTTTTACTCTGAAGACAAGAGGGTATATGAGTTCTCATGTAAGGCCCCGTTCCCGGTAACCCTACTTTGTTGTTGGATTTACTTATAAACATAGTTCTAAAATCAGAGTTAATTAAAACTTTTCGCGGAATTCATAATATTAAACATTCTTATAAAACATAAGTACTTATTTTAACAAAATACATTAAGTCTTAAACAACAACATCAATGACAGTCTTCATCCAATTGCCACATGTTCCACCTCAAGCAACCCGCCTCATTCTACTTACATGCGTGCATACTAAAAGTCATCTACGCTGAGTGAGTTCTAGTTTAACAAGTTATAGGATTATTCTTACACACTTGTACCCATAGGTATCGTTCTTACCTTTGTTTTGTTCTTGTTTCCTTTCTTCTTACATTCACATTACTTTATTCTTTCATTTACAAGTAATTATTCTTACACATTCTTTTATTTACAAACAAACATTACTTTATTCTTTCCTTAATCTTACTCTTACTTACAAACATATAGTTATTCTTACATTCTTGCACATATATTATAAGGGTCTGCCACCCGATCTCTTGCACAGATATTATAAGGGTCTGCCACCCGACCTCTTTCACCGATATCATAGAGTCGGCCACTCTATTCTTGCCCAGGTATTATAAGGGCCTGTCACCCTGACTCTTACATGAGACTCTTACTATTCTTGCCCAAGTATTAGAAGGGTCTGTCACCCTGACTCTTACATTATATTCTTTCTAGACTCTTACAATCATGTTAAGTTAGACAACTAACACATACAAGTTCTAACATTTTTCTTCCATTCTTGCATTAATCATTCTCATTAATCATATAAGTACATATGTTACTAGTCTTACAAGTATGCACACAGCCCCGAAAACATTTCAAGAGAAATGGGGCTTGAACTCACCTGAAGCCGGTTTCTCTCACCGTTAATGGTAATGCCCTTCCTTAGCTGTACGCGGCTAACTGTGCAACACATAACGAGTGTTAATTATTTATCACTACTACCTTATACATCTACATTAATGAAACCCCCAACTAACGGGGGTCCGGGGGCAGCGCCCCTGGTAGTGGGGTCTAGGGGCGGCAGCCCCTAGCAGGGTCCAAGGGGCAGAGCCCCTGGCTGGGGTTTTATTTTCGTTAACAGGTCCTTCATAAAAAACGCATCAGAAAATGGATTTCAGAAAATTTCGCATGGCCATTTCGCATGGAATTTTGCATGAGAATTCCGCTTCGCATGAGAATTTCGCTTCGCAGGCGATTTCGCTTCGCATGGGTTATTTCGCTTCACATGGCGTGCGATGCGAAATTCTTGGTTTTCGCATGGCATGCGATGCGAAGCTCTTTTCATGCGAGAAAACCCCTTTTTACTTCGTTTTTACCATTTTAAGGCCATTTTCCTCCGAGACTCTTCCTTAGGACCTGATTCTTCTCTTTTATGGGTTTTGGGTTGTACCAACTTTGTATACCCATGTTCTATGAGGTCCGAGCATCACCTTTTTGTTCTAAAACACACCTGTGAGTTTAAAACTCACCAAGTTTATGTTTTTCTTACATTTCACAACCCGATCTATCATTATATCTGTTTGCATGTCGATTCTACCACAAAACTTAACCTTTTAAACCAAAACCCACCTTTTGCTTGCGAGTTCGGGTTTAGATCTGGACGTGTTCTTGCTATTTGAAGATTTTTGCACACAAAATCTTCCTTACTTTAACCAAGATTTGGGTTCGGGGTCTTGAGAGAGAGCATGTGTGTGTTCTAGGTTGTGTGTGTGTGTGTGAAGAAATGGTGAAAGGATGGGGTATGGCCTTATATAGAAGGCTATGGGCCCAACCACCTACTTCCTTTACCAAACCCCATCCTTATCCAAATATAAACACACACACAATTAAACGAACGACACACACGTAACAATAAATTCTCTTTTATTTAGTAATCTCCAAATACGGATGCTACATCTCAGAATGATCATTCTTTGTTTTCTAAACTATAGGATGTAGTTTATGTCACTATATATGTTGATGACATATTGATTATTGGGAACAATTTGGAGAAGATCAATAATCTTAAAGCTTTTCTAGATTCCTCTTTCAAGATTAAAGATTTGGGGCACCTTAATTACTTTTTGGGCATGGAGGTTATTTACACTACAAATCGTGTAATCATGTCCCAACACAAATTTGCTAGGGACATGCTTTCAGAATTTGATACTTCTAATCTTTCTGTAAGAAATTCACCATTACCTCATCCTCTCCATCTCAAGGTTCATGAGGGTCTTGCTATTGATGAACCTTTTACAATATAGGAAACTTGTTGGCAAACTCAATTATCTTACTCACACAAGGCTTGATATTGCTTTTGCAATACATGCTTTCAAAATTTGATACTTTCGATCAGTTAGTGGGTTTTATGTTTCTCTTGGTGGTTCTCCAATATCTTGGAAGTCTAAGAAACAAGCCACTGTTTCCTTAAGTTCCGCTGAAGCAGAGTATCGCTCACTTCGTGGTGTTACTTGTGAACTTCTTGGTTAACTAGACTTCTTATTAAGTTTAATGTTCCTAATATTACTCTGGTTAATCTCAAGTGTGACAGCCAAGCTGCAATTTACATTGCCAAGAATCCTGTCTTTCATGAGAGGACAAAGCACATCGAGATTGATTTTCATTTTTTTCGCGAGAAATTACAAGAGAGGCTCATCAATCCAGTACACACAAAGTCAGCTGACCAGCTTGCTGATTTATTTATCAAGAGCTTACCAGGGCCACATTTTCATGACCTTTTGCACAAGTTGGGGTTTTCTCAACCTCCAACTTGAGGGGGTGTGAGCGTATATGTGAACGAGCGCTTATGTTGTGTTCGTCAACATATGCGCCGCATATGTTTGTATATATATACTTTGTTTGCTTTCATTTGTATGTAATCTTGATTCTGGAGCAATAAAATTCTCTCTTTACTTCTTTTCAGTTTTCTTTCGTATTATTGGTTTTATACCATTTCAGTATGCTTGGGTTTTTCTATATCTAAAATTCCACCAATCCACTGATTTCCTTAACATTTGACAGTTAACGCACTAAGTGCCGAGGATTATATAAAATTATACTGAATTGGGTAAAAATGCAAATTTCCGAAATGCATTAATTACATGTATAAAATTAAGTATATAAGTAAATGCGTACTACAAGAGTACATGACATTCAAATGTAATATACTTTAAGCATGCATTAAAGGTCAAAAGTTTTAAGGTCCATATTTACCAACAAAACTTTCAGGTTATAACCACCCCGTGTAAGATCGTCATCCACCCATTAGCCGTCATTATCTTTTCTGTAACGTAGTTGTGAGGTCGTGATCACATCGTGAATGATCATCATCACCCTATCCTTTAGTTGCAGCGAGCGCGTCTGTAACTTAGTTTTGAGGTCGTGACCACATCTTGAATTAATCATTAATGATTATTATCACTCCATCCATTAATCGTTTCTAACGTGTATGCAACTCACTTGTGAGGTTGTGACCACCTTGTGAATGATCGCCTTCTCTCAATCTAGTAGTAGTCACTAAAGTGTAGGTAACTCAGATTTGTGGTCGTGACCACCTTGTGAATGATTCTCACCACTCCATCCAACCATCTCTAATGGGTTTGTAACTCACTTATGAGGTCGTGACCACCTCGTGAATGATCTTCACGACCACTACATCAGTTATCAGTTGCTACCGTATCCGTAACTCTCGGTTGTATAACCATTGATAAGCCACAAAGGCACTGCCCATATCCATAACTATTTGTCCATAAAGAGCCAAGCAAATTTTGACAATGGATTCACTTCTTAAAAACATTACCCTTTTCTTTACCATTAAAACATAACTGTTTACATTTCGTTTATTTCAAAGAAAACACACAATCATAAAACATGCTTTGCTAAGTAAAAAGGGTTCTACAGCTCACCTGATTAGCTAGACTTCTCTTAAACAAACGTATTGATGATTCCGTCCAGCTCTATATTAAACTTGTCAAAGTTTACGTGTGAAATGGGTCAAGTTACGCATAGACATATTGGTGACCCAAAATATCCACTTTCGTACAACAATTCAAGCGCAAGTCATGACTTTCGTGGACGTCACCATCAGAAATTTAAAGAGCTTTCATGTGACTGCTTAGGCAAAGGTTCCTAACTTTCGTTTGACTATACATTCACGTAAAAGTAATATTATGTGTAAATCACAATTTCTCGTTAACCATACATTCGCATTATGTTGAACATACGGTCATGTGGAGCATACTTACATGCGAAGCGGAGTATACTTTCACATGGACTGTACTTTCATGTAGAGTAAACTTTAAAATTAATGGAACAGACCTGAAAATACTAGTAAGCTCCAACAAATGTGTAAAACATTAACTCGTTTAGTTAACATCAGGATCCAAAGCTTATCACTTTAAACACAACGAAACCTTCATTAGACGTCATTCTTAGCATATCTGATGTTATCATGCTAAAGAGAATGTAAAGTTCTTATCTTCTTGTCCAACCAAATCTGAGAGTTCGACGGTAATGACGATGATTGTAAGGTAAAAAATGTGATTTATGATATCAAAAGATCGAAATCCATTAAATATATTATAGTCAAGAAAATAATTAATGTGAACAAGAAATCTGGACACGAGACGAGAGCTTCGGTGCACGAGTTTAGATTCAACGGGGAGGAGATCTTCTAGAATGTTAGGCTATTATTGTGTTAGCTATAAATAGGGGCTTATGTTTGTCATTCATGTGTGTGTTGTTTATGGTGTAAATCACCCACCCAAGGGTAGCACACCTTGGGTGGGGTCGGTTCGTTTAATATTATTAATCTTTTAACCGATAACGAGATCGTTCGCTTATATTATCTTTATTTGTTTTTGTTCGATCGTTTGATTTCACCGCACCCGTCTCGATCGCTTATCAAGAACAAAATTTGTTCGTTTGCCGATCCGGTTTTGGGACCTACACTTGCTATCAGAGCGGGTCAAATCAACTTATTCAATTTTGTTCTTGATATTCAGGTTCTAATTCCGCGATAACCCAAACCGAGGCGTTAATTTCTTGAAGACCTATTGAAGTTTGGAAACTAATGTTTGAAGATCTTGGAAATAAAGTAGGATATAATCATGCTAGAAGTCTGTCTTTGTAGATCCGGCGTTTCGGGACCGTTCCGCCATGCGCTAAAATTCTGGTGAGCCGACAGTTCTTCTCCGGCGACGATTCCATAGATTTGAGATTTATAAATCAAACTCCGGTATTCAATTTGTATCCGGTGAGTGTCGGTTATCTCTGATTGTTGTAGGAGGTCGGTTTTCTGGTGGGTCGAAGATTCAGTTCGTTTTTCCGGCAGGGTGACCTCGATGTGCACAGATGTGTGTCGGCTAGGTAATTTGAAATCTACATGTTGTGTCTAATGGGCTAAGTGGATGTGGAGTTGAAGTTGGGTGGCCGGAAACCGGGTTTCCAGTGGGTTACGTGATGGCACACTAAGGTTGTTGTGACCGGAAACAACCGTATGAAGTCGGTGCTTATTGGGTTACAAGTTGTCATTAAGAAGGTTGTTGATCTTGAAGAATGGATGTGGCCAACGACGGTGATGAGGCCAACCACCATAATAGGTAACAGAAGCGGTTATTTCGGTGGTTTATGAGGAAGACGACGACTGTTGGTTGTGGAATGGAGGGGTAAGGGTAGTTTTCCAGTTATCGATGTTCCGGTGGTGACTGGTTTTGATGGTGACTAGAGTACTTATTTCTGGTAGGAGCGGCGCAGGCGAACGACGATCGGCTTTCCGGCGAGGGAAAAATGGGTAGCAGTTGGTTGGTTAGAATATGTCTGCTCGGGTTTGTTGGATGATGAACACTGTTTTTCCCGATGAGGATCCGATGAATTCGATATGGATCTACGAAACCGAAAATGCATGGTGATTGTTTTGGTGTGTTTCGATACTAATCGGTGAACGAAAACGACCGAGCACGTAGACAATATGAAAATATTAACTCGTTGTAGCTCTATTATAAATTTCAGCAGAGTAACAGTACAATCAGTGTCTCATAAAGTGAACAGTTGTAACTTGTTGTAACTCTGAACAAATATGTGAACCTATTTATAATACATGCACTCATTCGTTAACTGTTAGCCTCACATTCGTTACATGAACTAACATCTCATTCGTCACCATTTGGCTCACATTCGTAAAGCTTGGCCATTCGTTATGTGCCATGCTCATTTGCTCTTGATCTCACATTCATTACTCATGCATGCATTCCAATCACACTTTATTTGTTTAACTTGCTTCCTTCCATTCGTTAACTTCTATGCTTGCTCATTCGTTACATGCTTCAATTTAGCCATTGTTCTCATTCGTTATCTCATTTGGCTCCCATTCGTCATCCTTAACTTCCTTATATACATGCATTAACATATGATCCTCATTATAAAGACACAACGACTTGTTGGTTCAATTCCCAGCACTTTTCACATTTTATGTACTAACAGACTCCCCCTTGACAATTACCGGAGTTCGTTAACTTTTAGTATTTATCGCTTTGAGTTAGTCTTCACGTGTGCCTTTATACAGCTAATGCCCTGTAAAAAATGCACCAACAAACTCCCTCTTGCCATTAGCTGTACGTCTCCAATCTTTATTAGCATCAATCTTATACACACGATCAGCATCTTCACTCCCCCTTAACTCGATTATTTTGCCATACCTTAAATTCACCATCTTGAGAAGATTCAAGGATTGAATAATCATCACTCTTATCATAACTGTAGTCAATCAACACATTCCATCAATAAACCTTAAAGTTTATCTTGATTTAGAATTTGAGCACAAAATGTATGAATAATAATGTGTAATCCTGAAAACATTTTTGTAACATATCAAAAAACATTTGAAAATGTGTATCACTTGTCAAAAGATCAAAAATAAACTGGTAAATCTTTTTGAATTTTTGAAAATTTTATATCAAAACACACAAAATATTTTTGAATTTTCAAGATTTATACCAAAACACACCTAAAATCTTTTGGTATTTATCCTAAAGTAACAAAAAGAAATTAAAGCAGTAAATGTAAGCAATACATATTTTCGTGAGAAAGATCGTGACCTGGGATCATATTGACTAGTAACGTCCTAGACTACACTTCAATTTCGACATTATTATGCATATAATACAATGATGATTGTAGATATAATTGTCCACTTTAAACTTTATACAGATCCTTCAGTAACTTTACGATACGTATTAAGGTTCAATTAAGCACAAATCTTATGTGGATCCCACCTATCAGACACAATTTTTATATCTTTTATACAGTGAATTTCACATGTACATACTTTTCCTTTCTTGAAACGATTAGCTGTGACTCATGCAAAAATAAAAAAAAATAGAAAATAAAGCAGAAAGTTAAAATTTTCCTTTAAGATCGATATTACTACACACAGATAAGGTTCCATTTTAACAAAATAAAAAGATAAAATTAGTTGAAGTTGTATAAGGCCTTAACAATCAACTCGGATAATACCGTACTATGGCATGGAGAAAGTCCAAGGCTTTATACGAAACACCAAGAAAATAGAGCAGAATATCCAAATCTTAACTCTCAGGTCGGATATGACTATCACGCAATAGAGAGTCCAGGATTTGAACAAAAATAAAGAAAAAATAAAGTTGAATTTCTTTGCAAAATAAAAAGAAAATAAGCTGAATTTCTTTGCAAAAATAACGCATGTATACACAACAATCTTTAAACTTTTTGGTATTTATACAGATATTAACTATGCATCAAGATGTTACACTACTAGATTTGGCAAGCATTTAGGTTTATATCTTTTCAGCACTTATGTGATCTGTTAAGCCTATCATACACATCATACAATTGATCTTACGACACTTTTTAGTCTAGTTTATTCATGTTTTGGGTCCGCCAGGTCAATGTACTATCATTTCCCATATATATCGGATCGCATTTCTCAAGTTTTATACGTTTCAAAATTAACAACATATTTTTGCAATTTTATATTTTCATACAAAAAAACACAATATTTTTGGATTTTTTAGTTCTCCCCCCCCCCCTTAATAATATGCAAAAAAATAACGAAAAATGAAAAATGATCTTCTAACATGGATAAATCTTTTTAAGATCTTGTTCACCAAAAAGAAATCTTGCATTTTAAAAATATGAATGGTGAACAAGTTTGTTGATTGAAAAGTTTATGAATTTTAAATCTTTGCAGTTAACAATCAAATCAAACTAAACAAATATGCCGAGATAATCCACTATCAACAAATTTGATTTAGCAACAATCCATATTGCGTTGATAGATCTTCTCGGACATCCCTGCACAGAACTAAATATTTAATGAGAAATTGGAATCTAGACCATTGTCTTAGGCTGACCTGTATCCTCAACATGATCAACACATGCAGTTGGAATCTTTGGTTTCCAAACTGTTAACGGTTTATCAGCTTGTTGTCTCAAAAATTTAACATTATCAGAACTGTGAGACATTTCAGGAAACTTTAACAATGAATAAAGATAAACCTTTTTATGTGGCTTTCTGTTTAAGTGTCTCGAATTGCCAAAAGTTCATGAAACCTTGCAAAAAACATCTGACAATTTGAGTTTTCTCCTGTAAGGACAATCAACAATCAAATGTCCACTTACATTACAATAAAAATATTTTCTCAATTCAACCCACGTCGAAAATGATTCTGGTACAAGTTTAGACGCAGAGGGTTGAATTTTCTCACTTTTTTTCTTTTGGTAAAATTCAAGATTTGAACAATATGCAAAATTTTCAAATACATCAGAACCAGTAGATTTGACAAATTTGTTTTGTTGAAATAAAATTGATTTGGATTCCTTTTGGGACTTTGATTTTCTCTTTTTCATTTCCCCAATAGGCATCACTGATGCATCACAATTTTGAAAAACTGAGTGATCACAATAAAAAACATATTCAACACACTCAGATTTAACAAGAGATATTAGAAAGAGCTCACAAGTAAACATTTTATCAACACCTTTTAACTTGTATACTTTCCAGTTTTTACACTTAACACTCGATTTGGAAAATGATTTTAATATCTTTCAGAAACAACTTTTTTCTCATATGTCTTTGGTGTACCAACCAATTTTGGTTTACTAACTTTTTATTTCTCAGCAATTTGTGGTTCACAAAGAATATGATTTTCAGCATGTATATTTTTATTTTTGTGAATCACCACTGGTTCAACCACATCTTCAATAATAATAATATCATCAGATTAAGAAAAAACTAGATTGCTTTAAATATGAGATTTTAGAGTTAAACAATTTGTTTCTTTCTTAACAGTCGTCTTTGGATCAACTGGTTTAACTTTCTCCTCATTGATTATTTTAACCTTACTAACAGTCGCAGGATGATCTATTGTCAGTGGATAGTTAATGTCCACTTCTTTTAGATCTAACATGTCTGGTCGCATGGTGCAATCATTTTGCAAGTGAGGAGGGATTTCAATAAACCATAAACCAGTTTTACCACCATTTTGGTGATTGCTTTTAACTTCAATAATTTCATTGAGTAGAAAAGATGAATTTTTCTAAATTTACCCAATTTATTCTCTAACTCCAGCACCTCATTTTTAGCTCAGTTATTTTGGTTCTCAATTCCAAAATTTTTTGAAACTGTTTTTCGATGATTATTAATTTACACCCAACCTCAACTTTCAAATCATGATTGCTATTTGACAATGTCTCGATCTTATCTTTAGATTTTTGATCATTTTCAAGTGCTTGTCATAGTTGTCACGAATACATGTTAAATCAAATATTAATTGCTCATTGTGGTGACGAATTGATTCAAGTTTAGACTTGTATTCACCACACTGAGAACAATCAATTTTTTGAGTTTCATGAACAACAGATGAATTTAAATTCTTAAAACAAGTTTCACAAACAAATGATTGAGATGGTTTAGAAGATACCTCAGGTGACGTTGGCATGAAATCATAAGATTCATAAAGATTATTAGGAAGAATCACCTGGGTAGGCATGGTAATTTCCATCGCATTTGGATCATCATTCACATTCATTGATGAAGTGGTTGGGGATATATCATCAGCAAGCATAGACCAACCATCATCAACATGAGCTTTCTTTAAATTCATTAACCACTCTTCGTCAACTTCAAAATCAAAAGATTCCACTAATGAAAACTTATTAGTCACCACTGTTGTTTGAGAAGATTCAGATGATGATGTTGAAACAATCTTTCCAAGAAAAGCTCCTGAATCTTTACCATAAATAATGCCAAACAATCTCTCTTTAATCTTTTCATCTGATACTCGAGCTGTGTTTTCATCCAATGCCTTCAACAGATCCAAAAATCTCTCAATCATCACCATTAGACTTTCTTCAGGAAAGTGCTTGAATGTATCAAACGCAGGCTTAAGACGTTTATAAACAAGAGCATATTGTCGATCAAGAGAAATCCATATCTCATATGAAGTATCGAATATTTTGAATTCTCATTTGGATTCATTGAGTGCATATAATACTTTAAGGGTATGCTTGGTTGGAGGTATGGAATGAAGGGAGAATGGAATGGGAGAAGGAATGGAATGGACAAGAGAATGAAATGGATCATTACCATTCCTTTGTCTAGTTTGGTTAACCTATGGGAATGAAATAAATTATTACTTTATGTTGTTTTTTTATCCAAAATAAATTGTAAGAATGAAATAGAAATAATAAAAACACTCCTATCTAAAAATATTTTTTTACAAAAAAAAATAATAAAATAAAATAAAAAACCCCGCAATGGCGATGGTGGTGGTAGATCCGGTGACGAAAATGGTGATGTCGGTGGCAACAATGGTGGTGGGCGGTGGTTGTGGTTGTGGTGGTGGTGGTAGGGCGGTGGTAGTGGTGACGGCGGTGGTTGTGGTGGGGATGGTAGCATTGGTAGTGATGGCGATGGTAGGGCGGCGGCGATGATGGTGGCGGTCAGGTGGTGGTAGTGGTGACAGCGGCAGTGGTGATGGAGGTGGTGGCAACGACGATGGTAGCGGTCAGGTGGTGGTGGTGGTGGTCGTTGTTAGGTGGTGGTGTTGTTAAGAAAGTATGGTGAAGGAGGAATGGAATGATAAAAAAGAAGGGGGTGGGAAGGAATGCTTTTAATGGAATGGGATTTCATATACAATGAATGACTCCATTCCATTGAGCAACCAAACACCACTTTTTCCATTCCCATGTAATGAATCATCATTCCATTCCCACTGTCATTCCTACATACAAACACTACCTAAATGATATTTCCAATTTAAGGATAGCAAATGCCTTTGTTCAAGCTCATACTCAGCTTGTTCACAAGAATAAGGTTCTGAAACTCGCTTTGGCAAACCCCGAGGAGTAGTTTATCCAACGTCGGAAGATAATAATCCCTTTCTTTTATCGGTGTCAACAAATCTTTATCAACTAAACCGATATATTCTTCAAAACGAACTTTCCAATCCATTAGATTAGCAATGTTTGTGAGCTTCGGAACTTCGATTCCGTTAGGAGATAAACTAACCTGCACGACCGATTCTGTAACAACTGAATACTAATAACAAGTCGTCATCTCTGAAATTTAACGAATACGCGAGCTGAACACCGAAACGAAAATCAAAAAATTTTCCTTTATCCGAACTTGTAATGACATCTTTGATCAAATCAAACTTTAATCCGTTGAAAAGTTTGATTAAAAGACGTTCGCTAAGCTTTAAACAAATTCTGAACTCAAAAATTATCACGTCAATAGCAAACTGCAGCTTGTTAACAGTAGCTTAGCAAATTTCAGCATGAAAACAGCGCGTTTTTGCACGTTTTCAGTAAGTTCAGCACACTAAACAGCAACTTCAGTGCATTTTCAGCACTTTAGTAACAAAACAGTGAATTTCAGCTTGTTTATCAGCAAATTCAGCATGATAAATAGCTCATTTTAGCACAGTTCAGCAAGCTTCAGCAATTTTCAGCAAGTTCAGGTTCGTTTCAGCTCCTTTTTGGCTTGTTTTAGCACGTAAAAAAGAAAAGGGATGATGCGATCTTGAAGTAGATGACAATAAGGATCTCTATTTGTTACAACTTATATCTCAAAGTGCGGAATCCATTGAGATTAAACACATCTAAGTAAACATTAAGCACATTTTCATATATATCAAGAAACAATACAAGATATGACACTTTGCACACTTTCTCTCTCTACTCTCTCTCTCTCTGACAATCACCCAAAACCGAAGTAGAAACGCATAAGTCCCCTATTTATGGGAAACATGAACAATTTCATCAAGTCCGTATATGATATACGGCGTATATCATATACGCTGCATATGATATGCGTTGACTAACAAACACAAACTAGACATTTGACATTTTTAGCCCTATACAATCATATCTAGTACATCTAAGACCCTATGTAACATCCTAAAATTTTAATTATAAATAAAGAAAGTTATGTTTAGTGATTTCACGTTGTTAATTATTTAATGTCGAGTAAGGAGGGAGTTGGGCTTAGATTGCGTAAGATGGGTTAAATGAGAATGGGCCTCGGGTCCGTGGGCTTAGAGGGATATAAATATCCCATCCCAAACCCAATCTTTCATTTCCACCTTCTTTCTTCACACTCAAAACACACACATTCTAACCGATCAAGATTCGAAGCCGAGACCCGAGATTTTGTTGATAGATCTGAGTTGGTAAGGTAAGAACAAATCCACCAAAGCTAATATTACTGAAAATGGTTAGGATTGGATGGGTTAACCGGACCTGAAACCCAAACTGCCCAAATCGGACCCCCTAAAACGTCGATTTTAGGCCGATTTGATGGTTGGGATTTGTAGGCGCCGATCATACGATTCCGTGGGTACCAAAATCGAGTTATTTGGATAAGAAACGAAGGATTTATGGGCAAACAGATCTGCAGCGCGATAACTTCGCCTGCAAGATTAAGTTCGCCTGATGAACTTCGCCTTCAAGTGTAACTTCGCCTTCAAGCGTAACTTCGCCTAAGGTTTAACTTCGCCTGAAGCCAAGTTCGCCTAAGGATAACATCGCCTACGGCCAAGTTCGCCTAAGGTTTAACTTCGCCTGAAGCCAAGTTCGCCTAAGGTTTAACTTCGCCTGAAGCCAAGTTCGCCTAAGGTTTAACTTCGCCTGAAGCCAAGTTCGCCTAAGGTTTAACTTCGCCTGAAGCCAAGTTCGCCCGAGGTTTAACTTCGCCTGAAGTGAAGTTCGTTTAGAAAATAAATTAAAAACATAATGGAAAATGTGTTAAGGCAGTTATCGAAAATAAAATTTTTCCAAGCTGACCTGGCAGCTTAACCCCAGCCAGGGGCTCTGCCCCTTGGACCCCGACCCCGCTGCCAGGGGCGCTGCCCCCGGACCCCCGTTCGTTGTGGGTCATATATAGATAGAAATACAAAACGAGTAGTAGTAGTTAATTGATATGTGTAAATATTATACAGTTAGCCGAGCCCAGTTAAAGAAAGGAATTACGATCAACGGCGAGCATAACAGGATCCAGGTGAGTTTCTAGCCCCATTCCTTGTTATGTTTTCGGGGCTGTGTGCATACTTGATGTGTTGTTAATACATTTATCCTAAGTGATAAGTGTATGCCATATGTGATATATGTGATATGTATGAATGATTGCTTGATGGTACGTGAACGATCTTCGGATATTGCACGTACTGTCAGGTTGTAACGTTATAAATATGGTAAGTATGATATGTATGTTTATGTGTATGAACGTAATAAAGTTAATAAAAGAAGGAAATGACGGTTGTATGGTTGTATAGTTACGAAAAGGGTACCGAGCCCTAATAATACTCGAGGTATGATGTATGGTTGTATGGTAACGAAGAGGGAATCGAACCCTACTAATATTCGAAAACAAGGGACCAGACCCTCATAATATCTGTGATGTTAGGGACTAGACCCTTATAATATCTGTGATGTTAGGGACCAGACCCTTACAATATCTGTGAGGATAGGGACCAGACCCTCATAATATCTGTGATGTTAGGGACCAGACCCTTATAATATCTGTGATGTTAGGGACCAGACCCTTATAATATCTGTGAGGCTATAGGGCGAAAGGCTCTTTAAAACGTATGATTATGTATGTAAGTAAGAAAGAAAGTATGTGAGTAAGAATGAAGGTATGAGTACTTATGTGTGTATGAAAGAAAGTTATGAGGTTAAGTACGTATGTATGTAATAAGGTATTGTATGGTATTGTATGATTAACTAGAACTCACTCAGCGTAGCTGACTTTTAGTATGCACGCAGGTGAGTAGGATGAGACAGCTGGCTTGAGTGGAGGACACATGGCAGAAGACTAAAGCCTGGCATCTGAAGATCTGATATGTTTTATAAGTTACGTTTTGATTTTGAAAGACAAGTGGAATGTTTTAAGACATGATTATGAATTGATATGTAATGTTTTATGAAAGTTTTATATTCCGCGTAAAGTTTTTAATTAACTCTGATATTTAGAACTGTGTTTATGAGTAAATCCAACACAAAAGTAGGGTTACCGGTGACTGGGCCTTACAAGTTGGTATCAGAGCAAAGTTCGAGAGATTTAAGCATCCTACATGCTTAGACTTGAACAGAGAATGGGATTTAAGTAAGAAAAGAAAGAAGATGCCAGTTCAAGAATGCCATGTGTCGCTCACGCAAGATCAGTAAAGGTGAAAGGTATGATTAAATGATATATTTTAACGAGAAAGAAAAGATATGAGAATGGTACGGATAGGAATAATTGATTGTTTGAATTGACTAACTGCTTAAGTAGAACCAGCACAAATAGACTCATAAAAGGAAGTGTATAGGACACGGAAAGTAACGTGATCAGCTAATCACAACTAGCCACTGTTATTACCTGTTAGCCTTACCATCCTTGTGCTAAACGGTTCCTTGAGTGACGATGTTTGTGTTTTCCCTTTTAGAATACGATGGCTGGAGTTGGTAACATTGCTGGAGCTGGAGGTCGTGCTGGACGACGCGGAAAGCCTCGTCGTATCCAGCAACCTTCGGTTGAGACAGCTTCCAACACCAGGGAGGAGGGTAGTGCAGCTGGAGGAGGTCCGATCAACAACGAAGGGGTTCAACTGGATCCCGCCATTCAAGCAGCTATCGTCCAAGCTGTAGCCGCTGCTGTAAAGAATATTACTCCGGGAGGCCCTGCTGGAAGCCGTGAAAGAACTGTGGACGGGGCAGGTGGTCATAGTAGGAATGATGATGAGGGGGAGAAGGGTGAATCAAGCGAGGAAAGGTCTGCGAAAGTCGATGACAGAAGGAGGGACCGAGGCGGTTGCAACTACAAGTCCTTCAAAGGTTGCGACCCGCCTAAGCTGACTGGTTTAGGAGACGCAATCGCTACTCTTCAATGGGTAACCGCTATGGACAAGATTATCCGCATTAGCGAATGCCGTCCCGACCAAGCTGTGGGTTATGCTACACAGTCATTTGAGGAGGAAGCTATGTATTGGTGGGAAAGTGTGGAGCAGAGAAAGACTAAGGATGAGATCAGAGCGATGAGGTGGGAAGATTTGAAAGAGTTGGTAATGAAGAAGTTCTGTGCAGATGCCGAGGTTGAAAGAACGGAGATGAAGTTCCAGAATTTAAAAGCCGGTATGATGACGCATCGTGAGTATACCACGGAGTTCAACCGACTATCTAGGTTGGTGCCTGACATGGTTGACACTGAGGTCAAGAGAATCAAATGTTATGTGAGGGGGTTGCCACAAAAGGTCCGCATGTTAGTCAGGGCGATTCAACCTGCTACTTTTGATTCGGCTGTTGGACTCGCGGAAATGGTCTATGCTGACTTGGCCGCGGATGATAGGGTGGAAAGGGACGAAGAGAAAGAGAAGAAAGGGGTCACTCCTGCTAAACGACCCGGTACTCAGTTATGGAACTCCAAGGATAAGAAACAGAAAGTGTGGGAGAAGAGATCGTGTAAGACCTGCGGAAAGAGGCATGGTGGTGAGTGCAAGTGGGGTAAAAGTTCTAATGTTTGTCTCAAATGTGGAAAGGCTCATGGTGGAGAATGCAGAATGGGGTCGAATGCCTGCTATAAGTGCGGGAAGGTAGGGCATTATGCCAATGAGTGCAGTGCGAAGCCAGCATGTTACAAATGTGGCAAGACAGGCCATATGTCAAGGGAGTGCACTGAAGGTGTAGCTGGAGGTAGTGAAAAGAAGGATGCCGATCGAGCTAGGCCCAGAACCAGAGCCTACATGCTGACCCAGGAACAAGCCAGGCAGATTCCGGATGTCGTCACAGGTACGTTTCTAGTGAACGATGTTTCCGCTTCTGTATTATTTGATTCTGGTGCGAATAGAAGTTTTGTAGCTACGACGTTTAGTAAACTAGCTAAAATGAAAGGCTGCCGAGTGTCTGAAACTTTTGTAGTAGAAACCGCAAGTGACACTTCGGTGAAAATAACAAAAATGGTTAAGAATTGTAAGATAGTGTTAGAGGGACATGAGTTCCCTGTTACTTTGTATGTTATGGCCTTAGAAGGGTTCGATGTAGTCTTGGGTATGGATTGGTTGTCTGAGTTTGAGGCTCAGATCGTATGTAAAAGTAAGATGATAAGGTTAAAGTCATTGGATGGTAGTGCGGTGACGGTTTATAGTGATAAGGAGAGTTATGGGCTTAATGTCATTTCGATGATAAAAGCCGAGGGTTTGTTAAGGCGAGGGTGCGGTGCCTACCTGGCGTATGTTGTCAACGCTACGGCCGAGACGAAAGAAATGAAGAATGTTCCTACTGTGCGCGACTACCCAGAAGTATTCCCTGAGGATCTTCCGGGGTTGCCACCTGAGCGAGAGATAGAATTTCAGATAGATTTAATACCAGGAGCCCAGCCTGTCGCAAAGGCTCCTTACCGTCTAGCACCATCCGAGATGAAAGAATTGATGTCCCAACTGCAAGAACTCCTCGACAAAGGTTTCATAAGACCGAGTGTTTCCCCGTGGGGCGCACCAGTATTGTTCGTGAAAAAGAAGGATGGAAGTATGAGAATGTGCATAGACTATCGTGAGTTGAATAAGCTTACGGTAAAGAATAGATATCCTTTGCCAAGGATTGATGATCTGTTTGACCAACTGCAAGGTTCAAGTTGGTTCTCACGAATAGATCTCAGATCAGGCTACCATCAGCTGAAGGTGAAAGAGGCAGACATCCCTAAGACAGCATTCCGAACGCGGTATGGACACTACGAGTTCCTCGTAATGTCATTCGGTCTAACCAATGCTCCTGCAGCATTTATGGACATGATGAATAGGGTGTGTCGACCGATGTTGGATAAGTCGGTTATCGTCTTCATCGATGATATATTGATTTATTCAAAGAGCGAGTCTGACCATGTCGAGCATCTGAGAGAAGTATTGGAAGTTCTGAAGAAAGAGAAGTTGTATGCCAAGTTTTCGAAATGCGCGTTCTGGTTAAGAGAAGTGGAATTTTTAGGTCACGTGATTAATTCGGAAGGGATTACCGTGGACCCAGCTAAGATTGAGGCGATAACGAATTGGAAGACTCCGCAGAATCCGACTGATATACGAAGTTTCCTAGGGTTAGCCGGCTACTACAGGAGATTCATCGAAGGTTTCTCCAAGATAGCCGCACCGCTGACCGGTATGACCCGAAAGTTGATAGTATTCAGTTGGGGAAAATTTCAAGAAGAAGCCTTTGAAGAATTAAAGAGAAGACTCACGCAAGCTCCAATCCTTGCTCTACCCGATGGTGACGAGGATTTCGTTGTGTGTGCTGATGCCTCGCATCAAGGGCTAGGTTGCGTGTTGATGCAACGAGGGAAAGTGATAGCTTACGCGTCTAGACAGTTGACGGTCCATGAGAGTACTTATCCGACGCATGATTTGGAGTTAGCAGCCGTAGTGCATGCTCTTAAGATATGGAGGCATTATCTGTACGGTACTAAGTGTACTATCTATACAGATCATAAGAGTTTAAAGTACTTTTTCGAGCAGAAAGAATTGAACATGAGGCAGAGAAGATGGTTAGAATTGATAAAGGATTACGACTGTGAGATTAAGTATTACCCCGGTAAAGCTAACGTGGTCGCTGATGCGCTAAGTCGTAAAAATGAGGAAGTCCTAGCAACCGTGAAGTCATACCAGCTGATTGTGAACTCAAGTCTTTTTGAAGAAATCATCAAGGTGCAGTCAGAGGTTTTAGTAGATGAAGGGTTAGTAAAGAAAGAAAGGGTGTTCGGCCAGCAGTATGAGTTAGTGGAAAACACTCATGGAGTTAAGACTAGATTTGACCGCATGTGGATCCCACGCCATGGTGATCTTAGAAGTCGAATCTTAGATGAAGCTTATAAGTCAAGGTACTCAATCCATCCTGGAGCTACAAAGATGTACCAAGACTTGAAAAGGGATTACTGGTGGCCTGGAATGAAGAATGATGTAGTAGATTATGTCGGTAAGTGCTTAACTTGCTTACAAGTCAAAGCCGAACATCAGAAGCCTTATGGGAAGATGCAACCGCTAGAGATACCTGAGTGGAAATGGGAACACATCACTATGGATTTCATAACTAAGCTACCTCGTACAGCTAAGCATCATGATACCATCTGGGTGATTGTGGACCGTTTGACCAAGAGTGCTCACTTTCTACCCATACGAGAGGCCATCTCGTCAGAAACGTTAGCAAGCTTGTTCATTAAAGAAATTGTAACCAAGCATGGAGTACCGTTATCGATCGTGTCTGATAGAGATACACGGTTTACTTCAAGATTCTGGAAGAAATTCCATGAAGCTATGGGGACGAGGTTGAACATCAGTACGGCGTACCATCCTCAAACCGATGGACAGTCCGAAAGGACGATCCAAACCCTTGAGGATATGCTACGTGCTTGTGTTTTAGATTTTGGTGGAAGCTGGGATGATCATCTGCATCTGGCAGAGTTCTCCTATTACAACAGTTACCATTCGAGCATTGGTATGCCACCGTTTGAGATGCTTTACGGTCGACGATGTAGAACCCCGGTGTGTTGGGGTGAGATTGGTCAAAAGGAAATGGGAAGCCTAGAAGTGGTTCAAGAAACGTCTTCAAAGTTCGATCAGATCAAAGCAAGAATGAAAGCCGCTCAAGACAGAAAAAAGTCTTATGCAGATAAGCAGCGACGACCAATTGAGTTTAACGTTGGCGACTATGTGAAGCTTAAGGTCTCGCCTTGGAAAGGAATTATCCGTTTTAGAAAGAGAGGGAAGCTAAGTCCGAGGTACATTGGACCATTTAAAATTTTGTATCGTGTGGGGGAATTAGCTTATAAGCTGGATTTACCCGATGAGTTAGAAGGAATTCATTCAACCTTCCATGTTTCTCATCTGAGGAAGTGTCTAGCTGATGACACGTCTCACATGCCATTAATGGACATTGAGGTTGATGAACAATTGAACTACATCGAGCAACCGATAAAGATCGTTGATCGCAAGGAGAAGCAGCTTCGTCACAAGATTATACCCTTGGTAAAAGTGATATGGAAACACCGCAAGGGATCAGATGCTACTTGGGAAGTCGAGGATGAGATGCGCAAGTTTTACCCTAGTTTGTTTATGTAATAGTTAGGTTTCGGGGACGAAACCTCTTTAAGGGGGAAGACTTGTAACATCCTAAAATTTTAATTATAAATAAAGAAAGTTATGTTTAGTGATTTCACGTTGTTAATTATTTAATGTCGAGTAAGGAGGGAGTTGGGCTTAGATTGCGTAAGATGGGTTAAATGAGAATGGGCCTCGGGTCCGTGGGCTTAGAGGGATATAAATATCCCATCCCAAACCCAATCTTTCATTTCCACCTTCTTTCTTCACACTCAAAACACACACATTCTAAACGATCAAGATTCGAAGCCGAGACCCGAGATTTTGTTGATAGATCTGAGTTGGTAAGGTAAGAACAAATCCACCAAAGCTAATATTACTGAAAATGGTTAGGATTGGATGGGTTAACCGGACCCGAAACCCAAACTGCCCAAATCGGACCCCTAAAAAGTTGATTTTAGGCCGATTTGATGGTTGGGATTTGTAGGCGCCGATCATACGATTCCGTGGGTACCAAAATCGAGTTATTTGGCTAAGAAACGAAGGATTTATGGGCAAACAGATCTGCAGCGCGATAACTTCGCCTGCAAGATTAAGTTCGCCTGATGAACTTCGCCTTCAAGTGTAACTTCGCCTTCAAGCGTAACTTCGCCTAAGGTTTAACTTCGCCTGAAGCCAAGTTCGCCTAAGGATAACTTCGCCTACGGCCAAGTTCGCCTAAGGTTTAACTTCGCCTGAAGCCAAGTTCGCCTAAGGTTTAACTTCGCCTGAAGCCAAGTTCGCCTAAGGTTTAACTTCGCCTGAAGCCAAGTTCGCCTAAGGTTTAACTTCGCCTGAAGCCAAGTTCGCCCGAGGTTTAACTTCGCCTGAAGTGAAGTTCGTTTAGAAAATAAATTAAAAACCTAATGGAAAATGTGTTAAGGCAGTTATCGAAAATAAAATTTTTCCAAGCTGACCTGGCAGCTTAACCCCAGCCAGGGGCTCTGCCCCTTGGACCCCGACCCCGCTGCCAGGGGCGCTGCCCCCGGACCCCCATTCGTTGTGGGTCATATATAGATAGAAATACAAAACGAGTAGTAGTAGTTAATTGATATGTGTAAATATTATACAGTTAGCCGAGCCCAGTTAAAGAAAGGAATTACGATCAACGGCGAGCGTAACAGGATCCAGGTGAGTTTCTAGCCCCATTCCTTGTTATGTTTTCGGGGCTGTGTGCATACTTGATGTGTTGTTAATACATTTATCCTAAGTGATAAGTGTATGCCATATGTGATATATATGATATGTATGAATGATTGCTTGATGGTACGTGAACGATCTTCGGATATTGCACGTACTGTCAGGTTGTAACGTTATAAATATGGTAAGTATGATATGTATGTTTATGTGTATGAACGTAATAAAGTTAATAAAAGAAGGAAATGACGGTTGTATGGTTGTATAGTTACGAAAAGGGTACCGAGCCCTAATAATACTCGAGGTATGATGTATGGTTGTATGGTAACGAAGAGGGAATCGAACCCTACTAATATTCGAAAACAAGGGACCAGACCCTCATAATATCTGTGATGTTAGGGACCAGACCCTTATAATATCTGTGATGTTAGGGACCAGAACCTTACAATATCTGTGAGGATAGGGACCAGACCCTCATAATATCTGTGATGTTAGGGACCAGACCCTTATAATATCTGTGATGTTAGGGACCAGACCCTTATAATATCTGTGAGGCTATAGGGCGAAAGGCTCTTTAAAACGTATGATTATGTATGTAAGTAAGAAAGAAAGTATGTGAGTAAGAATGAAGGTATGAGTACTTATGTGTGTATGAAAGAAAGTTATGAGGTTAAGTACGTATGTATGTAATAAGGTATTGTATGGTATTGTATGATTAACTAGAACTCACTCAGCGTAGCTGACTTTTAGTATGCACGCAGGTGAGTAGGATGAGACAGCTGGCTTGAGTGGAGGACACATGGCAAAAGACTAAAGCCTGGCATCTGAAGTTCTGATATGTTTTATAAGTTACGTTTTGATTTTGAAAGACAAGAGGAATGTTTTAAGATATGATTATGAATTGATATGTAATGTTTTATGAAAGTTTTATATTCCGCATAAAGTTTTTAATTAACTCTGATATTTAGAACTGTGTTTATGAGTAAATCCAACACGAAAGTAGGGTTACCGGTGACTGGGCCTTACACCCTAGAAACATACATTATGTTCTAACAGACTCCCCCTTGGATGTTGCTAGGTCTTCGATCTTCAATCTTTCAGTCTTTCTTCTTAAACGTCTTTCCAACAAAACATCATACACTATTCATGGACACCTGGTGTAGTCTTGACAACACCTCTTTTTCATGAACTCCTACGCTATAGTCTTGGAAGCACTCGGGTTACTAGTATCCATATAAGAAGGATATGATCAGATTATTACTTATATCTGATCCGTAATAGTTTCATTCCTTATATTCTCTTGAAAAACATGATATTTGAAAGTAACGACTTATGAAAGTTTGTTATTTGAAAGTAATGACTTTGACTTCTAATCATTTTCAACAGACTCTCATCTCCTTCCTTCTCATCTTCTTCATCCAACATCATGCTGTAACCTGATGATTATCAATAAGTAGATATGGAAAATTCAAACAAATGTTTAGGTTTTGTTTAATGATTTTCGAATGTACAGATTTATAGCCAAAAATAGCAACAATATCTTTCCACTGTGTACTACTATGTACCTAATGACCAGCCTGCCACTATTGTCTCGGTATCTATGACTCATTTTGTCATTATGTCAAACGGATAAGGAATAGATCATGACATATACGGTGGATAACCCATATATATACATGACATATGCGGCGTATAAGTGTGAGACTTATACGGCACATAACTTATGCGGCGCATAAGTCTCATACTTATACGTTGCATAAGTATGCTTGATCAAACTTTGAATTCACACCCATGTAATGTTACAAGTACAATTTAATGTCCTTGTACATTAAAAGAATAACTTAAATAAGCCCATTTTTAAAAAAAATCACTATTTTACCAAGTCCAATTTAATGACCTTGAGTAAAACAGATAAACATTTGATTCTTTGAATTTTGTTTGGTAAAAACAAGATTTGTTGATCCATGAAAAACACCCAGAGAGATAGTTTACCCACCCATCAAGAGTCGAAAACTAAATCAGAAAGAAAATCTTTTTGAGTTTTTCAGCAACAAATATTTACAGAACAAACATGAAAACTAGTAAACAATACAGAATTTACATATTTTTGTGAGTTTGAGCAGAGAATCATATTGACCAAATTGCCCTTCCATCACAGTTTTATTTTCAGCATTTATTATGACCAGCGTTAAGTCAGTCAATGGTATTGTTATCCACCTAAACCTTTTAAGCAAGTGATTCAGGAATTTCTTCAGCAACAAATATTTAAAGAACAAACATGAAAACTAGTAAACAATACAGAATTTACATATTTTTGTGAGTTTGAGCAGAGAATCATATTGACTAAATTGCCCTTCCATCATAGTTTTATTTTCAGCATTTATTATGACCAGTGTTAAGTCGGTCAATGGTATTGTTATCCACCTAAACCTTTTAAGCAAGTGATTCAGGAATTTCTTTGATACACATAATTGGTTCATTTAAGCACGAATCTTATGTAGACCCCACCCATCTGACGTAATTTGTATATCTTTATACAGTGAGTTTTTCACATGTATACCTTTTCACTGTTTACTCAAATCGATTGGCTGTGACTCATGCAAAAATAACAAAACAAAAAAACTCATAACGTTAAAATTTTCCCTTAAGATCGGTATTACTACAGCAGATAAGGTTCCATTTTAACAAAAATAAGTTGAAGTTGTACAGGCCTTAATCCCCAGTTCGATACATGACTTTCACACGTTTGTGCTTATAGTATACGCGGAGGAGATCCAAGGCTTGTACGAAACACCAAGAAAATAAAACAGAATACCCAAATCTTAACCCTCAGGTCAGATAATCTTATCGCGCAGAAGAGGATCCAAGATTTGAATAAAAATAAAGAAAAAAATAAGCTGAATTTCTTTGCAAAATGAAAATTAAAATAAGTTGAATTTTCTTCAAAAATGAACGCATGCACACATAACAATCTTTAAACTTCTTTATTTTCTTAAAACAGATATTAATCAAGCTTCAAGATGTTAATCCACTATATTCAACTGTATTTAGGTTTATTTCACATAATTTTCCTTGTTTGTTTTAAAGACTTACCAATGCACCAATACAATTAAGCACGCAACCTTTTATACCTACTTTTTACTGGATTTGGGACCAGATGATCAATGTATTATCATCTTCCCTTTTTTCTTCAAAAACTCAATTTCTAAGAAACAACACTTTTTAATGTTTTTGACATTTTTAAATTTATACTGTTTTTGACTTTTTCAAATTTTTCAATGTTTCTGGTTTTACTTTGAAATTTTCTCCCCCTAAATAAAAAACAATACGAAAAAAATATTTACAAAAGAAAATTTGACTCTGATGGTCAGGATCACAAGGTATCCAACACACCTGTAATCTCGGTAGCCCCCTTATCAACACCGCCCAAAACTTTTAACCCATTTAGTTTTAATAAGTATTGAAATCTTGACTTATCAAAAGCTTTGGTAAAAAGATCTGCTTTTGTTCATCGGTGTGAATCTTGTCTACGGTAATCAACTTCTTTTCGTAGGAATCACGAATGAAGTGATACCGTATCTCTATATGTTTAGTTTTAGAATGGTTTACCGGATTCTTAGTTATCGAGATAGCTGCATTATTATCTACAAAGATAGGGGTTGTAAGAAAATTCAAACCGTAGTCCTGCATCTGTTGTTGTATCCAAAGAACCTGAGAGCAGCAACTGGAAGCAGCTGCGTACTCAGCTTCACAGGTATACAACGAAATTGTGGTTTGTTTCTTGCATTGCCAGGTGACAAGTCGTTTGCCAAATAACTGACACCCTGCCGTTGTAGATTTGGCATTCAGTTTACAGCTTCCATAATCTGAGTCAGAATAAGCCCGTAACACAAACTCATCGTCTTTTGAATACCAGAGACCGACCCCCGGACATCCCTTGAGATAACGTAGGATTCTTTTGACAATCATGAGATGTGAAACCTTCGGATTTGACTGATATCGGGCACACAAACAAGTAGCATACATGATGTCTGGCCGAGAAGCAGTCAAATACATCAATGAGCCTATCATGGATCGATATAAAGTTTGATCATCCTTCTCCCCGTTGGGATCAGGACCGATACCATGATTCAATGGTAAAGGAGTACTGATAGCTAATGCATCAAACATGCTGAACTTTGTCAAAACGTCATTGACATATTTTGTCTGATGGATAAAGATAGCAACTGGCAATTGCTCAACTTGAAGTCCAAGAAAGAACTTCATTTCCCCATCGCACTCATTTCAAATTTCTGTTTCATGACTTCTTCAAACTGTGATGTGTTGTAAAACACACGTATTTTCCGCACCTTTTATCTACGTATTATATTACATTTTATGTATTTTAACTTGTTTTAGATAGGTTTTACATATTTTTATTTATCTTGTAGGCAAAGGGTGGAAAGGAAGAAAAACAGGACTTTTAGAGCAGTTTACGAGCCTTTTACGCATATGTTTTCAAGTAAAACTCAAAGCCCGGCCCGTTTACATCATGGAAAAGCCCAAGCCTCTTGTTAATATTATAATAAAAAAAGAAAAAAAAACCCTAACGAGGGCAACCCTTGGCCGATCGCAACAGTGAGCAGGGAAGAAAGAGAGAAAAAACTTTGGAGCGGCTAGGGTTTGATCGTGTGATGGCTAGGGAAGGAAGAAGACACAAGAACCAAACCTCGTGGACGTTTCTCATCAGTTGTAGCAGCCAAGAACAGCCCGGAATTCATCCATATCCTTTCTTTTCATAACATTGTTCATCATCTTTTTATATTTGTTCAATTGATTGCTAGTTTTGCAATTGATTGAAAGATTGAAGTGTTTATGAGTAGGATTAATTGTTGAATGATTATTATGATGATTGGTATGAGTTATTTGATGTTTTTATTGATGAATAGCTGCTGTCCAAAAATTATGAGAGGTTAATCTTGTTAGTTCTACCTAGGAATAATGATTATTGTTAGTGTTTGATGAGTTTTATGGATTGTTTGATTGATGGACTTGAATTGTTATTGTAAAGTTTGATTTAGACATGAAATAGGTTGTGTTTAGTGGCTGGAAATTTTAGTAATTCATTGCATAAACCTCTTGCGTTGGTTGATTATTTTGTATTGATTGATCAGTGCTTGTTTGATTCTAGACTTTGTGTTTAGGGTTTGTTTGCGGTAGGAACAACCGTAGGGTTTTGTTGCATGATTTATTGGATGAAGTACAGCGGTTAGACACCTTCTTTGAGATCGAGAGGTGATAAGAAGTTAGGGTTGTCTCATTGACTTTGCATGCTAGAATAAGGATTGCACGAGAGCGAGTTTGTTTCTTGTCAGGTTTAGGTGTTTTGAGCGACTAGTTGATCTATTTTGGTTTAAGTTGAATTGTTCTTCTATCCTTGGTTGTGTAGTATTCATTGCCATTAGGGTCGAGTGTTGGTGAGACCGAGAGGTGAGTCAACATTAGAACACGTTAACAATTGTTTCCCGGTTTGGTCGTTTTAGGCGATTTTGAGTAGTTTAGGCTTGTTGAGTGAGACCGAGAGGTGATCCAGTAAGCCCGAGCGTTAGTTGTGTCATCTTTAGGGACCGGTGTCTTGAAGTCATCCAATCCATTAGCTTGTTAGGCCTACAGTTTGATTCAGACCTAGGTAGACGTTTTTCTCCATCCTAAGTTAACACAGTTAGTTCCCCGTTAAGTTTTCTATTTTAGGTAACTTTTGTCAGTCAGTTAGGTTAGTTCAGTTAAATTAAAAGAAATCAAAAATCAATATAATATTATTCTTAGGTTGGTCTTGTCTAGGGTTAGTAATCGTTAGCGTCTTACGTGTCCACGTGTTCGATACTCAGACTTCCAAGGTCTATACTACATGCGATCGGTACACTTGCCGGTTGTGTGTGGTTTTAGGATTTTCGTTTTAATATTAAAGCTTATTTGTGAGGGTCATTCTTTTAGGCATATCCGACGCACATCAAGTTTTTGGCGCCGTTGCCGGGGACACGGTTTTAGGCGTTTTGAGAGCAATCCGAGTTAGGACTTACCTTGTGTGCTACTTGTAATTATTTTTGTTTTTGTTTTTGTTTTGTTTTGTTTTGCTTATTTGTTAGAATAGTTTAGTTAAATTTATTTCTAATGATAGTTTTATGCGACAGACTCGATCTCAAGGACCACCCGACACGGAAGCATTTCCCAAGCCAGAGAGAGAGTTTCGTGAGAGACGTCGTGCCGTTTCACCATCTTCCACTTCTTCATCCATTGACTCCGACAATAGGGATAGGATCATGGGCGACAATCCACCACCGAGGAGGACAGTTGCAGACCGGGCTCGACCGGCCAATGTTGGCGTGAGATCCAGCATCGCACTACCTACCATTGGAGTTAATGCGAACTGGCAGATCCCTTCGAATATTCTGAACACCATTTCTCATTCTGCTCAGTTCCACGGGTTACTTCACGAAAACCCGCATCATCATCTCACTCGTATCTGTGACACCTTCCATCTTGCCGGCGTATCCGAAGACACCGTGAAACTCTGCGTTTTTCCGTTCTCGCTCATCGATAAAGCGATTTTGTGGCTCGAGTCCCTCCCACAAGGCTCCATAGCTACTTGGGCTGCCATGCAGACCCTATTTTCTTGAAAAATACGATCCTCCGGCTAAGGCCGCTCGTTTGCGTAACCATATGCATTCTTTTCAGATGGAGGATACCGAGAGTTTCTACGAGGCATGGGAGCGTTTTAAGAATCTGTTAGTAAAGTTGTGCTCGAACCACGGCTTGCAAGATTGGGCGGTTGTCGAGAAGTTCTATAATGGAATGACGTACGTGACACAAAACATGCTTGACACGGCGGCGGGAGGAAATTTGCTGACGATGAAGGACCCGGATGAGTGCATCGTGTTGTTTAATGGGTTAGCTATGAGTGGATACCAGCAACCACCCGCCAAGGGAGGTAAGACCATCGATTCTATTTCACGCGGTATGCATTCGGTGGACACGACCACCGCACTCACAACACAGGTAGAGGCGTTGGCGCAGATTGTGAAAGACCTGCAGACGAAGAGCAAGTTATGCGAGATATGCAGAGGAGGGCATGATACCATTCAGTGCCCAGTTAGTTCGCAGGAGGAGGCCGTAGACTTTATAGGAAATCCGAACCGAAATCCAAATTCTTTCAATTCTTATAATTTGGGGTGGAGAGGCAATCAGAATTCCAACTGGGGGAGCGGCAATCAGTCCGGTTTTCAGCAGCGTCAGAGTTTATTCCAGGATGCCGGTGAGGGAGCGAGCAGTGGGGAGAAGAAGCCCAGTTTGGAGGAGATGATGGCGCAGCAGACGCAGATGTTGTCGCAGCTTACGACGCGAAAGGATTCCCGACATAAGAAGACCCAGGAGAAGTTTCGGGAGCACAAGCAGTTCATGAGGAATCAAAGAGCGTCGATTCAGAGTCTCGAGCGGCAGATGGGGGAGATAGCCAGTCAATTGAACGAGAGGCCGCAGGGTACGCTACCGAGTAATACCGAGCAGAACCCGAAGGGATTCGCTAAAGCTGTGACAACGAGGAGCGGTGCAGGGGCACGAGATGAGCCCGGGATTCAGCAGAGGTCTAGAGGAGGAGGAGTCGAGGAGCCTGCAGTAGTCATAGAGGAGCAGGTGGATGAGGAGATTCAGATGGAGTCTCCACCGGCCCAGGTGCATCAGAGTAGCAGCCTAGGGAGTTCAGCACAGGCCGAGAGACAGCAGCTACCGAGCGAGCCACCGAGAGTCTACAAACCCAGAGTACCATACCCCGGGAGACTCCACAGAGACAGAGATGAGGAGCAGAATTCTAAATTTCTTGATCTTTTGAAGCAGCTTCACCTTAACATTCCATTCCTTGAGGCACTAACTCAGATGCCTACACACGCGAAGTTCCTCAAGGATAATCTTTCGAATAAGCAGAAGCTTGCTGAAGTCGCTTCCATCCCATTGAGTGCTAGTTGTTCTGCTGTCTTACAGAGGAAGTTACCAGAAAAGATGGCCGATCCAGGGAGTTTCACGTTTCCCTGCATCTTGAGTGATGATACGGTTATTCATGCGCTGGCCGATCTCGGTGCCAGCATTAATCTCATGTCGTATTCCGTATATCGCAAGCTGGGTTTAGGTGAACCGAGGCCTACCAGGATGAGTATCCAGCTTGCTGATCATTCTGTGAAATGCCATCGAGGGGTGGTCGAGAACATGCTGGTTCGTGTCGACAAGTTCATCTTCCCAGTGGACTTTGTCATTCTGGACATGAACGACGACGATAGCGTACCACTGATTTTAGGCCGACCATTCCTTGCCACTGCACAGGCGTTGATCAACGTCTGCGAGGGTAAGTTGATCTTGAGAGTTGGGGATGAGAACGTCACCTTTGACGTTCGACAGTCACTTAAACACCCCAAGTCTGCTGATGACTCCTTGTACTTTATTGATACCATCATGGAGCATGTTGGGGATTTTTTCAGCGAGATATGTGGAGGATCTGCCTCCGACACTCAAATTCTCGATAGGGACATTCCGGAGATTGAGATGGTTTCCATGACCGATCAGTCAACGGAGGATGACACCGAGTCACATCACCCTGAGTCTGAAGTGTCTGCTGGGATCGTACATGACGATCCGATGGACCGACCTTCTGTCGAGAGCCCCCCTCCTTCCTTAGAGCTTAAGGAGTTGCCTACCCATTTGGTGTACGTGTTTTTGGACGAGGAGAGGAAGCTGCCGGTTATTATTGCATCTGCTTTGACGGAGGTCGAGAGAGAGAGATTGTTGAGGGTGCTTCGAGAGCATAAGGAGGCCATTGCATGGAAGATTATCGACATCAAGGGTATCAACCCATCGTTTTACACGCATAAAATCCTCATGAAGGATAATTATAGGACTGTCGTTCAGCCGCAGCGGCGACTTAATCCGAAGATGCAGGAGATCTTGAAGAAGGAGATCATCAAACTACTTTATGCGGGGATCATTTTCCCCACTTCTGATAGTTCGTGGATTAGTCCAATCCAAGTGGTTCCTAAAAAGGGTGGCATGACTGTCGTCACCAATGAGAGGAATGAGCTCATTCCCACTAGGACTGTGACCGGTTGGAGAGTCTGCATCGATTACCGCAGACTGAATGATGCCACGAGGAAAGACCACTTTCCTTTACCTTTCATTGATAAGATGTTGGAGCGTTTGGCAGGTCAGCAGTACTACTGATTCTTAGATGGTTTCTCCGGGTACATTCAGATTCCTATTGCTCCCGATGACCAGGAGAAAACTACGTTTACCTGCCCATACGGTACGTTTGCCTATCGACGTATGCCATTCGGACTGTGTAACGCTCCAGCCACATTTCAGAGGTGCATGGTGGCTATATTTCATGACATGATCGAGGACTCCATGGAGGTGTTCATGGACGATTTTTATGTGTTTGGAAGCTCTTTCGATCAGTGTCTCTCCAACCTTAAGAGGATGTTGGCCCGATGCATTGACACCAACCTAGTTCTTAACTGGGAGAAGTGTCACTTCATGGTACACGAGGGCATCGTTTTAGGGCATCGTATTTCGAGTGCGGGGATAGAGGTCGACCGAGCGAAGGTCGATACCATTTCTAATCTTCCCCCGCCCACTTCTGTGAGATCCATCCGGAGTTTTCTGGGTCATGCTGGGTTCTATCGCCGGTTCATTAAAGATTTTTCTAAGATCGCGAGACCCATGACCAAACTCTTGGAGAAGGATGCCCCGTTTGTGTTTTCTGAGCAGTGTGTCGAGGCGTTTGATCTTTTAAAAGACAAACTCGTTAACGCCCCGATCATGATTGCTCCCGACTGGTCACTTCCCTTTGAGTTGATGTGTGATGCGACCGACTTCGCAGTCGGAGCGGTTCTTGGACAGCGGAAGGATAATCACTTCCATCCTATTTACTATGCTAGCCGGACCCTGAATGGTGCACAGGAGAGTTACACCACCACCGAGAAAGAGCTTTTAGCTGTGGTGTTTGCATTCAATAAATTCAGGTCCTATCTTGTTCTGTCCAAGACGATTGTGTACACGGATCATTCTGCCATTCGTTACCTCTTTAGCAAATAGAATACTAAGCCACGCCTTATACGATGGATCCTATTGCTTCAGGAGTTTGGCATTGAAATCCGTGATAAAAAGGAAGCCGAGAATGTGGCGGCCGATCATCTTTCACGTCTTGAGGGAGCTGAGTTAGGAGAGCCGGGGGTCAGGATTAATGACCACTTTCCAACAGAGAGTCTCATGTTTGTTTCGGCTCAGGATGAGGGTTTTCCATGGTTCGCCGACTTCGCGAACTATCTTGCGGACGGGTACTACCTGAAGATGTCTTACCAGCAAAAGAAGAAATTCTTTGCTGATGTTAAGTTTTACCTGTGGAACGACCCGTATCTCTTTCGTATAGGTGATGACCAGTTGATCAGGAGGTGTGTTGACGTTAAGGAGGGATGGCAGATTCTGAGCCATTGCCATGTTGGACCGACAGGAGGTCACCACGGTGCGGGTTTGACAGTAAAGAAGGTTTTTTATTGGCCTTCGATTTTTAAGGATGCGCACGCATTTGTGAGGAGTTGTGATCATTGCCAGCGTGTTGGAAACATTTCGTCGCGAAATGAAATGCCCCAAAATGCTATTTAGGTTTATGAGGTTTTCGATGTTTGGGGCATTGATTTCATGGGACCCTTTCCATCTTCGCGTGGAAACAAGTACATACTCGTGGTGGTTGATTATGTTTCGAAGTGGGTTGAGGCCAAGGCCTTACCAACGAATGATGCCCGAGTTGTACTCCTTTTTCTCAAGAGCCTTTTTGCTTGTTTTGGTGTCCCGAAGGCGTTGATCAGTGATAGAGGTACTCATTTCTGCAATGTGCAGATGGAGAAGGCGTTGTGACGCTATGGGGTCACCCATCGGCATGTAACCGCCTACCACCCACAGACTAGTGGGCAGGTAGAAGTGAGTAATCGGGGGATCAAACGTATTCTTGAGAAAACGGTTAGTTTGAATCGTCGGGATTGGTCCGACAAGTTGGATGATGCGTTGTGGGCCTTCCGTACAGCCTACAAAACTCCGACCGGTTCCACACCGTTTCGGATGATTTATGGGAAGGCCTGCCACCTGCCTGTTGAGTTAGAGCACCGTGCATCGTGGGCCTTACACAGGGTCAATCTTGATATGTCCGCCGCGGAGGCCACTCGGTTCCACCAGTTGCACGAGTTAGAGGAGCTGAGAGATCACACCTACGCCCAGTCGTTCAGGTATAAGGAGCGGACGAAGGAACTGCATGATAGAAAGTTGAAGGGTAACAAGCAGTTCAAGTGTGGGGATTTGGTCTTATTGTATAATTCCTGGTTAAGGTTATTCCCGGGAAATTTGAGATCCCGATGGTCGGGACCGTTCACGGTCACTGAGGTTTTCCCGTATGGCACGATTGAGATAGAAGATAAAGGCGGGAAGTTTAAGGTGAACGGCCATAGACTGAAGCACTACATTGGCGAGCCGGTGACTGATCAGACTGTGGAGTTATTCTACCTTGACTCGCTCTCCGAGATGTAGACGTGATGGATGCACCACTCGGGAGACTGCCCGAGTTGTAGAGTTTGTATTTTTTTATATGTTTGTGCTATCTGTTTTTTATTTGTTTTGTCTATTTCAGGATGTTCCAAGATGAAACCGCTCGTACTCAATCTCCATTCGAGTCGGTCAATTTAAGGGGTGTTCCATTATTGAAAAAATTATAAAAACCAAAAACCCAAAAATATGTTTATTTCTTTATGTTTTGTTTTCCGTTTTGTACGCCGCTACATGCGAGCGAGTTTAAGTTTTGCAGGTTACATTATGCGCATGGTAATTACGATGGCGTCTTGGAACAGGTTCTCCCGAGGTTGCGGCCGCGAATGAAATGCTATATGGTCGTTTGGATACTAGTCAACTGTTGAAGATTCTGCACACAAATCAGGGGAGTAACCCGTTCTTTGTTTTAGTCTTGTATACTTTATTTTTATTTTTATTTTATTTCTTTTCCTTGTACTCATCGAGGACGATTCCGTTCTAAGTGTGGGGATGGGGTTTATTTTACTTAGTTGTAGGAAAATTTTGAAAAAAAAAATTGAAAAATTTTGAAAAAATAGTCCCTTGAAATTTGTTTTCTTTATGTTAAACAGGAGATGATATTATTATCGAGTAGTGGTTATTTTATAAATTCTTGGTGGTTTCAAAAATTTATATATAATAAATAAGAACAGTGGCCATTAGACCCGCACGTAATGTATGGCAACCGAACAGTTTAGACTCAGTAATCGATGTGTCGGTAGGCTCAGCCTTTGAGAATGAAAGGGCAGTTTGGTTGTTGACCTAATTGAACCTTTTAAATGGCCTGACTTTAGTGGGAACATCTTAGGGGTTTTTTTTGTTTAACTAAACTTGTGACAGGACTGGAATGAAAAGTCGGGTCATACTCAAGCCTCGAGTCACATGATCGTCTGTATATATTAGCTGTTTTATCTTTTGTATTTGTTTCTATTCATGCAAAGCCATGTACTATGAGTATTAAAAAAAATGCAAAAAGCCAAAAGGCAGAAAAAGAAAAAAAAAAAGAATGCATTTGTAATTGCGTGCACTTGAAAGAGCGCTAGAGTTTATAGTTTGTATATGAGTCGAAATGTTTTAATCATGTGGCAAAAGGTTTAAGTCAAGTTGGGGTGGCTCGGCCGGTAAAACCATAATGGAATTGGTGAAGTGCCAGCAGGGCTTTTAGGTGTGGGTTCCACTTAGTCATACAAACTAATAGAATTGTCACGCCTTATTTGCCTTGGTAAGTATTAGGGGCATGGGTTTAAAGTGGACAGCAATACCGGCAATCGACCTGATCTAGCTTATTAGGTGAAAGTTGAAAGAAAATTTTAGGTAACAGGTCACTTGTTCTAATACTTTAAAAAGAAATAATAATAATAATAATAATAATAATAATAATAATAATAATAATAATAATAATAAATAAAACCAAGAGTTTTCGGTTGAACTCGGATATGATCCTGTGTAGTATTCTTTTTCAGGGATGAAAAAGTCTTAAGTGTGAGGATATTTGATGTGTTGTATAACACACGTATTTTCCGCACCTTTTATCTACGTATTGTATTACATTTTATGTATTTTAATTTTTTTAGATAGGTTTTACATATTTTTATTTATCTTGTAGGCAAAGGCTGGAAAGGAAGAAAAACAGGACTTTTGGAGCAGTTTACGAGCCTTTTACGCATACGTTTTCAAGTAAAACTCAAAGCCCGGCCCGTTTACATCATGGAAAAGCCCAAGCCTCTTGTTAATATTATAATAAAAAAAAGAAAAAAAAAACCCTAAGGAAGGCAGCCCTTAGCTGATCGCAACAGTGAGCAGGGAAGAAGGAGAGAAAAAACTTTGGAGCGACTAGGGTTTGATCGTGTGACGGCTAGGGAAGGAAGAAGACACAAGAACCAAGCCTCATGGACGTTTCTCATCAGTTGTAGCAGCCAAGAACAGCCTGGAATTCATCCATATCCTTTCTTTTCATAACATTGTTCATGAGACCGAGAGGTGAGTCAACATTAGAACACGTTAACAATTGTTTCCCGGTTTGGTCGTTTTAGGCGATTTTGAGTAGTTTAGGCTTGTTGAGTGAGACCGAGAGGTGATCCAGTGAGCCCCAGCGATCCTTAGTCGTGTCATCTTTAGGGACCGGTGTCTTGAAGTCATCCAATCCATTAGCTTGTTAGGCCTACAGTTTGATTCAGACCTAGGTAGACGTTTTTCTCCATCCTAAGTTAACACAGTTAGTTCCCCATTAAGTTTTCTATTTTAGATAACTTTTGTCAGTCAGTTAGGTTGGTTCAGTTAAGTTAAAAGAAATCAAAAATCAATATAATATTATTCTTAGGTAGGTCTTGTCTAGGGTTAGTAATCGTTAGCGTCTTACGTGTCCATGTGTTCGATATTCGGACTTCCTAGGTCTATACTACTTGCAATCGGTACACTTGCCGGTTGTGTGTGGTTTTAGGATTTTTGTTTTAATATTAAAGCTTAGTTGTGAGGGTCATTCTTTTAGGCATATCCGACGCACATCAAACTGCTTGCACAAAGCATCATTCGTCGATCCAAAGATTATGTCATCGACGTAAATCTGCACGATCAGTAAAGTGTGTAGAGAATTGTTTATCACAAATCTGTGATATACTGAGTAGATTATTCTCCAACTCCGAAATGTAGTTGACATTCTCGAATGTAACCTTTCCATTTGTTAAGGTTCCTTCACCAACAACCTGTCCACCTTGATTACCAGCAAAGCCGACATACCCTCCTCTTATTGATTTTACATCATTTAGCAAGTAAAGAGTACCCGCCATGTGCCTAGAGACTCCACTATCCATTATCCAACGAGAATCGTGGGATCTTGGAAGCCCCTGCACATACAGTTGACGGATTAGTGAAACAAGGAAACCCAAGACTTCTTGGTCTTGGGTTGTTTAAAATGTTTAAACAACAACTTATCATCCTCAACCTCTAAATCACATGATAATGAATTTTCACTTAATGTTGGTGACTCAGATGTAGATTTCACTTTCCCATCACAATCAGGTATTTTAACAACATATTTTGGTTCCCAGATTGACCAACAGATTGTTTCTTTTTATAAAATGATGTTTGACTTTTTTCTGAAATTGTTGATTTTAGCACATCAGTTTGAACAATCTTTTTAGCGTCCACTGATTCATTTCTTTTCAAAATTTTCACATTTTCAATGACACAGCCTGGTTTCTTATCATACAAATAACCTAATCCAGGTCTCTTGCTCACAATCTTTTGAGATTTTTAAATAGAAATGTGATCTTGTTTGTATCGATTAGGACAAGCGTAAAACAAATGTCCAATCTCATTACAACCAAAACAACGTCTCCTATAAATAAACTTATTGATCTGAGATGTTGATTCAACATGATCACGTTCATCTTTCAAATGATAAAATTCATCATTTGACTGTTTTCTGAATTCAATTTCCTTTTCAGACTCTCAAGTTTTACCAAGTACAAACTTTATCTTTTTCTCTTGAAATTGATTAACTCGTGAAAATTTCTTGTTATAGAAACTTGTTTTTGCAAATCTTGTCGAGTTTTCAACTACTTTCTTTTGATTATCAAAACCACTCTTTTGATTACCCAACCCATGAGGTTTAACAACTTCCTCTTTCAACACAGCTTCTGCCATTTTTATTCCAGTTGCAGAATCACAACCAGAACTCTCATTATCTACAACAGATTTAGAAATATCATGCTGTGGCATATTGATTTCCACATTGAGTGCCTTTTTCAAACCTTTTGGTTTCTTTGGAATATAATCATTCCACAAAGGTGGAGGCACAGCATGATAATTTTCTCTTAAGTTCTTGGTCTCATTATCCTCACCCTTTGATGATGTTTTGGGGATAATGTGATCAAGTACATATGACGACGCAGCGTAGCTTACCAATTTCAGGTTAACTCGTTCAGTCTCAATCTTGAGTGTTTGAAGCTCAAGTTTGAGTGCTGCATTTTCATCAATATATCTGTTAATGGCAATCTGCTTGTCTTCAACCGTGTGCTTAAGCATTAAAATTGTCTTTTGGTTTTGTAAAATCTTTTCCCAAAGACCCTTTTCACACGATTGAAGCTTCATGTAGGCCTCATTAACAACATTTAAATCAAACAAAGATTTATCATAGTGTCTCTTTAATTCTTTGATTTCTAGATTTTTAAAATCACATTCATAGCTTGGTAATTCACATTTTTCACATAAATTTGAGTTATATAATTACCTCATTGGCCATGAACGCTTGATCAATTAATTCTTCACTTGCAGTTTCTGAGTCAACATCAGTGATGTCTTCTACCACTCCTTCAACAAACTTATTTTAAACCATCTTTTCATCAACAGAAACGAACTCCTCCTCATCTTCTGACTTGATGACGTCTGGAATTTCATCATTTTCTTCCACACCAAAATCAATTTTTCCTTGTGGAACATCCTCCTCATAAAACCAACCTACAAAACTTTCAACAATATCAGGAGGAAATAATGAGATAAGATAATCAGAAGGAACTTCATGAATTTTACCATAGGTTCGAGGAAGTTCATCATCAGAGGTATCACAAACAACTTCTTCCTCATTGTTGCTATCTTCATTCACATTTTTGTCTGCATCATTAAACTCTTGAGTCTCAGTCTCAACTTCATCCTTGTCTTCAACCATATTATCCATCTTAATCACACTTTCAGCAATAACCTCCTTTTTGTCATAATTAACCACTTGAGCTACATTCACTTGGAATACAGAATCTAATTGAAACCGTCATCAACTTGGGCTGTTGCTGATTTTGTTGCGAAGTTGATGCTTCAGTAGGTTTTTTTTCCTTATATGATCCACCTTCTGGACGATGATATATAGCTTGTTTGTAGTAGTCTCGTCCAAAAGGATTAGCAGCATTATCATCAACACTCTTACTTGTGCATTCCCTTTTAAATTGAACCTTCTCCTTGCATCGAAAACATCTAACCTTAGACTTGTCAAAGCCTAATTTAGACATTGTACCATCAAGCACGTATTGACCAGTAATCTCTTTGAATCTCTGAGCACGTCTAATAACACTAGCCATACACCATCTTATATCAATCATTTCCATTTCCTCCGGGTCTATCTGGTCATAATCTTCTTTAGTAATGTTGTAATTCCCAATGCGAACCGCCACCAAACACTCATATGATTCTAGAACAGATCCTAGAAAAGCCATGTGTTCCTTGATGGTGTCAGTGGTCATGTTTCCAGTATTTGTCAGATTCACTGCTATATTACACTGAATAACATCAGAATCCTTTGAACTTGAAGCTTGAGTAATTGGAGTTGTTCCAGAATAACTACTACTATATTGAGGAGTACCAGTAACATTTGTAACACAAGCTTGTCTGATTGATTCGGCACTAAATGCAGTAGGAACCTTGGGATTTGGAGTAACACTTGAATCAGAATTCTAGTAATACAATCCCACATCTTGTGATATGACTGTAGGTTTCATCTTCTATTTTTTTCTCAGTTCCAAGTCATGAGCTTCAAGTTTCTCGATAAAACTTGCCAAATTCAGACGGGCATAAGCAATGGGGTTTGATTGTTGAATCAAGATAAAAGTGTCTCATTCTTCAGGTAAAGCATCTACAAGTTTATTTATATACTCATACTCAGGCTTGTCAATCTTCAGCCTCTTCATCTCATTCACAAGATAACAGTATCTTTCAATCAATTGAGCAAATGATTCACCCTTAACTTGAGTGAATATGTCAAATTCTTTCTTTCGCAAAGCAATTTTGCTCTTTCTCATGTCTTGATTTCCATGATCTATATTCAACAACGCTTGCCATATTGAGTAACAAGAACCATTGTGTTTCAGAAGTTGAAAGATCTCAGCTTTGATGGACTGTTGAAAGAGATTCAACATCTTCTTCTCTTTAAGAAATGAATCTTTATCTGCATCAGCAATCTGAGATAATCTGTAATTTTCTCCATTCTCATTCTTAGGAATTATATACTCATCCTCCACGGCAGTCCATGTATCATAGTTCAAAGCTTGAACATACATCTCGAATTTGTCAGCCCATGAAGGATAGTCTTCCATTCTTAGTAGTTTAGGAGGCTTGTTGGAAGTTCCCATTTCATTTTCCAAACTAATATTCTAAAGTAGAATAGACGGCTGTGACACGAATGCACCTAGGTTTTCCATATCAAATAAAGTCAACGTGTATACCTTCTGGTCAAACGGATATGTTTCTAGTAACGGATATGAAAATGGTCAAGGTAGGTCAACGTATATGAAACTGGTCAATGTGGGTCAACATTAAGTGTGAGGTCAATGGATATGTAAGAACAACAAGAATGATCAACGTATATGTCCAAACCAACATATATCTAATCCCAGTATAACTTATGCGGCGTATATGTTATACGCTGTATATGTTATGTTTGATAAACATATATGGAGGTAACACATATACGGTGAAGTTCATGTTGTTGGTAAATTTGGCTTTTGAAGATGTAAATGATGTAGGAATTGAATGAACTTTGGTAGGGTTTGTCACGGATAGGTAGAGAACAATATGTGAGTTTTTGAAGAACTTTTGACAGTGGAATGTGAATGTAGAAAGAAAAACCTTGAAAACTTGAAGTGTTCAAGCTAGTAACGAGCCATAGCTCTGATACCACTTGAAAAGGGATGATGCGATCTTGAAGTAGATGACAATAAGGATCTCTATTTGTTACAGCTTGTATCTCAAAGTGCGGAATCCATTGAGATTGAACACATCTAAGTAAACATTAAGCACATTTTCATATATATCAAGAAACAATACAAGATATGACACTTGCTTGTTTGTAAGTCAACAATTCTGACACTTGCTTGTTTATATATCAAGAAACAATACAAGATTGACAAATAAAATCAAACAACGAATTGCCGAACACACTCTATAAATTTCCCCTTGTTTGTAAGTCAACAAATCTGACCCGAACCTGAAATTTACTCGTTAAAACTCCTTTTCTCCATGAATTACCAAAACTCCCTTGAACGTAAACTTCCCAAAATACCCTTGCTCAATATTAACCTCGCAAAGTCATCACAACATCAAACATTTAGCACATGAACACAATACTTATGTGTATTGGCGTTTGAATCGGAAACGTATAAACAAACGCGAATCAACTACAGCACCGAAATATGAACATGAATCACAATGATACGAACACCGAACTCGAGTGTATGAACCAAACACGGACACAAATACAAACTCAATACCGAACACAAGAACATGAACTTGAATCGGAACCCTTAATCCAAACCAACTCAATTATGAATCGTACGCAATAATGAAAAACCAATTCTAATACCGAATTAAATCGAGCAAATCAAAACGAACAGCGAATGAAAATTCGAACTCATTTTGCCAACTTAATAAACGTAAACAGAAATCTAATTTTAATTAAATTGAATCTGTATTTGCATCAAACATATAACAATCAGGTTGTAGAAAAGTTTGTTATGCCAGCCTAAATGCTTGCCGAAAAAACATGAACCACCGTAACATATTGTTACAGTAGCCGGAAAACTGTTACAATGGAGACACGCTTTATTAATGTCGAAGAATTTAAGTTATGGCCGGAAATTTCAGTTAACAGGCTACCGGAAAAACTAATCACGCCAGAAAAAGTAGTTAGCCTTAGAACTATTGATTAAATCCAAAATTCAGAAATGATCATTCACAGGAAAATTTTGTTCTTGTGGCCGGAAAAACGAAAATAGTCGAAAAGGTTGTTACACCACCGTGAAAATGGTTATTGTTAGGGCTCGGATTTTCGGTATCCTTAGCACGCAATGTATTTAGGATAACTCAAGGACGTGGTATCCTCCCAAGAAACAGGTATCCTTAATATATTGTATAACTAATAGGTCGATTGCTATTTGTTGTTGTTTACCAGGTCTTATAACGTTCCCATGATTCGCTGAAGACTCGGATTACTATTCAACCCACTTTAACTACCACATGCTTAATGAATGTCATGGAGTATAACGGCTAATTAGAAGAAGTCTTATATTCCCGGATAATTAGGATTTCTAGTTAGCTACTTTTGTGTATAAATAAAGCTTATTTGGATCATATTTCACACACACTCTTATCAATCGAGACTTAGCAGTACTCGCACATTGTAATCACGCTCACTTGTAACCGATTTTGATTATTAATAAACTGGGGTGATAGTTTTCACCGCCCGGGTTTTTTTCTTGTTATCCTCAGGATAACAGGTTTTTTCCTCGCAACAAATCCTTGTATTCTAGCATTTTTGCATTCATTTCAACCAAGCACCATACCTCACTCACTAATTTAGCTACAAAATTACATCTGTTAAATTTTGACCAAAACAATTTGGCGCCCACCGTGGGGGAATCAGTGCTTCAATCCTTCAAATTCATTTATTCCATTCTCAATCATTCTCATCCCTTCATCATGGCCTCACAACCAAAAACCAGATCCATTTTTGCTACAGTGGTCACCACTGCTTTAAGTGTTAACCCTGGTCCTCCACCAGTCCCGAAGAAGAACACTCAGCCTAGAGGAGAACTTCCACCATACCCGGGATCCTCTACACGGGTAGATCCGATTATCTCTAATAGTGACATTTTTTCTTTGATGAAACAGGTCATAACTCACATGGAGCAGCAAGAAAAGACCAACTCAAGGTTGTTCAAGGAAATTGAAGGGATCAAGAAGAAACCAGGGCAGGAGGCTACTCCAATCATGCCCAGGGTCCTTGAATTTGATTCTCCAGGATCATCTATCCTTCAGAATCCGGATCCTTGGGGGCACAACCAACAAGGACTCCATCTTAACAACAGTCAAGATACTAGGGAATTTACCCTTCGGTATCCTCGGAGTTACCAAGATCTACGAGGCCATACTCCATCAACATGCAGCCTCATTCAACCATGCCAGCTGGCTTGTTCTCGTCAGGACCCCCATAATGTCCTCTGAAGTGCATGTTGGGGACGATATCCCTATACAGACGTCACCATATCCTGAACCCACCTTTGCTGGAGATACTAGTTGTCAAGGCTCAGGATACCAGATGCCTAGCCACGATATCGGTAATAATTTACTTAATGCAGGATAAGGGGATATCCCCCGAGATAGCCAGAGAATTGAAGAAAATGAAGGATATGATTTCCAATATCCCTGGGATAATACGTCCCATAGCTGAAGTTCCTGCAGGCAGCCACAGGTTATCTAGATTCACCTGGCCTATATGAGACGTGGAGATCCCCAAGAAATTTCAAACTCCAAGCATGAAGCTATATGACGGCACTACGAATCCTGATGAACACGTAGCTCAGTATAGAGAAAGGATGGAGTTCAACCCCATCCCCATTGACATCAAGGAAGCTTGCCTATGCAAGGGATTCGGTTCGACACTGATGGAACCAGCCCTCATATGGTTATTAAGTATTCCTTCCAATACTATTACTTCATTTGCTCATTTGATTAACTTATTCAACAATCAATTTTCTTGTAGTAGATCTTTTCAGAAAATGGCAGGCGACTTATATAGAATAATTCAGGATAATAATGAATCCCTAATGGCAGGCGACTTATATAGAATAATTCAGGATAATAATGAATCCCTAAGGGATTACATAACTAGATTTAACAGGGAAGCTTTGGACATCCCCAACCTTGATATGGCGGCTGCTGTTGAAGCTCCCAAGATGGGATTGAAGAAGGATTCTCCTTTCTATGACGATTTTGTCATGACTCTATGCAGGAATCTTGACGAAGTCAGAAACAGGGCTTTAAGATACATTCGGCTAGAGGATGACAAGAAGGCTTATGGAAATCTGATTATCCCGAAATATGAGTCTACCAACAGAAAGTCAGATTCTTCATAGAAGTTCTCTAGGCCAAAGCCTTATTCCAAACAAGATAGTCCCAGGATAAATGTCGTGGACGAAGACGAAGACAATGAGGAGTATCCTAAAATCTTCGAATATTGTTTTAACATTGATATTGGCAGTGTGATATGTGCCATGCAGGATTTAGGTGACAAGGCTAGATGGCCCAAGTAAAGCAAAAAGTCCGGATCCAACAAAGATAAGTCCAAATGGTGTGCATTCCATGAAGACTTTGGCCATCTCACTGACAATTGCATAGAACTTTGGAAGGAGATAGGATACCTTCTCAGCAAAGGGTACCTAAAGGAACTGTTTGGAAGAAACAAGAACAAGAGTCATGATCATGTCAAGATACCTGAAAGGGCACCTTCTCCACCACCCGGAGCTAAGGTCGTTTCCTTTTATCTCGGGAGGATCGGACATTTGTGGAACCTCATACTCAGCGGCCAAGTAGCGTTCCAAAGAAACAAAGATGGATGACGGAGAAAGACCTATCCGTACCTCCACGTTGACCACCCAAAGGATTATATCCTTCAAAGAGGAGAATCGATGTGATCTTGTAGATCCTCATCATGACGGTTTGGTAATCACTCTATGTATAGCTAACTGTTTTGTGCGCAGGATACTCGTCGATGGAGGAAGCTCTGTAAATGTCATCCAACTGGATGCCTTGAAGAAAATGGATATTCCTGATACTGAGATTATCCCGGGATCCTCATTCCTCGTGGGATTCAGTGTGAAAACCAAGAATACCCTAGGAGATATCAAACTTCCAGTGTACATAAAGGGAATAAACTCCCTACAAAAATTTTGTGTGATTGACTCATTATCCAGTTGTAATGTGATATTAGGCAGGCCCTGGATCCACGACATGAAGGCAGTACCCTCAACTTATCATCAATGTGTGAAACTTCCAAGTCCTTGGGGGGTTATCAAGATTGAAAGCGATCAGCAAGACAGGGGAGGTTTTGCAAGCCAGGAACTAGGATGTGAAGGAAGTATCCTTGGATCCTCAAGACACCGAGATAAAAGTATTGTCAGGATCAGGTATGTCTGAGGATATCGAACAAGGATTGGTATCCTTCCTAAAGAAAAGAGCTTCTACCTACGCCTGGAAACATGAAGATATGACAGGTATCTCTAAATCTATTATTACTCATAAACTTTGTAAAGATAAATCTTTCAGGCCGGGGCATCAAAAGCGAAGGAAGTTTGTTCCTAAAAGAAACGTTATCATACAAGAAGAAGTGTAGAAGCTACTTAAAATCAAGATGATAAGAGAGGTCCACTATCCTAGATGGTTGGCTAATCTAGTTATAGTCCAGAAGAAGAATGGGAAATGGAAAGTGTGTGTGGATTTCACAGACCTGAATAAGGCCTGTCAAAAAGACCCATTTTCACTCCCACACATTGATTCAATAGTGGATGCAACTGCTGGCCACAAGCTACTAACCTTCATGGATGCATCCTCGGGATTTCAACAAATGCAAATGGAGCCTTCAGATCAAGAAGACACAACCTTCATGACTCCCACAGGTATATACTGTTATATTGCAATGCCTTTTGGACTAAAAAATGCAGGTGCAACGTACCAAAGGCTAGTCAACATGATGTTCAAAGACCAACTGGGGGACACGATGGAAATCTGTATAGACGACATGGTGGTAAAGTCAAGAAGAGCTGAGGATCATCTCAAAGACTTAACAACAGCATTTGATATCCTAGATGAGTACAACATGAAGCTGAATCCTTCCAAGTGTCACATTGGAGTCAAAGCAGGAAAATTCCTAGGGTACATGGTCACCAAAAGAGGAATAGAAGAAAGCCCTAAGCAGATCAAAGCCATCTTAGATATCAAATCACCAAAAAATGTCAAAGATGTCCAAAGATTGACCAGAAGAATAGCAGCTCTCAACAGGTTTATCTCAAGATCTTTAGAGAAGTGTAAAGACTTCTATGATATCCTAAGGAAGAATAAAAAAATCGAATGGGGAGAGAAGCAAAAAAGGGCTTTGGTATCCTTGAATGAATACTTGTCCTCAGTACCACTCCTGATGAAGCCAGTTGATGGTGAACCACTATCTTTGTACTTAGTTGTTTCGGGGAGTGCAATAAGTGCTATCCTAGCCAAAGATCATGAAGGTCAACAACACCCGATATATTATGTAAGTAAAAGTCTACTAGATGCTGAATCCATGTATTCTTATCTTGAAAAGTTAATTTTAGCACTTATAATGGCTTCTACTAAATTAAGACATTACTTTGAAACTCATGCTATTCATATAAAGACTAACTATCCTATTAAAGTTGTTTTGAGAAAACTAGAAATGTCAGGTAGGATGGCAAAGTGGGCTGTAAAACTTAGTGCATACAATATTGTGTATGAACCAAGAACAACCATCAAGTCTCAGGAACTTGCCGACTTTGTGGCTGATTTTAGCCAGGATGTCCTTGAAGAAGTAGAAAAGGAGGTTCAATAATTGGATGTCAAGAAGAATTGGACCTCACATACAGATGGAGCCTCTAACATAAGAGGAACAAGTCTAGGTATCCTGCTAAAATCGCCACAGGGGGACATTATACCTCTATCTATATCTAGTGAATTTCAGGCCACTAATAATGAGGCTGAGTATGAAGCCTTGATAGCAGGCTTACAACTAGCTAAGGATATGAAGGTCAGGTATCTTCAAGTCTATGTTGATTCTTTGTTATTAGCTAACCATTTTAATGGCTCTTATGCGGTCAATGCAGAAAACTTAGCAAAATATTTAGAAATAGTTAAGAAATTAGCTATGTGTTTCAAGACGTTTGATATAGTAAAGGTACCAAGAGAAAAGAACGATGAAACAGATGCCTTAGCGAATTTAGCATCAGCTCTCAAGATACCAGATGACATCAAGATACCCATCGTGCATATCTTGACTCCAGCAACAAAGGAGAACAATGAAGTTATGGAGATTTCAAAACCTGATGACGATCCAGTATCCTGGACCCGTCCCATAATACGGTATCTCCAAGATAACGAGATCCCAGAAGGAGAAAATCCCAGAGCTTTTCGAATGAAGGTAACCCAGTATATTATCCTAAATGATATTTTGTATAGAAAATCACTTGCAGGTCCATACTTGAGATGCTTGGAACACCATGAAGTACAAGAAGTCCTCAAAGACATACATGAAGGTGATTGTGGAAACCACACTGGCGGCAGAGCCTTAGTATCCAAGATACTGAGGACAGGTTACTTCTGGCCAACCATGAAAAAGGATGCAATGAACTTCTCTAGAAAGTGTGATGCTTGCCAAAGATATAGCAACATCTTGCATCAACCAGCTGAACCACTACATCCTATCATATCTCTGTGGCCATTTATGAAATGGGGAATGGATATTGAGGGAAAGCTGCCCAAGGCTCCTAGTGGAAAAGTCTTTATGCTGGCCATGACAGATTACTTCTCCAAGTGGATCGAGGCTGAAGCGTTTGTCCAAGTTAAAGAAAAGGATGTGATCTCATTTATCAAGCGCAATATCCTGACAAGATTTGGTATCCCAGCGAAGATCATTTGTGATAACGGTTCACAGTTCATCAGTAACAGGACAACCAACTTTTGTGGGAGTTGGGGAATCAAGATGGTAACTTCAACACCAATACATCCCCAAGCCAATGGTCAAGCAGAGTCAAGTAATAAGAACATCATCAACAATTTAAAGAAGAAGTTGGGATCCAAGAAGGGAAAATGGGCTGAAGAACTGCCATTCGGTCTTTGGGCTGATAGGACTACTTCAATAACTCCAACGGGTCAAACACCTTTTTCTTTGGTGTTTGGAACTGAGGTTGTTATCCCTTCAGAGATGGTGATCCCCACAGCAAGAACCAGTATCCAAGATACTAAGTCCAACAACCAAAGCCTTACTGAAGACCTAGACACTATTGATGAACTCAAAGACCTTGCCAAAATTAGAATGGCTGCCTACCAACAAAGAATAGCCAAGTCCTACAACAAAAACATCCGAATTCGAAGATTCCAAGTAGGAGATATGGTGTTGAGGAAGGCATTCCAGAATACCACTAACCCAGCAGATGGAAAGCTAGCTCCAAAATGGGAAGGTCCTTACTTGATCAATGCAGAAGCAGGTAAAGGGGCCTACAAGTTGGTCACTGTGGAAGGTGTTCCTTTACCAAGAGCTTGGAATGCTATCCATCTTAAGGCGTTTTTGGTAGTATCCTCAACCAGTATGCTCGTATCCTTAACATTTTAGGATAAAGGTATGTTCCATAACCTATCTTTAAATTCGTACATATTTGAACTTTATTATTTCTTTATCAAGTTTACTGACTTAAGCATCGGATGGGTGTTAGCCAGGCTAACACCCACCCCTAATCAAGGATTCAATGTTTTGCAGGTATCCTAAGGATACGTTATCTTGACAATAGTTAGAGGCTGATCACCTCCCACATGAATAAGATATCCTTGATATCTTCTAACGTTTAGAGGTATTCACCTTTCTAACGAATTGGGTAACACCCTGCCTGGAGGGCACGATGTTCGACTATAGTTCGAGGTAGCCGGACCAGACCAGCTGATAATCCAGTTGTTGTTGGCTATAGATCGGATCCTCAAGATAAGTGGCAGACATGTCACACATACCTACTAAGGTTTATAACATTTTCATGTTATCTAAGGTTTCGGCATTTTCATGTCGCTCACGCTTGGGAATTTCCCCGGTTTTATCTAAGCTTTAGACATTTTCATGTCTCTCAAGTGAAGGCATTGTCGCCAGATAGTAGGCTTTATCGCCAATAAACAGGCCTTGTCACCAGTAAACAGGCTTTATCGCCAGAATTATCTAACTTGTTTTTGACAGATTGAAGATTGGCCAAGTCTCTAAGCGCAAAAGACGATACTTAGTTATTTCTAACTCAATTAGAGCAAATTCCAAAATGTTTGATGCACAAAAATTCAACAATTGGGGACATCATGTGCAAGCTTGCTAAATTAATATCTGTTACAAATGTACACTTTTATATCTAAATTCGCCTTACGTTTTATTTTATTTTGAAGTATGATCTTTCGGCTTAATTGTGTTAACTTTCATCTATAGAAGTTTTAAACATATGTCTTCTGGATATGTTATACTTAAATATTTTGCTACATATAATCAGTTTTAAGGATATATTTTCCATATACATTATCCTAAGATATTGTACTTTTATATAAGTAATGAAAACGTATTTTATGGATATATTATCCTTATGATATATCATTCTGAAAATAGATAAGTTTGAAACCATTTTTGACTTGTTGCAATTGAAACCTAACAATATAATTTTGCTAAAAAATCACGCAAACAGTACACAATGTGTAAGCCAAAAGATTATGTTATTACTAACCATAAGTGCAGGAAAATAAAAAGGCAATACCCGGGCTTCGTTCTTAACAAACTGAAGACCCTTCCACCCAAGCATTGCTAGATGTTCAAAATTTGGGATAACATGGGCTTCGTCTTGAAACCAAGATCCCTCCACCCATGTTTCCCATTATCCTAAGAATAATTGTTTGAAGACAGAAAGTTAAAATTGTTCAACAACCATTACAAACCATCACAAACCACAAGCAAACAACCGTAAAAATTGGGCTCAGGCTATACCTTCATCGCCCAATTCATCACCATCACCGGAAGCCTTCGCCACCTCGCCAATCACCATCTTCACAGCCTCGTCAGCTACCTTCTCCATCCACTTGGTCCCGGCTCCTCAACACTTTCTCCATGTAACTCCGCCAGCACCTTCTTCCATGCCGTTACGTCCCAAAAGGGAGTATCGATGCCAGCATCCTGGGCCTCCTTTTCCATACGAAGACGAGATTGGAAAATGGATATAGTCCCTGACCTCTTCTCCCCCTCCGTAACCTCTTGGATCCTCACCAAGCAATCCGCCACTTAATGAACCAGTTCCATTTTAGCTAGCGCGAGCTCTTGCTTCGTATCTTCTAGCTCTTTGATCTTCTTATCAAAAAGGCTGGTCTTAGAGGTCCCAATCTTCACCAATTCAATAATGCGGGTATGGGCTTCATGAAGTTCTAGGCTCATGGCAGCAACCCTGGAAGAGAGAAACTCGAGACCCTAGCAGGATAAGAAATGTTCAGCATGTATTATCCTCAGGATACAGGGATACACAACAAAAACAAGGATACCTGTTGTGTCATGTTCATAGCTTCGAGGAAGTTAATGTCATGCACAGGAATGGAATCACTGGTCTCCTGGTTCTTCCTCTACTTTAAACTTTTTGCTCGGCTACTCTCAGGTCGAGGCAAGGAACTAGAAACGACCTCTTTCTTGATGGAGCTGCGGGTTGAAACCATATTCTCAATATCTTCAAGACCAAAAGCGGCAGCAGACTTACCTGTTGGATTAGAGGTCAGTATCTCTAAACTCTTAACTATTGTTACTTCATACTAGACATGTCAGATTCCTCCGATGGGAGTGGTTCTTGAAAGTTTGATTGAAAGTGAAAGGTTCTCTCTTCCTCATCTATGACATAGAACGAGTTAACTTTACTCTCGGTTTCTCTGCTTGGGGGAGTGATTTCAAAGAACTTTAAAGCTGCAATGAAACAAGACAAAATGTATCAGTTCAAGACATATCAGCATACTGCCTCAGAATAACAATTCCTTCTTTTAGTAACCCAAAGATATGGAAGATTTTCAGAATGAGGAAGGGAATCCCTCCTGTCAAAAAAGAATTGTTTCTTTCATTGGTCGTTGTTTTGAGTGTTCCTCAAAACAAGAGGGGCTCGGTCAGACTTGGTCTTGAGGAGGTATCGTGAGGAACTGTGGCTGCGAAGATCATAGACAAAGGCAAGCTAGGAAAGGGTGAAATCAAGGGCATGATCGGTGATTAACCTTTCAAGAACAAATAAGTTCTCCAAACCATGTGCATGGTTTGGATAAAACTCAATTCGGTCTTGCTAAAGAACTCGGTGGTAAGAGCCGGGAATGGGTTAGTGAAGCCGATTTTGAAAGGCAAGAATGGAAAGCAAATCCATGTTTTGGAGACAAGATAGGATAGAATGGCAGGATCGAAAGGTCGGAAGACCGTTCCCGGGGGGGAACACCCTTTGGCTTGTAGGTTCATGATATCGGTATTGTTGAAAATGCATATTTCATTTGCGGGATTTGCGAGAAGGTTTTGAGAAGCAAAATCTTCAATACCGGAAATATGAAGTTTGGGACTCATGACTATAGAAGATGAAGATTAGAGAAATCAAAAAGATTACATGTGAAAATGATCGGATGGATCTTTGAATTATTTATCCTGGATAAATATAAAGATAACCAAGAGACTGACATGGTTGCGGATGATTGACACGTGCACATGATCTACACAAGCGTCGAAATTCAAAACTCAAAAAATTAACAGCTGTAATCCCCTTCAACAGCCGTTAATTTTGGGGACAATTGTTAGGGCTTGGATTTTCGGTATCCTCAGCACGCGATATATTTAGGATAACTCAAGGATAGGCATCCTTAATATATTGTATAACTAACAGGTCGATTGCTATTTGTTGTTGTTTACCAGGTCTTATAACGTTCCCATGATTCGCTGAAGGCTCGGAATACTATTCAACCACTTCAACTACCACGTGCTTAATGAAGGTCATGGAGTATAACAGCTAATTGGAAGAAGTTTTATACTCCATGATAATTAGGAGTTCTAGTTAGCTACTTTTGTGTATAAATAGAGCTTATTTGGATCATATTTCACACACACTCTTATCACTCGAGATTTAGCAGCACTCGCACATTGTAATCACGATCCAATTAGCTCCACCACTTGTAACCGATTTTGATTATTAATAAACTGGTGGAGATAGTTTTCACCGCACGGGGTTTTTTTCTTGTTATTCTCAGGATAACGGGTTTTTTTCTCGCAACAAATCCTTGTGTTCTAGCATTTTTGCATTCATTTCAACCAAGCACCACGCCTCACTCACAAATCAAGGTTCAATTGGTAACTTACACTTTTATCTTGGGTCCTGGACTTCTTTCTTCCGAAGAGCTCTTTGAGGTAACCTTTGCTGAGGAGATAGTTTATCTCCTTTCTCAAGGCTATGCAGTCTTCGGTCATGTGGCCAAAGTCTTCGTGAAAGGCACACCATTTCGATTTGTCTTTAGGGGTGGTGCCTTCTCATTTTTCCTTTGGCCACCTTGCTTTGTCACCCAAGTTCCTGACAGCAAGTATCACTCCTCTCATATCTACAGAGAAGCAGTAGTCAGATATTCTTGGGCAATCTTCATCGTCTTCTTCCTCTTCAACAGCATTGATCTTCTAGCCATTCGGTTTAGTGTATGGTTTGGAGTTGTTGTTTCTGAAGTAGGATCCCTGTTTCTTGTCTTGAGATTCATTTTTCTGGAGTATTCAGTTGATCTTGTATTCTTTGATGTTCCTCCAACCTGATGAATCTTAAAGCTTTGTTTTGGACTTCATCTAAATTCCTGCATGGGGTCATCACAAGATCTTGATAAAATGGAGTCCTTTTGTAATCTCATCTTGAATGCCTCAACAGCTGTTGGGACATCCACATTGGAATTCCAAGGCCTCTCTTCCAAACCTAGTAAGGAACTGCCTGAGAGGTTCCCCACAAGGTTGGACAGCTCTATATAAATCACTAGTTGATTTTTCAAATGATCTACTACATGAAAACTAACTATTAAATAGATTAATCAAATGAGAAAAGGAAGTAATAGAATAAGGAGGAAGACTTAGCAGCCATTTAAGGGCGGATCCTATGAGGGTTGAACCAAAGCCCTTACACAGGCAAGCTTCTTTCAATCTTTCTGGGATTGGGTTAATTTCCTTTCTTTCGCGGTATAAGGCTACATGTTCCTCATGATCCGTGGATCCATCATATAACTTCAGACTAGGGGCAGTGAAGCGCTTTGGTATCTCAGCATCAAAAATTGGTGGAGCGAACCTGGATATGTTATGGCTTCCTGCTGGTAATTCGGGAATAGGTTTGATAACTCCTGGTACACTTGATATCATATCCTTGAGCTTTTGTAGCTCACGGGCTATGGTTTGGTTGATCCTGGTATCCTGCATACCACCATGATTAGTGCCAAAAGATAAATTATCATAAATATTACCTCTTGCGTGATTAGCAGATCTCGCTCCATATTTGCGTCCGGGGTACACTGTTTCAGCATCAAGAGTTGGTCCAGTAGGAGCAGCGGTTTGAATGGGTATGAAGTCACCTTCGTGAACCTCTAGTGGCCTGGACCGTGGTTCCTTCAAAGGTTCCTTCCCATAAGGATAGTAGGATTCCGGATGCTGATGGATGATGGATTCTGTTTGGAAACCCGAGGATCCTGGTTGAAAGACGGGGGATCCTTGAAGTTGGTGTGTGGAGGATCCTTGACGGAATCAAGAGGGTCCAGATTAGAAGGTCGCAGATCCTTGGGAATGGTGATAGGAGGATCCTAAGGGTTGACCTAATGATCCTTGTTGAAGGATAGATTATCCTTGCTAGTACTAGTCAGAATAACTCTTCAGAAAGAGGTCCGAGGATCCTTGCTGAGGATAAGTAGATGTTGGACACCTTTGATCCGAGAAATCCAGAGTGCTGAAGTCAAGCAGTTTTTGCAGGATGGGACTTGTGTCTTTAGCGGTCTTCTTAGTTCTCTTGATTTCCTCGATCTCACGGAGGATCCTCTAGTTGGTCTTGTTCTGCTGCTCCATATAGTTCTTCATCTGTGAACATAAAACAGAAACATCATTATTAGCAGTTACCGTTTGGGAGACAGTAGTGGATTTTGGTCTGGAGAAAACAGCAGTCTCCTTCTTCTAAGCGACGGTTATAGGTTTTTGTGACTTAGTCGAGATAGGTATCGGTGATGAAGTCACTTGAGCCGGGACACTTGAAGCAGGGATTGTGGAAACAGCTTTTCCTTGAGAGGCCATTGAGTGATAACTTTGAAAGTAGGTATTGAATAAAGGTAAGGAGGTTTTTTTTTTGTGATTAAAGCACCAATAGCCCCACGGTGGGCGCCAAATTGTTTTGGTCAAAAATCGGTCTAAGGATCAAGTAACCAAATTCATGTGTGAGGATCGATGCTTATACGAATAGAATGATCAAAGTAATAATTGTAAAGGTTGAACATCAAGATTTATACGAGGAAAAGCCCTTGGTAACTAGTATCGTGCAGGCATAAAAACCTCGGGTAGTGAAAACTATCACTGCCGATTATATTGAACTTGAAAAGATTACAAATTGTGGAATTATAGCCGATAGTGAGTACAAAGTGTTTTCTAGTGTGATTCTGAGTATGCTATATGATGTGTTGTGATCATCTATGATTCAAAGATTAAATACACAAAATTAGAACGGCTACTAACTAAACTCCTATTAATCCAGCCATGTTCGTTTACTCTTTCATCTTGACCGTTTAGGAGCGTGGACGAGAAGGCAAGACCTGGTAAAAATAGGAATTCCAGTAAGCACATGTTTTACCTGCAAAAATAGATTATAATATAACTGAAGTTGACCGTTGAGGATCCTAGATCCACTTAGGATCCTCAGTCCTAGATACAGCTACCCCAGACAACTGATTTACAAGGATCAAGAATTCTGGTCCCAACAGTAGTATTGAGAAGGAATTGGTTGTCTGATTTTGAGGCTCCGATAGTGCGTAAGAGCAAGTTGATAGGGTTAAAATCTTTGGATGGTGGAACGGTGATGGTTTATGGTGATACAGAAAGTTCAGGACTTAATGTCATTTCGATGATAAAAGCCGAAGGTTTGTTAAGGCTACGACCGAGACAAAAGGATTGAAAGATGTTCCTGTAGCGTGTAACTATCCAGAAGTGTTCCCAGAGTACCTTTCGGGGTTACCACCGGAACGAGAGGTAGAATTTCAGAATGAGCTAATACGAGGAGCACAGCCCGTCGCGAAAGCGCCTTACCATCTGGCGCCATCCGAGATGAAAGAGTTAATGTCCCAACTTCAACAACTCCTAGATAAAAGTTTTATAAGACCGAGTGTTTTCCCGGTGTGGTGCACCGGTGATGTTCGTGAAGAAGAAAGACGAAAGTATGAGAATATGTATACATAACCACAAGTGGATAAGCTTACGGTGAAGAATAGATATCCGTTGCCACATATTGATGAACTGTTTGATTTGTTGCAAGATGCTAGTTGGTTCTTCCGAATAGATCTCTGATATGGTGATCATCAGTTTAAAGTAAAAGAGGCAGACATTCCTAAGATAGTATTTCGGACGCTATATGGACATACAAGTGTGATGTCGTTTAGATTGGCGAATGCTCTAGCAGTGTTTATGGTTATGATGAATAAGGCATGTCTTCCGATGTTGGACAAATCTGTCATTGACTTCAATGACATGAAAAACACTTGAGAAAAGTGTTGGACACGCTAAAGAAAGAGAAACTGTATGCTAAGTTTCCAAAGTTTACCATCTATACAGATCACAAGAATTTGAAGTACTTCATCAAGCAGCAATAACTGAATAGGAGGCAGAGAAGATGGTTAGGGTTGATAAAGGATTTGGATTGTAAATCAAGTATTATTCTGGTGAGGTCAATATGGTCACTGACGCAATAAGCCGTGAAGTTGAAGAAGTTATCTCGACAATTAAGTCTTATAAATTAGTTAGCACTTCGGATTTCATGAGCGAGATCCGCGAGGCGCAGTTAGAGGTTTTAAAGGATGAAAGCTAGATGAAAAAGGATTGAATTTTCAGATTATACCGAGATATGGAAGATAATACTTTGGTCGCGGAGGATTACTCGTCATGGAGATCTTCAAGGCCAGATCCTGAATAAGCTCATAAGTCTAGATAATCGGCTCACATAGAGGGTCCTAAAGGAAAGAGATTGATTACAATGAAGGCGGATACTGATGAAGGTAAAACCTCTAAGTAGAAGTCAAGTAAAGATGAGTTCATGGTATGCAACATTATGGGAGGACAAGATTCCTTGATTATGTGGATAAGAACAACCTAAAGTGTCACGAAGGTGGAACCGGCAATAACACATCAAAAGGATGCAATAAGTAAGGACTGAAGACAGAAGAACATGCAAGGAAGGCGTAGAGGTGGTTTAGACTTATGTTTATATGAATTATGTCTTAAAACGAATGATTAGTGATGTGACTGATAATCATATGATCATGAGCGGGAAGTTATCTAGAAGGGTAACGATAGAATAATATTATAAATATCCATATAAAGGTCAGGACATGCTTGGAAAGGAAGTTGGGTTAGATAAATATTTATCATATATCAAGGCAACCTGATATGCAGTGACAGCCAACAATGGATTCATAGGACAAGATTAGACTTGACTAGTTAAGAAACGGGATATGTATCAACTTGAACTTCATGATCAAGCTACCTTGGACAGCTACAACTCATGAACCCTAAGTGTTAGTAGAGAGCTAAAAATGGAAGAAATACTAAATGGCGATTTAAGGAGTTCTCCGTCAAGTTACCTAATAGTTGTTGTGACCTCCCATATTAGTTGGGGAGGAGAACTAAGCCTTCTTTATAAGGGGGTGGATATCTTCCCCATCATAACGCGTTTTGGGCGCTTAATGGTAATGGATGAGAGGAGAACTTCACAGTTAAGCGTGCTCAGATGGAAGTAGTATCAGGATGGGTGACCTCTTGGGAAGTCTCCACCTGCGCAACCAAAAGCAAATCCGTGAGGCGATGGTGGTACGTCACGGCCAAAGCGGACAATAATATGATGCGGCGGTAGCTAGGTTGTTACAGATAGTATCAGAGCCAGGGCCGGACCGGTGGTGCCAGGTCCCACGAGGACGCTAGATTTCTAAGGGGGGTGGATTGTGACATCCCACATCAGTTGAAGAGGAGAACTAAGCCTTCTTTATAAGGAGGTGGATACCTTCCCCATCATAATGCGTTTGGGCGCTTAATGGTAGTGGAGAACTCCACGGTTAAGCGTGCTCAGGTGGAAGTAGTATCAGGATGGGTGACCTCCTGGGAAGTCTCCACCTGGCAACCAAAAGCAAATCCGTGAGGCGATGGTTTAACGTCCCGGCCAAAGTGGACAATAATATGATGCGGCGGTAGCTGGGCTGTTACAGTTGTGCTCGATAATTGCAAGAGGTGTTCTATTATAAGGAATAAACAAAGAAATTTCAAAAAGTAATCCTTAAAGAGAAACTAGAAAGGTTTCCTCGTATGGAACTAATACGTTTTTGAACGTATTGCAAATCAGTATATTTACTAAAGGTTGTGATTTGACAGAAGGATCATTGAGTGCCAAGTGTCGTGATAGTAAGTGCGATGTTTCTATATGAAGGACAAGAAACAAAAGCACGCTTAAGGAAATGATGCAGACTTGCTAAGTCTGTATAAGGAAGTATACCATCGAGGACTTCATGGACAAGCTACCAAAGACTGCTAAAACTCATGAGCATCACTCGATGATTGGGAGACAAAGGATAAACCGGTAAGCCAGTAAGCTAAGACGATTCAAGAAAGGATGTGAATACAGGAAGTATTCCTTTTAAAAGGACTAAGAAAGTTTCGAGGACGAAACCTCTTATAAGGTGGGTAGACTTGTAACATCCCAAGTTTTATGAGGTAATTAGAAAAATCGAGTTTATATGAATTAAAATAGATAAATGAAATTATCTAAAGTATGAGGGGATTAAGTGTCATTAGATGAAAAGTTAAATATGAAACCCTACCCCATTCCTATCAACATAGCCACCATCTCATTTATAATCCTCATCAACTCCAACCTCCTTCTTTACCAAATCCCGTTTTTGTGAGAGTCACCTGCAAAGATCTGGCGATACCTAGAGATCTAACCGTCGGATCGGTATCAAATTTTAACTAGTGTTCATAGAATATAAAAAAAGATTTCCACCAGAAGGATCTTCGATCAGAGGTTGGGAAGCCTGGTTTTTACCCGCAAACCCGTAACAGTGGAAAATGAAGATTTCTGGCGACTATTTGGGTTTTCCAGCGACGATGGTGGTAGATTCCGGCTGTGGTAGCAGGCGGCGCTGGTAGAGCTTGGCGACCCGGTCGCGTGGCCGCTTGAATCACTCAATTCCGAGTTCGTTTGATATGGTTTTGGGCTATTCGAGTGATTTCGAACAAAAACCTCAAAGGTACGTTTTTATTAAAAAGACTTACTTCTCGTGTACGGATTTGCATGAAACTTGGTAGGATGATAGATCGGGCCACGATTAATGATAAAGTAATGAACTTGTTAGAAAATGGGTTAGTTGGTTTGGTTCAGATAAAACGAGTAGCTTTCGGTTCGTTACAAAGACGGGTAAACGAAGTCGGTTTCGCACGAAATTTGAAAGGAAAGTAAAATCGGGTCTTAAGTAAGGACCTCAGAGGAATATGGATTTAAAATGGTTTCAATGAGAATGGCTTTCATGAGAATTGTTTTCATGAGAATAGTTTTCATGAGAATGGTTTCCAAGAGAATAGTTTTTAGGAGAATGGTTTTCAGGAGAATGGTTTTCACGAGAATGGTTTCCATGAGAATGGTTTTCATCAGAATAGTTATCATGAGAATAGTTTTCATGAGAATGGTTTTCATGAGAACCGTTTTCATGAGAATGGTTTTCAAGAGAATGGTTTCCATGAGAATGGTTTAAATCAGAATGGTTTTCATGAGAATGGTTTCCATGAGAATGGTTCCACGGGAATGGTTTCCATGCGAATTCTTTTCATGAGAATGGTTTCAGTGCGAATTGTTTTCATGAGAATGGTTTCCATACGATTTGTTTTCCCATGAGATGCGATTCGTTAGGAACTTCACTAACCTAGAAGAATGACATGGTTAGCAATATTTAATTAATACTATAAATTATTAAACAGATAGACGTGGGCAACTAAGGAGAAGTGTTACAATTAACTCCGAGAGGAACAACATCCAGGTGAGTTCTAGCCCCTTTCTCTATGATGTTTTTCGGGGCTGCGTGCATACTCCTATGTGATAGTTAATACACTTATCCTAAGTGACAAGTGTATGATATGTGTATGATTATTTATTCAATGCTATTATTAATTATTGTATGAATGTGCGTATAAAAATATAATTATTATAGATGCAATTGAAAGATGTGTAGTATACACGTATGGTAGGAAACGTATGGATGACTGATGGGACATGTATGGTTGTATGGTTAAGCGAGACAAAGGTACCAGACCCTAATAATATCTGAGATTAAGATAGATGGACCAGACCCTAATAATATCTGAGATAGTAGGGACCAGATCCTAACAATATCTGAGATTGAGATAGAGGGACCAGACCCTAATAATATCTGAGATTAGAGGGACCGAACCCTATTAATATCTAGGATAGAAGGGACCAGACCCCTGAAAATATCTGAGATTGAGGGACTAGACCCTAATAATATCCGAGATAGTAGAAGTAGGATAGTTACGGAATACCATAGGAAAGCAGGAAAGAAAGTGTGTAAATACGTATGTATGGTATGTAGATAAAGTATATATGAATGAGTAATAGCAAGTAAAGTATGAAATACGTATCTCCGGATGCGTATAAGTATGAACGTGAATGTATTGTATGTTAATTAACTAGAACTCACTCAGCATTGCTCACTTTTAGAATGTACGCAAATAAATAGATTAAAGAAGCTGGCTTGAGGACAACACATGGTAGGGACTGGAAGGCTGGCATCTTGAGAAGAAAGATTATGAAACTTTTATGTTATGTTTAAGACAAGTTAACCTTTGTTAAGACAAGATGTGTTTTTTTGTAACATATTGATTGATGTTTTGAGTTATTCCGCGAAAGTTTTATTTCACTCTGATATTTAGAAATGTGTTTATGAGTAAATCCAACATCCAATGTAGGGCACCGGGACCAGGGCCTTACAAGTTGGTATCAGAGCATAAGTTCGAGAGAAATAAGCATCCTACATGCTTAGACACGAACAGAGAATGGGACTTAAAGAAGAAAAGAAAGAAGATACTAGTTCAAGAAAGCTATGTGTCGCTCAAGCAAGCATGAGAACGGTAAAGTACATGATTGAGTTCAGGTAAAGATTTAAGAATATATGTTTATGTATGTTAAATGAAAGTAGAAGAATGTATAAATGCTAGCTTCAATTGCTAGAGAAGAATGTGTGTTAGCTTAATTGCTAGAAAAGAATGTGTGTATGTTAGCTTAATTGCTAGAGAAGAAGGTGTGTATGCTAGCTTAATTGCTAGGGATAAGAATGTAGGTTATTTGTATGCTTGCATGATTGAGTAGTAGAAACCAGCACAAGTGTAGGATCTGAGGAGTAATGTAAAGAGTTAATTACACTTGGCCACTGTCATTAACTACTTACCTTACAAATCATGTGCTAAATAATTCCTGGAGTGATAACGTTTGTGTTTCCTTAAAGAAAAGATAGGACAAATGTTGCAAAGAGACGAGCACGAGGATGTCGTACGAGATGCTATGGAAGGACACTTGCCAACTAGAAACCTTTTGAAGGAATGCATGACATAACGAGATACGGAAATAGTAGGATTCAACTGCAGAAAGTAATGAAGAAGGATCACAATTGGAGCTTGTAGTCAAATACACTAAGGGATTTGCTCAGTCGTTTAGCATTTCAATGGCAACAAAGCTCACTGAAGCATTAAAGGCTACCCAGATTAGGAATCCAAGTGGAAGAAACATGAAAGAAACAGAGATAAGTCAAATGAAATGAGCTAAAACATGCAGTATACCTGCAATAGTTAACTCTGTAAGGGAACTTGTTGGGATCGTGAGTGATAAAGCAAATGTTGAGAAAGTAGAGATGATCGAGAATTACGGATGACTGTCAAGGAATCCTAATTGAAAAGGCATGAAAGGATGAGACTACGTGGTGTAGCGAGTGTGAAAGAAGAACACTAGGTAGAATGTAGTTGTGTACCTGAGAATGTTATGAAGAAACCACTAGCGATACTGTAGTTAAAATCTCGAGAATGGTTAAGAATTATAAGATAGAGATAGAGGGACGTGAGTTCCCTGCAACCTTGTATGTGATGACCATAGGAGGGTTCAATGTAGTATTGAGAAGGAATTGGTTGTCTAATTTTGAGGCTCCGACAGTGCTTAAGAGTAGGTTGATAGGGTTAAAATCTTTGGATGGTGGAACGGTGATGGTTTATGGTGATAAAGAAAGTTCAGGGCTTAACGTCATTTCGATGATAAAAGCCAAAGGTTTGTTAAGGAGAAGGTGCAGTGCCTACCTAGCGTATGCTGTCAAAGCTACGACCGAGACAAAAGGATTGAAAGATGTTCCTGTAGCGTGTAACTATCCAGAAGTGTTCCCAGAGTACCTTCCGGGGTTACCACCGGAACGAGAGGTAGAATTTCAGAATGAGCTAATACCAGGAGCACAGCCCATCGCGAAAGTGCCTTACCATCTGGCGCTATCTGAGATGAAAGAGTTAATGTACCAACCTCAAGAACTCCTCGATAAAATTTTTATAAGATCGAGTATTTTTCCAGTGGGGTGCACCGGTGATGTTCGTGAAGAAGAAAGACGAAAGTATGAGAATATGTATACATAACCGCAAGTGGATAAGCTTACGGTGAAGAATAGATATCCGTTGCCACATATTGATGATCTGTTTGATTTGTTGCAAGATGCTAGTTGGTTCTTCCGAATAGATCTCTGATATGATGATCATCAGTTTAAAGTAAAAGAGGCAGACATTCCTAAGATAGTATTTCGGACGCTATATGGACATACAAGTGTGATGTCGTTTAGATTGGCGAATGCTCTAGCAGTGTTTATGGTTATGATGAATAAGGCATGTCTTCCGATGTTGGACAAATCTGTCGTTTCATTGACGATAATTTTGATTTATTCGAGGAATAAGTCCGACCATGACGAACACTTAAGAAAAGTGTTGGAGACGCTAAAGAAAGAGAAACTGTATGCTAAGTTTCCAAAGTGTACCATCTATACAGACAAGAGTTTGAAGTACTTCATCAAGCAGCAAGAACTAAATAGGAGGCAGAGAAGATTGTAACATCCTCGTTTCATTGAATAATAAATAAAGTATTATAAGTTTATTTTAGTCATCGTAGTGTGTGGCGTCGGTTAAACTAGTTAAATAATGTGTAGAGTATGGATAATACTAATAGAAGGTTATTAGACCTAAGAGGGATTATGGGCCAAAAGCCTTTAGGCTCTATCTATTTAAACCCCTAACCCTAGATTTCCATCCTTATCATTCCATCATCATCATTCTCCAATCATAGTCACCGCATTCATACACACACAAAAATAACCTGTACACCAAACCTTCCAAATCCAATCTCTTCCATCCTAGATCTAGTTCAATCACACCAAAAGGTAAAAAATTTATATTCATTTTCATTTCATTTCTTGTTAAGATTAATAATAAACAAAACAAACTTACGAGACCGGCATAAACAAACCCGATCTACACAAACTCTAAACCGAATCAGATAACAATAAAAATAACAAGGAATTTGACAAGAGAATATAAATAATACAAATAATAATAAAGTGTAACAGCTTGAGGCTGTCATAGCCGTAACAGAGGCTCTGTGCAAACGAGTTCCGGCGACGGTGGACCCCATCTCCGGTGAACAGTAGGCAGACACGAAACTGACGTGCAACTTAATTAAGCCGGAAACGATTCCGTTAACCCGGTTACGATATAGAGGCTCGAACCAAACCCAAAATGAAACCCCACTTTTGAACCAAACCCGAACCAGATCTGGAAGCTCAACCCGCGTGCAAATCCTTTGCGACACCCCATTCGCGCGAATTAATCACCATGAGAATGAACTTGGTTCGCACGACATGCGAACAACTTGGTATGCGAATGAATAATGCGAACCCCGTGTGAAATTCCGGCATGCCCCGTGTGAAATTCCGGCATGCGAACCATGTGCATCTCATTAGCCACTGCTCGGACTCAAACCCGCCTTCTTCCTCGTGATGATGGTCTCCGGAATAAGAAGTGGCGGCAGTAGTGTGGCCACAGTTAGGGAATGAAAGGAGAAGAAGCAAAGTGGCGGTGGTGGTGAGGCCATGGAACGAGATGAGGAAGCCAAAACCCGAACCTGACCTTGATCGGGGTCACCGGAAATTAAGAGAGAGAAAGGGGGGAGGGGGGGTGGCGGCTGGTGATGTTAATGAAGAAGAAGGAAGGAGTTGGGTGGGTGGGTGGGTGGGTGGGGTGGGGTTATATAGCTAGGGTTAATAATAATAATAATAATAATAATAATAATAATATAGTAGTTATTATAAATAGTAATAAAATGATGTTGAAAGAAACTAAACGAACCCGAACCCGAGATCCGACTCGTCTAGAAACCGTAACCCGCCTCATACGAAACCAATGATTTATGGGACCCGGTTGGAAACACTTAAACGTAGGAGTTCGTAGCAAATGGAGAAATTAAAATGAGTGTACGAGCGAAGGATAACTTACAAATATAAATAATTATATAATAATAAAAACGATTAGTGATAAACTAATATAATAAATATAAATACGATAATAATAAATGTCGTTGAGAACACGAACTAATAAAGAAGGTTCATTAATAAGATAAGACCAAGTATAATAAATTAATATGCACGGTTAAAGAAGGTTATATGTCGGTTCAGTTAACTCAAAAAGTTAACCCCGTTAACTTAAGAAATGAATAACAAGAGATTATAGAGGATTAATGCGTGCACCTTATTAAGCAGTTAGCCGCGCACAACTCAGGAAGGGAATTACTATTAACGAGGAACGTAATAGGATCCAAGTGAGTTCTTGCCCCTTTATCTTTGACGTTTTTTGGGGCTGTGTGCATACTCTATGAGATAGATAAAATACTTATCCTAAGTGATAAGTATAAGATATGTGTATGATTGTGCATTTAATGTTATTATTATATGATGATTATATGAAGGAATAGTTGTATATGTGTTATTTACGTAAGACAGGTAAAGTATGCACGTATGATGTAAAAGTATGAATAGCTGAAGAAACAGGTATGAATGGATGGTGAAGCAAAACAGAGGGACTAGACCCTAATAATATTTGAGATGACATGGACCAGACCCTAATAATATCTGAGATTGAGACAGAAGGGACCGGACCCTAATAATATCTGAGATAGTAGGGACCAGACCCTGATAATATCTGAGATAGAGGGACCAGACCCTAAGAATGTCTAAGATAGAAGAAACAAAATAATTTATGGTATACCTTAGGAAAGTAGGAAAGAAAATATGTAAGTACGTATGCAAGTATATAATGTAATGTACGTATGAATGAGTAATAGTAAGTAAAGTATGAAATACGTATCTTCGGACGCGTATAAGTATGGACATGAATGTATTGCATGTTAATTGATTAACAAGAACTCACTCAGCGTAGCTGACTTTTAGTATGCACGCAGGCAAGTAGAATGAGACAAGTTGCTTGATGAGGACACGTGGCAATAAGAGGAAGACTGGCGTCGTTATGAAGAAGACTATCGTATCATTTATGTTTTATATTTAAGACTTATGTTATTTCTATTTAAGACAAGATGTTTATGTTATGTATGAATGATTGACTTTTATTTCCGCGAAATGTTTTAATTCGCTCTGATTTCCGAATTATGTGAATGAGTAAATCCAACCAGCGAGAAAGTAGGGCACCCGGGCTCGAGGGCCTTACAAAGACGGTTAGGGTTGATAAAGGTTTTTGATTGTAAATCAAGTATTATTCTGGTGAGGTCAATACGGTCACTGACGCAGTAAACCATAAATGTGAAGAATTTATCATGACAATTAAGTCTTATAAATTAGTTAGCACTTCGGATTTCATGAGCGAGATCCGCGAGGCGCAGTTAGAGGTTATAAAGGATGAAAGCTAGATGAAAAAGGATTGAATTTTCAGATTATACCGAGATATGGAAGATAATACTTTGGCCGCCAAGGATTACTCGTCATGGAGATCTTCAAGGCCAGATCCTAGATAAGCTCATAAGTCTAGATAATCGGCTTACATAGAGGGTCCTAAAGGAAAGAGATTGATTACAATGAAGGCGGATACTGATGAAGGTAAAACCTCTAAGTAGAATTCAAGTAAAGATGAGTTCATGGTATGCAACATTATGACAAGATTCCTTGATTATGTGGATAAGAACAACCGCAAGTGTCACGAAGATGGAACCTGCAGTAACACATCAAAAAGATGCAATAAGTAAGGACTGAAGACAGAAGGACATGCAAGGAAGGAGTAGAGACGGTTTAGACTTATGTTTATATGAATTAAGTCTTAAAACGAATGATTGGGCTATTCGAGTGATTTCGAACAAAAACCTAAAGGTACGTTCTTATTAAAAAGGCTTACTTCTCGTGTACGAATTTGCATGAAACTTGGTAGGATGATAGATCGGGCCACGATTAGTGATAAAGTAATGAACTTGTTAGTAAATGGGTTAGTTGGTTCGGATAAAACAAGTAGCTTTCGGTTCGTTACAAGGACGGGTAAACGACGTCGGTTTTGCACAAAATTTGAAAGGAAAGTAAAATCGGGTCTTAAGTAAGGACCTCGGAGGAATATGGCTTTAAAATGTTTCCATGAGAATTGTTTTCATAAGTATGGTTTCCATGAGAATAGTTTCCATGAGAATGGTTTTCATGAGAATGGTTTCCATGAGAATTGTTTTCATGAGAATGGTTTTCAAGAGAATGGTTTTCATGAGAATAGTTTTCATGAGAATGGAGAATAGTTTCCATATGCAATTCGTTAGGAACTTTACTAACATAAAAGAATGACAGGGTTAGAAATATTTAATTAATACTATAAATTATTAAACAGATAAACGTGGGCAACTAAGGAGAAGTGTTACAATTAACTCCGAGAGGAACAACATCCAGGTGAGTTCTAGCCCCTTTCTCTATGACGTTTTTCGGGGCTGTGTGCATACTCCTATGTGATCGTTAATACACTTATCCTAAATGACAAGTGTATGATATGTGTATGATTATTTATTGAATGCTATTATTAATTATTGTATGAATGTGAGTATATAAATATAATTATTATATATGCAATTGAAAGATGTGTTTGTATGCACGTAAGTTAGGAAACGTATGAAGTAAACGTATTGACTACTGATGGGACATGTATGGTTGTATGGTTAAGCGAGACAAAGGGACCAGACCCTAATAATATCTGAGATTGAGATAGAGGGACCAGACCCTAATAATATCTAAGATAGTAGGTACAAGACCCTAATAATATCTGAGATTGAGATAGAGGGACCAGACCCTAATAATATCTGAGATAGTAGGGACCAGACCCTAATAATATCTGAGATTAGAGGGACCAGACCCTATTAATATCTGGGATAGAAGGGACCAGACCCTTGAAAATATCTGAGATTGAGGGACCAGACCCTAATAATATCCGAGATGGTAGAAGTAGGATAGTTACGGTGTACCATAGGAAAGCAGGAAAGAAAATGTGTAAATACGTATGTATGTATGTATGTATGTATGTATGTATGTATGTATGTATGTATGTATGTACGTACAGTATATATGAATGAGTAATAGCAAGTAAAGTATGAAATACGTATCTCCGGACGCATATAAGTATGAACGTGAATGTATTGTATGTTAATTAACTAGAACTCACTCAGCATAGCTGACTTTTCGTATGTACACAGGTAAATAGATTAACGGAGCTGGCTTAAGGACGACACATGGTAGGGACTGGAAGGCTGGCATCTTAAGAAAAAAGATTATGAAACTTTTATGTTATGTTTAAGACAAGTTAACCTTTGTTAAGACAAGATGTGGTGTTTTGTAACATATTGATTGATGTTTTGAGTTATTCCCCGAAAGTTTTATTTCACTCTGATATTTAGAACTGTGTTTATGAGTAAATCCAATATCCAATGTAGGACATCGGGACCGGGGCCTTGCAACCCTTCCGGCACCATTTAAGGTAAATAATACATGCATTTGTTTAGTTTTGGTCCAATAAATGAAACACCGAATGCAGTTTACACACGTGATCTGGTTTTCTTGAATTGAATCTATAGTTTAGTGATGAAGAAGATGAAGTTAAAATTGTGTTTAAAATATTCTATTTCTAATTATGTAACAACAATAAGCAATGGTCCAGTGGTTAAGTCTGTTTAATGATAGACAACAGACCCGGGTTCAATGTATTCTCTTTTTTTTATTATTATTTTGTTTTATCATTTTCTTATTAGCTAAAAATCAATTTAACTATTTAAAAATCATAATGATTCAAATAAAATTATTTTTTAACCAAATAAATTTATTATAAATCAAATAAAATCAACCATAAAATTTATTTTATCGTTTTCACCTAAAAACCAATCTTCCAAACACGTCAAAGTTTCGTTAAAACTCTTAAAACATTTATATATTTATTTACTATTTGTTAAACTTTATAATTCGTTAACACCTTATTTTTCAAAATAAAATTTTATCATTAAACACCAAAATTTTTTAAACATTATAACATTCAAACTTAGTATTAATCTTATAATTAAGAAATATTAATAAATCGTTAATTCGCCCATTAAACTTTATTTTGGTAATAATAATTCTTTAATTCATTAACATAAATATGTTTTCGAGATAGATTTGTCCCACAAAAATTCGTATTCCATAATAAATATTAAAGCCTCTCACTAATAACAATTAAATAGTATTAAAATAGTTAAAACCGTTAAAATGTGTTTATAATTCGTTAGCTTCTAATTTGTTCACTTTAATCAAATAACATAATTACTTTTCTATATAAAACCCGTGCCTTGTAATTATCATAACTCTTATATTAGTATTATGTTATAGTATTAAATACTGAACATCGTTAAAATTCATTAAACTTAAATATATTATTACAATATGAAGGCCATAAAATGCTAATAAAACACATTAACATAATGCTTAATTCCTAAAATCAAATTTTTTAAAGTTTATAACCCCGTTAGTTAGATTTTGCTTTTGTTTTAATTACAGTTCAAGAATTTCAATCGTTTCGAGTTCTTTAACGCACTTTCGGCTGCTACAATTTCGTTATCATGTTTTCGGCTTATAGTACAAGTTTAGCTTCGATTTCTAGGTGAGTTTCTCACACCCCCTTTTTAAACGCTTTTACATTTTGGGGGTAGCATATATATCCTATCTACTCAATGGTTTATTGAGTTATTTACAAAACTGCGATTCATATCATGTGCTTGTGTGTTTACGTGCTTACTTGACTATTTGCTCAGCTCATGGTTGCCTCAATAAGTATGATCATACGCCCCTCTTTGCACTCAGGACCATTTTGTTATGAGTGGAAAAGGGATCCCCGATCTGAGTACGTTGGTTGTTACCGACTGGAAAGGACAATGCTTGCGAAGTAGCTATAATTTTCACAAGTTTCATGGAATTGAACGATTTTTACGTACTTATACAAAACTTGTGTGAACTCACCAACTATTAAGTTAGTTGGCCGTATTTTATATATATGCTAAAGGTACAAGCATTAGAGGATGATACTTGGAGAAGACACTAGACTTAGGTTATTTAAACAAATGGATAAAATGTTTAGTTGTATTAATATTTTCTTGTATTTCTTGTTTACAAATTTGTGTACATGATGATTAAATCAATTAATGGTAATATTATTGTAGGTCCCGAAACCGGATCCGACAAACGTACGGTTTTGTTCTTGATAAACACTCGAGACGGGTGCGGTGAAACAAACGACCAAACATAAATAATATAAAGATAAAATAAAGGAACGATCTCGTAACCGATACAAAAGATTCATAACATTAAACGAACCGATCCCACCTAAGGTGAACTCCCCTTGGTGGTTTTTTACACACTAAAATGAAATACAAAGTCCTATTTATAGCCAAACAACTAACATTCTAGAAGACTTTCCGTTAAACTTAAACGCGTGTCGAAGCTCTCGTCTCGTGTCCGGATTTCTCGCCCACTTTATTTTCTTGACCATAATATATTTAACGAGTTTCGCCGTATTAATATCGCAAGTCACACATATTGGCCTTACAATCACCCCCTTGACTTGTGATATCAACTTTGTCAAACCATGTCTCGCACCTTCACAAATCACCCGATAAACCAAAGCCTCTTCGTTTCAATTCACCCCCTCAACATATGACCCACCTAATTAATTCATGAAGAAATTATCACTTCTTTATCCATCCCGGATGTTAAGCAATATAGGTCGAGAAGAGCTCGAATATCCACAAATCGATCTCGAATTACCGGTTTCATCGATCAAATGACAAACTTATTATTTCTTCTTGAAATCTAATTTGTTCAAAGTTCACCACCCGGTTCCAACTTCTCGGACGCCTCGAAAATAATATAAAAATAACAAGCTTTGAACACGATTAGATAATAACGAAAACTCGATCCATTTTGACTTTCTTCAGTTTGGTCAGCTCGAATAACATCAACAAAAATAATCTCAACCATCTTGAGCCCAAAAATAACCACAAACAACTGGACCAAAAGAAATAAACCCAGTAGGCCATAATAAATAATCTGGCAGAAATTGAAATGAACCCAACAGCCCAAAACATTATGGATTTATGGTCCACTTCTTAATCTGTTTAAAAATTCCACATTGGGCCCAAAATATTTGATCCAAAAACAATTTGACCAAAAAAATTAATCCAATCCAAGATTAGTATACTAGACCTACCGTTCCAATGGAGGTTGACACAAGTGGGAACCCTAGCATCATCCAGTCGCCAACATGTCTGTGACTTGAGGTCACCCTGCCGGAAACCGGACATCATTGGAGAGATCTGCTAGTCGCTCGAAACATTAGATTTGTTCAACTCATACTCGCCATCACCACTTCCAAACATTAAATCGTCACCGCCGTCGATGTCACAAAACCACCGGTGACCCACCATCCGAAAAACCAACTCCGACCAGGCACTCTCCAAACAACATCAGTTCGTCATTCCACCCTATCATCCCAGGTCATTTTAAACCATCATCTATAATCGTCACCACCACCAAGTACCATCGGCAACCCTCTAGCCGGAAAACCGTATTCCGGCAACCTTACTTGCCGTACATCATCAACCTCATCTCCATCACGTCCACCGGTGCCGCTACTGACAACATAGCAGTTCAGGTTTTTTTTTTTGTTCACTCTTCACCGAAATATAGACCTCCTTGAACAAGCAGAGATAACCGACACTCATGTCGGAGTTTGATATACATCTCCAATCTCTGAAATCGTCGCCGAGAAGGACTGTAGGTGCGCCGGATTTTCGGCGTATGGCGGAACGGTTCCCGAAATGCCCGGATCTGGCACTTGTAGATCCCGAGCATCCGGATCTACAAGGAGAAGCTTCAAACACGCTTATTTCCCACTTTATTTTCAAACTTCAACAGGTCTTTAACGTCTCGGTTTGGGTAATCGCGGAAATAGAACCCGAATATCAAGAACAAAGTTGAATTGGTTGATTCAAACCCGCTCTGATACCAATTGTAGTTCCCGTGGTGGGTGGATCTAACAACGTTCTTGGATCAACCTAACTTAGTGCTAGCGGATATTGTGACATCTGACCCGATCCGACCCGACCCAGGTACCCGTTTTCCTTATCCGATCTCTTTCTTTTATGATTTAATATTTATTTATACTTATATTTTACTTTTAATAATAATAATAATATATTTTCCTTCCCGCCTCTTTCTCTCTCTTTCTTTCCGCCGTCCCGTCCCTCTTCTTCTCTCTTTCCGCCCTCTTCTCCCTCTTGTCGCCGTCCCGCCCTTAAGCCTTGTTTCCCTCTTTTTCTTCTAACTCTTTGCTTGTCCTCTGTTCCTTCCCGCCTAAGGTTGTCTGCGCAGCTCCACACGCCAGACTCCTTACAAGGAAGCCTGCGTGAAGACCATCTGTTCCAGCGATACACGAGACGAACTCTTCTCGCAACGCGCTAAGAATTGTAATTCTTCTCGCAGCGCGCTAAGAACGGTAGTTCTTCCCGCGACGCGCTAAGGATTTGTAGTTCTTCTCGCAGCGCGCTAAGAATCGTAGTTCATCCCTCGACGCGCGAAGAATTATAGTTCTTCCCGCGGCGCGCTAAGAAATGTGATTCTTCCCGCGGTGCGCCTTAGCCTTCTCGCGCTAAACCCTGAGTTTTCTTCTGTTTAATCTAGCCGTTTGCTTTCGTGATGTCTTATCTTCTGAGCTGTTGACCTGACCTATCTTATGTCTGAAAAGTTACTTTCGGCGCAGCATGCGCACCAACCCCATTGGTTGGCAGAAAAAGTGACTGACATTATCTTTTGAGATCTGCTTTTTCCATGCTTGACCAGTACCTTTACCTGACCCGCCCATGCCTGTTACTGTTACCTGTCAGCTTTATCTTGCCCCCTGCAGCTGCCATATCTTTTGATATCTTTTGCTTTTGGAATCTTTTGCTTTTTGGAGATCTTTTCCCCTTTTCTAGGGATTGTGTTCCCTAGGGTTTCTCTATAAATAATAATGTTATTTTCTTAACACATCACACACAAAGCACTTAAACTCTCCGGTTCTCCCTTGCTCTCTGCCGTTAATCCTCTGTCGTCTCTCTCTCTCTGCCTCCGTCTTCCTCCCTGTTCTGCCCTGCTTTTCCGGTAATATATAATATATAATAATTTACTTATTAATTATGCTAACTTATAATCAAGACTTAAAACCAATCATTAAAACAATAATCTTTAAATATAGGTTAACTTTGCTTGCTAAGAGTTTGGTTCTTGCTTTGTCTTTCTTTACACCGATTATCAAGTGAGTAATCTCGTACCTAATCCCTTTTTGCTTTTAATGTTTTGGGATGTTCATGTGTTCATACAAACTTAGAGTCTTAAACTGTTTATGAACTTTAGTCGCGCAGTATCCCATGTGTTGAGGACGTAGACTTGGCTGTTTATTTGTATGTGTGGATCATTAACCGTCTTGTCGGTCTATTCCGCAGTTCTCATGGTACCATTAGATGAACACGGGAGAACTATCGTTTATGATTTTCTCTTTTGTTTACACTTGCACAGTCTTTCTTGTTTGTGAGCTCAATTGTGAGCACTGGCAGTCTATGAATCTTAGAGTTGGTCCCGATCAGATTACACCCTTGTTGAAAACCAGACATACACATGTTGCGCGCAGATTTATTGTTATCTATGTATTGTATTAAACTTGATTTCTCACCAACACGCAAGTGTTTGACGTTTATTTTAACACATGTTCAGGTTTGCAGTAGCTGTTTTGGAACTCGAGGACACGTAGGAAGTTTTCTTTATTTTGGACCTAGATTAAAATGTATCAAGACAAGTTATTGCTGTTCGAATATTATGATTTATAATATATTGATTTATGTTATCTTATGTCTACTTTGTGCGTGCGCGAATGAATATATTTATTAAGTATTGACACCCAAATAGTGTCACGAGTAATGAAACAATATGTGGCGCCCCGATGTATAATCCGCCTTTGGTCGAGGTGTTACAGATTGGTATCAGAGCTCGTTGACTTTAGGATAGGTGGTTAGACGTAACGGCCTAGAATACCTAAGAGTCCCTTCTCGCGCATGAGAGAAATCTCATGTTTGCACGCTTATTGTTAATTACTCGTTATTTATGAATATGCTCGCGCTTGCGCAGTATATGTTTTTATTTCGCGATATTTCGATTTTTGTTGGATTTCGATTTTTATTGATTTTACTTACATATTCGTTTGTTGGATTTGAAAATCCGAAAAGTCATTGTGATACATGAATAGTTGATTTTCAATCTCCATTTACGATTATGTTCTGAGGTTGGAGACTTGAAAAGTCATGGTGATACATGAATTGTCAACCTCCAATACTCATTTTCTTGTATATTTTATATTGAGGATTGAAAAGTCATGGTGATACATGAATCGTCAATCTCCAATACTCGTTTGCTCGTATATTTTAAATTGGGAATTCGGAAATTCATGGTGATACATGAATTGTCGATTCTTGATTCGAATTTGTCACCTTTATTAAGTCTGCATTTAGGGTCATTTATTTTACTTTAACTTTTGACAGTAACTGACTCAGCGAAACCAAGCTTTTCGAGGTTATACTTTGCGCTAAAACCAAGATATTAACTAAAATTAAAACTTTTATAGAATGCCTCCGCTATCAGCTCGCCATCTCAAGAAGAAAGAAGCCGCGCGCAGACGTTCGCTGCAACGTTCCCAGGAAATGGCCGCCGCAATAGCCCAAGCCTTAAACCAAAACAATGCTAACACCTCTGGTTACAACATTAAGTCCTTTAACGCGGGTAACCCTCCAAAGTTCACAGGTCTTGAAGGAGCCACCGTGATGCTCCAGTGGCTTGAGAAAATAGAAAACACTTTCCTCCACACCCAATGCCCCTCAGACAGACGAACCCTATATGCTTCCAGTGTCCTGGAATCTAGAGCGCTTACATGGTGGAATGGAGTAGCTCATGCGCGTGGCGCAGAAGCTGCTTCCAGCATGCTCTGGGAGGAATTTAAGGATCTCTTGACGCGAGAATTCTGCCCTCCCAACGAAGTTAAGCGCTTGGAGGAAGAATTCTGGAACTTGAAGCAATACAGCGGTGAAGCGCGCGAGTACGCGACGCGTTTCCATGAACTAAGCCTGCTTGTCCCTCACCTTGTTACCCCTTCCCGCCGAGCCATAGAGAAATTCCTTGGGGGTCTCCCCATGGAAATTCAAGATTCTGTATGGGCCAGAAACCCAGTTACCCTCTCTGACGCTATCGAATTGGCCGTTGTGCTCAGCGACAACCATGTCAGAGCAGGAACCCTGTTCCTGCGGGGAGCTGAGAAGACCAAATCCACCAAAACTGTCCCTGAACCCGCAGAAACCAAACCAGAACCCTCAAACCATAACCAGAAACGTTGGCGCAGACAAGTTTACGCGCTTACCAACCCGCCCATAGTCCAGCAACCCGCCTACCAACCCCTAGCATACGCCCCTCAACCCCTGTCAGCCTACCCAACTCCCCCTATAGTCCACAACTATGCCTTAACCAATCCAGCACTCCCTGCCCCGCCAACTAAGAAACCTTACACAGGAAACCACCCCTTTTGCCCAACCTGTAGACTTCACCACCCACCTCAAGTCCCATGTCGACTTTGTAACCGATGTGGCCGCGCTGGTCACCTTGCAGAAAACTGTAGAGTCCTTCCCGCCAATCCAATTGCGCCAACACCACCAGTCTACCCGCAGAACCCACAACCAACCTACCAAAACCCACGACCCAGATCGTGCTATAACTGCGGTGATCCCAGTCATTTCCGGAACGCGTGCCCCAGACTACAAGTTCAGATTACGCAAGCGAATCCGGTGAACCAAATTTCGAACCAAGTGACACGCGGACGAGCTTTTAACATAACCGCGCACCAAGCGCAAGCGAATAATGACGTAGTTAATGGTACATTTTTGCTTAACGGATTTTATGCTTCTGTGCTTTTTGATACTGGCGCCGATCGAAGTTTTATTTCTCGCGCATTTGAGCAGAAGCTTGCGCGACCGCGCAGCGACTTAAAAGAAAATTTTTCAGTTGAATTGGCTAATGGCGAAACTGTTTTAATTAACTCAGTGATTAAAGATTGCACGCTTAACCTTAACGAAAACGATTTTCTGATCGACCTCATCCCCATGCCTCTTGGAAGCTTTGATGTTATCATTGGTATGGACTGGCTTACGCATAATCGCGCCGAAGTTATTTGCGCCAAGAAGATGATTCGCATACCTCGAGAAAATGGTGATCTTCACATCTACGGCGAGAAACCCTCCCGCGGTCTTAAACTTATGTCTTGCGCCGAAGCCCGAAGGCTCATGCGGAAAAGGTGTATTGCATTCTTGGCACATGTGGTTAAACCTGCTGAAGAAAAGAAGAAGCTTCGCGATATCCCTGTTGTGCGTGACTTCCCTGAAGTTTTTTCTGATGATCTTCCTGGTATCCCTCCCGCTCGTGAAGTCGAGTTCCGTATTGATCTTGTCCCTGGTGCTTCCCCCGTAGCCAAATCTCCTTACCGTCTTGCGCCCGCTGAGATGCAAGAATTGGCAAGTCAACTTCAAGAGTTGACCGCTAAAGGATTCATTCGCCCTAGCTCTTCGCCCTGGGGTGCTCCGGTGTTGTTCGTTAAAAAGAAAGATGGATCGTTTCGCAAGTGTATTGATTACCGCGAGTTGAACAAACTCACCATTAAGAACCGGTATCCCTTACCGCGTATTGACGACCTCTTTGATCAACTCCAAGGTGCCTCTTGTTTCTCCAAGATTGATCTCCGCTATGGCTATCACCAGTTGCGCATCCGCGATGAAGATGTTCCGAAGACTGCTTTTCGAACTCGTTATTGCCATTTTGAATTCTTGGTCATGTCCTTCGGTTTAACCAACGCACCCGCCGTTTTCATGGATCTAATGAATCGGGTGTGTAGCCTTTCTTGGATAAATTCGTGATTGTGTTTATCGATGACGTTCTGATTTATTCTAAGACCAAGGCCGAGCATGAGCAACATCTCCGATTGGTATTGCAAAAGCTTAGAACCGAGCAGCTCTTTGCCAAGCTTTCCAAGTGTGAATTCTGGTCTGATGAAGTACAGTTTCTTGGTCATGTTGTAAACAAGATGGGTATTCATGTCGACCCATCCAAGATTGAAGCAATCAAGAACTGGATTACGCCGACCACTCCTTCTGAGATCCGTTCCTTTCTGGGCTTAGTTGGTTATTACCGGCGCTTCATTTCGAACTTCTCGAAAATCGCTTTGCCTTTAACAGCTCTAACGTACAAAGGTAAACCGTATATTTGGGGCTCGAAGCAAGAAGAAGCCTTTCTAACGCTCAAGCGTTTGTTGTGTGAAGCTCCTGTCCTTGCGCTACCTGAGGGTAATGATGATTTTGTCGTGTACTGCGATGCCTCCAACCAAGGTCTCGGTTGTGTTCTTATGCAACGAGGCAAGGTTATCGCTTACGCATCGAGGCAACTCAAGGTTCATGAAAAGAATTATACAACTCACGATCTCGAACTTGGTGCAGTTGTTTTTGCCTTGAAGATCTGGAGACACTACCTCTATGGTACTAAGTGTATCCTTTACACTGACCATAAAAGCCTTCAGCATATCTTTGATCAGAAGGAACTTAACATGAGACAACGCCGATGGAACGAACTCATCAGCGATTACGATTGTGAGATCCGGTATCATCCTGGTAAGGCTAATGTGGTAGCCGATGCGCTCAGCCGAAAACCCTGCCAGCTTAACTGTATCTTGCCGCGCACGCAGCTTCACTTCGCGCCGATCCAAAGCAACCTTGAATCGCGCATTCGTGACGCGCAGCGCGCATCCATCAGTAATGGTAACCTTCGCGCCGAGTTAGCGTGTGGCGCGGAAGCGCACTTTGTCCCTAATCTGAGTGGAATTCTCTGCTATCTCAATCGCATCTGGATTCCCTTTGATGAGAATCTTCGCGCTGATATCCTGAGTGAAGCGCACAAATCTCGGTATTCTATTCATCCTGGCGCTGATAAGATGTACAAGGATTTGCGCATTACTTATTGGTGGCCCGGTATGAAAAAGGATATTGCTGTGTTCGTAGCTAAATGCCTGACTTGTTCTAAGGTAAAAGCTGAACATCAACGCCCATCTGGTTTGCTCGAACAACCAGAAATTCCTACATGGAAATGGGAAGGTATAGCGATGGACTTTATTACCAAGTTACCTTTGACAGCAAGCAAACATGATAGCATTTGGGTAATAGTGGATCGATTGACTAAGTCTGCTCACTTTCTGCCCATTCGTGAAAACTACCGTGTTGAGCATCTCGCGCAGCTTTATGTCAAGGAAATTGTCTGCCGCCATGGTACTCCTTTGAGCATCATATCCGATCGCGATGGCCGTTTTATATCTCGCTTTTGGAAATCTCTCCAATCTGCGTTAGGAACTCGCTTGGACATGAGTACGGCATATCATCCTCAGACTGACGGTCAGTCTGAGCGAACTATTAAAACTCTTGAGGATATGCTCCGATCTAGTGTTCTTGATTTTGGAGGTAATTGGGATTCGCACCTGCCTTTGATCGAGTTCTCTTATAACAACAGCTATCATTCCAGTATCGGTATGGCCCCATTTGAAGCACTTTACGGTCGTAAGTGCCGCTCCCCGATTTGTTGGAGCGAAGTGGGAGAAGCTCAAATCACAGGACCCGAACTTGTTCAAGAGACAACCGATAAAATCGCCAAGATCCGTGATCATCTGCTGACTGCCAGAAGCCGACAGAAGAGTTACGCAGATCGCAGGCGGAAGCCTCTCGAATTTCAAGTTGGTGATCTTGTTCTCCTCAAAGTGTCGCCCTGGAAGGGTGTTGTCCGCTTTGGGAAGAAAGGTAAGCTTGCTCCTCGATATGTTGGACCATTTAAGATTCTCGCGCGTGTAGGAAAAGTTGCCTACAGACTTGACCTGCCGCCCGCGCTCAGTAATGTGCATCCAACGTTCCATGTATCCAATCTCAAGAAGTGTTTAGCTGACGAGAACCTTCACATTCCACTTGATGAAGTTCAAGTTGATGAATCTATGCATTTCGTTGAGAAGCCTGTTGAGATTATGGATCGCGAGGTTAAGCAAACCAAGCGCAGTCGCATCCCTATCGTGAAAGTTCGCTGGGAGTCCAAGCGCGGAGCCGAGTTTACATGGGAAAGGGAAGATCAAATGAAGATCAAGTACCCGCACCTGTTCTCTGCGCAACCTACTTCGAGATAAATTTCGGGACGAAATTTCTTAAAGTAGGGGAGACTGTGACATCTGACCCGATCCGACCCGACCCAGGTACCCGTTTTCCTTATCCGATCTCTTTCTTTTATGATTTAATATTTATTTATACTTATATTTTACTTTTAATAATAATAATAATATATTTTCCTTCCCGCCTCTTTCTCTCTTTTTCTTTCCGCCGTCCCGTCCCTCTTCTTCTCTCTTTCCGCCCTCTTCTCCCTCTTGTCGCCGTCCCGCCCTTAAGCCTTGTTTCCCTCTTTTTCTTCTAACTCTTTGCTTGTCCTTTGTTCCTTCCCGCCTAAGGTTGTCTGCGCAGCTCCACGCGCCAGACTCCTTACAAGGAAGCCTGCGTGAAGACCATCTGTTCCAGCGATACGCGAGACGAACTCTTCTCGCAGCGCGCTAAGAATTGTAATTCTTCTCGCAGCGCGCTAAGAACGGTAGTTCTTCCCGCGACGCGCTAAGGATTTGTAGTTCTTCTCGCAGCGCGCTAAGAATCGTAGTTCATCCCTCGACGCGCGAAGAATTATAGTTCTTCCCGCGGCGCGCTAGGAATTGTAGTTCCTCCCGCGGCGCTCTAAGAAATGTGATTCTTCCCGCGGTGCGCCTTAGCCTTCTCGCGCTAAACCCTGAGTTTTCTTCTGTTTAATCTAGCCGTTTGCTTTCGTGATGTCTTATCTTCTGAGCTGTTGACCTGACCTATCTTATGTCTGAAAAGTTACTTTCGGCGCAGCATGCGCACCAACCCCATTGGTTGGCAGAAAAAGTGACTGACATTATCTTTTGAGATCTGCTTTTTCCATGCTTGACCAGTACCTTTACCTGACCCGCCCATGCCTGTTACTGTTACCTGTCAGCTTTATCTTGCCCCCTGCAGCTGCCATATCTTTTGATATCTTTTGCTTTTGGAATCTTTTGCTTTTTGGAGATCTTTTCCCCTTTTCTAGGGATTGTGTTCCCTAGGGTTTCTCTATAAATAATAATGTTATTTTCTTAACACATCACACACAAAGCACTTAAACTCTCCGGTTCTCCCTTGCTCTCTGCCGTTAATCCTCTGTCGTCTCTCTCTCTCTGCCTCCGTCTTCCTCCCTGTTCTGCCCTGCTTTTCCGGTAATATATAATATATAATAATTTACTTATTAATTATGCTAACTTATAATCAAGACTTAAAACCAATCATTAAAACAATAATCTTTAAATATAGGTTAACTTTGCTTGCTAAGAGTTTGGTTCTTGCTTTGTCTTTCTTCACACCGATTATCAAGTGAGTAATCTCGTACCTAATCCCTTTTTGCTTTTAATGTTTTGGGATGTTCATGTGTTCATACAAACTTAGAGTCTTAAACTGTTTATGAACTTTAGTCGCGCAGTATCCCATGTGTTGAGGACGTAGACTTGGCTGTTTATTTGTATGTGTGGATCATTAACCGTCTTGTCGGTCTATTCCGCAGTTCTCATGGTACCATTAGATGAACACGGGAGAACTATCGTTTATGATTTTCTCTTTTGTTTACACTTGCACAGTCTTTCTTGTTTGTGAGCTCAATTGTGAGCACTGGCAGTCTATGAATCTTAGAGTTGGTCCCGATCAGATTACACCATTGTTGAAAACCAGACATACACATGTTGCGCGCAGATTTATTGTTATCTATGTATTGTATTAAACTTGATTTCTCACCAACACGCAAGTGTTTGACGTTTATTTTAACACATGTTCAGGTTTGCAGTAGCTGTTTTGGAACTCGAGGACACGTACGAAGTTTTCTTTATTTTGGACCTAGATTAAAATGTATCAAGACAAGTTATTGCTGTTCGAATATTATGATTTATAATATATTGATTTATGTTATCTTATGTCTACTTTGCGCGTGCGCGAATGAATATATTTATTAAGTATTGACACCCAAATAGTGTCACGAGTAATGAAACAATATGTGGCGCCCCGATGTATAATCCGCCTTTGGTCGGGGTGTTACAGATTTCACACTAAGCAACCTAAGAGGTCTCGGATCTCGAGTTTATGTTCGGTTTAGAGAGAGAGAGAGAGACGAGAAAGTGAGAGAAAGATAATATGTGTGTGTTAGAGAATATTGGCAAAAAAAGGTTCTTCTTTCTCATGCCATGCTCCCTATTTATAGAGGAGCATGCATGAGAAACATGTCATTGTCAATGCCCAATGGGCTTATTTACAAGTTTTTTCCTTGGGCCTATACATACAAAACAAACAACTAAAGCCCAAGAGATACAAAATCAATACAAAAGATTTAATACTAAAAAGGGACCTAACAATTATCACTTAATAGTATCATATGTGTTTTTGAACAATCTGTACGTCACACTCGGGCATTTCCACTTTAGCTGGGGTGTTACATCTAGTGGTTGAGTTATGACGCTTTCAGCCACAAGACTCGGGTTCGAACCCGGGTCTGTGCAATGTTTTATTTCAATTTATTTTATTATTCTTTAATCCATATATACATAATAGTTAATATTAATAAATTTCAAAAAAATGTGTTTTAAATAGTTAATAATAAATGTAGTAAAGTATTTTAAATTAAATAAAATAGATATAATTTATAATTATCACTCTTCACCA